>NC_092872.1:736976899-737313610 GCF_028372415.1 Notamacropus eugenii
TTGGTCTCTTGCGGGGAAAATAACCTAACAACTTTCCAGGCCTTGTCACAGTTTTCCAGAGCATCTCACCCCCACCCCCCTCCCAGCTACCCCCTCCCACTTCCTGGAGACTTAACTGATTCCTTGTGTGTCTCCTCTTTGGCCTGAGCAGCCACCGTCCTCCTGCCCAGCCGCCTGCAAATGCTAGAGGATGGCGGAGAGAGAGAGAGAGAGAGAGAGAGAGAGAGAGAGAGAGAGAGAGAGAGAGAGAGAGAGAGAGAGAGAGAGAGAGAGAGAGAGAGAGCAAAGCTGGGGAGCGCGCTGATCTGACAACTCCTTTCTCAATCATTGTTCTCTGGAAAGAAATTTGGAAAGAGGGTCTGCAGCCCTAAAGAGACTCTGAGGCCAGCAAAGAATGTGAGATTCCCTCGTTTTGGGTTGGGGTTTTGTTTTTCCCATCCAATTCTTTTACAATCACCTTTCGATTGAAATAATATTTCGGGATTTTTCTTTCGTTCTGATTCTCTAAAGAATTCTTGGCGAGTGTCCTTCCCCACAAAGCTCCGGGCAGATGTGTACAAGTCAGTCTGAAAGGCACTAAAACTCTATTTGGATCCCCCAGATCAGATCCAGTCTAAAATAATAATCGATTCTGTCCGGGTTGGAGAGCCTAGTGCCTTCTGACAGTGAAGCTAAATGCATAGAAATCTCTGAAAAGGTAGACGTTTCGAGCCTCAGAGCCCAGTTCAGAACTTCGGTGTTCTTTTTACCAATTCTCGGGCCCATTAGAACTTTTAAACTCCGCTTAGAATTCTGAAGTTCCTTTTCTAACTCATGGGCCCATTTAGAATTCTGAGGCGTCTTTGGAAATTCTCAGGCCCATTTAGAACTTTAGAACTCTGTTTAGATTTTTGAAACTCCCTTTAGAATTCTCTTGCCGTTCAGAAGTCTCTTGACCCAATTTAGAACGCTTGATTCCTTTTAAAATTTCGGAGCTGCCGGGTCTGTGTCCCTTGACCCCCTTTAGAACTCTCCAACTACCCATTTTGAAGCCTCTGATTCTATTTAGAATCCTGACCCGGGTGTAGCCCTCACCGACTTGCTTTAGCTCTCCCTGACCTGTTTTTGAACTCTCTAATCCCGTCTCGAACCCTAACCCTCGCTCCTATCCCTCTAACCCCGTTTCAAGCTCCCTTAATTCCTTCTGACCCGACAGCGCCAAAACTGCCTTTCTCTTGTCAGATCGGCTTTGAAAAGGTGGCGAGTGATTTCCCTGTCTAGAATAGGAGTGTGAAACGAGGTGTCCCAAGACACGGCCCCCAGCGCAGTCTCCTTGCCCAGCACACCCGGAAGGCTGAGAAAAGAGCTTGTTCGCCAAACTCTCTCCTGTTCCATTGTTCTCCTTCCCCTTTTTCTACTTTTTCGGCCTTTTGGTTATTTTCTTTGTTTGAAGCCACAAGCAAGCACACACTCGAAAGCATGTCTTTTTACACAAAGGAAAAGATATGAGTACATGTCCGCATACTACGCACACACTGGCATGTATACATCCGCTTGACAGATACATACTTACACAGATAATCATAGGTGAATGCATAGTACTCACTCATAACCATACACCACATACAAGGTACAAGAAGGAATGAAACTGTCGTTGTAAGCAAACGGACCTGCATTTAGCCATCCAACCCAGCTTTATTCGTCTTTGAAGCCCGGGCTCGACCCAGTGTCCTTATGTTAAAACGTTGCCGAGGCTCCTCCAAAAGGCCAGCTTTCAAAACCACACGAGAAAGTCGCCTTCCTACTCGACAGCCCTGCCTTGGTTCTGGGCCTTCTTCAGAGCTAGCAGACCCGAAGCCCGGCCAATTTACCAGGTTTGGTCCGTCCACTTTGGTCTCTTTCCAAAAATTAAATCCTTCCTCCGCCTTTGGAGCTCCAAACCCCTTTGGAAACTCAAAAAGAAAGTTTCACGGTTTCTAAAGGCTATTTCCAGAGTACTAGAAATATTGCTGGGGAGGATATCTGAGAGAGGTATCTCAAGATGCCTCTGCTATGGGATAGCCTTGGTTTGGACTCAAAGTCATTCGGGTTATCTCCTTGTCCCCTACCTAGGTATAAGTACGTTCATATGCTACATTATACACACAGATATGTGTGTATCTGAGAGAGAGAATATATATAGATATATAATACACATATGCATAAACATACATATACACACATAGATGCATATACACACGTGCACTCTAAGGATCCTAGATTAGAACTGACAGACACATCTGAGACATAATCCAACTCCTGATTTTACAGATGAAGAAACTGAGGTCCAGAAAAACTTGGGGTCACATAGATAGAGCCTCCGACTGAATGTCAGCGTTCTAACCCCAATACCAGGTAGTGCTCTCTTTCCCTTACACCTGCCCCTCCAATATACAGCCGCCTCTAATGTACAGTCTCCTGCGTTCATTCAGGCCAACTCTCATTTAATCCATTTCCCTATACGTGTCTTCTACTGTCTCTCCGAATCGACATCGGGAAGATTTCTAAGAGCAAGTGTAGGTGCACCGAGTGACCTTCCTTGCCCCGAAGCCAGGAACCGAGAGGCCCTGAGACACCCACCTAGAGAAGCTATATTCTCGGAGTTAGGGAGTAGTGAAATGGAGGAAAGCTAGGGGCTAGGAGATTCCTCCTGCCACGGGCTGGCGGAGGGAGACCTTTATGGTAGACCAGGCCTTCTGGGAGCCATCGAGAAGAGAGTTTCAGGAACCCGAATAACAACAAAGCTAGGGACCCAGGGAGAATTGTCTGGATGTGTCCTCTCACCACTGGTTCTCAGCCTCTGCTCTTCTCCCCATCCTCGCCCAGCCCCAGCTCTCAGTAAATTTCTGCCACTGGTGATGTTCATCACAGATGATTTTATCTTCAGATTATTAGATAAAAGGTGACCATTCGGATCCTGGCTGCCATTTCCCCCCATATTACTGGTCCCTAGGGATCTTAGATTGTGGGGATAAATCTGGTGTGATTTCCCTCCGAGACTGGACTTTGGGGACTGACGTGCCTAAACACAGTCCAGACAGATTGAAGTTCGCTTCTCACCGGTGGAGCGTAAGATCTACGCCACCTTTTCTTCAACCTCTGTTTGAGGTCCGGGGTCTTAGTCCCAGAGAACCCGCTCCGGTTTAAAGAAAACTCGAGGAAATCGAACTGTCCTAGAAGAAACATTGTAACCGCTCGAGTAACCTCTGTAACTACTTCAGACAAAAAGAAAGCCCGACCCTTTCTGTGCTATTGTGTCTCCAAAGAACTAGCGCGCTAAATAATCGTTAGAGGAAACCTCATTACAAACCACACGTGAAAAATCCCAAGTTTCAGCCATCATAAAAATCAAAATGGGAAAGAAATTATCCTCCTGCTCGGAGAGCAGGGCTCCCTGGCTCTCTATTCTGGCACACTGGGAGTGGGAGAAGGGCCCAGAACAAGTTCGGCATCTCCTCGCGTTCTTCATCTCCCTTCCTTGGAGTGTGGACTTTGGGTGTTTCCTTCGGTCTCCTTTTATGTCTGTCTGCCTCTTTCTTTCTGTTGTTGCCTTTTCTCTCCTTGCTTTGTGAGTACTTGTCTCCATTTCTGCTGATCTTTTTCTCTCTTGACTTAATGTCTTCCTTTGTCGTTTTTTACGTTTGCCATTTTCTGTGTCTCTATCTCTCTTACAGCGTCTCCTCTCATTCCTATCACTGTGTGCTTGGCTGTTCTCCTATGTCTGTTTCTGGCTCTCTCTCTCTCAGACTGTCTTTCTCTTCACTCCCTCTTTGGATCTCTGGTTCCCCTAACGCCTAACACCACCACCACCACCAGACTTTACCCTCTTATCTAGGCACTGGCCCCCGCTATTTCGGGGAAAGGTGGTAACTTTAGGTCTTTGAATGGATACAGAGTTAGGAGGGGGACAAGTCCGTGGGCAGTCAGCTTAAGAAAGGTTTTTTCAAGTGTTAGGGTTTTTCGGGGGAGGAAAGAAGAGGGCAAGAATAGTGAAGATCAAAAAGGACGGTCGCAATTGGAATAAGTGAATTGACTTTTTAAATATTTAATTATTTTACCGAGAATAACAAAAGGGGATACAGAAAATGACTCTGGGCCATTGTGACATCGCAGGTCTTTTTCTCCCAGAATGTTAAACAGGCATCCCAACGCCCCACAGACTAGGGTCAGATTTTGTTCCCGCTGTAGGACTGGAAACTCCAGAGAAGGGAGTGACTCGAGACAAAGTATTGGACTCAAGGGGCCCATATTCGAATCTCGGCTCCGATATTACCTAGCTCTGAGACCTTGGAAAAGTCATTTTTTGTCTTTCTCTGAACTTTCCTCCTTCAAATGGGAATCCTTGCCCTCCAGCCTTCCTAGAAGAAAGAACTTGAGAAATTCACGCTATCATTTTTGGTATGAAAAACCAGAGTATGTTGCTGTAAAATAGGTAGGGAGCTAGGGGAATGGGGAAGGAAATCCTAGCATCTGCTTGCTTATATCACACAGCAGTTCTTGTCCCTTTTCTTCTGCCAGCCGCTCTCCAGAACCTGCATGGATTAAAATGGAAAAGCACAACGGAGAGCCAACCAGAGAGGCTGCAACAAATGGCCAGGGGACACCTTCGGCCCACGCCGCCCTCCACATCTTTACTGGACTTGGGCAAGGCGCCCCGCCGTAATGCAGAAAACCCGGCACGTCCTAACTCGCTCTCCACCTTCCCTCAGCCACCTCTGGTAGCCTCTGCTTTGGGGTAGAAGGAGGGGAGAGAACAAGACCCCGAGGGACTTCGGTTGGCCCTCTCTTTCTCAAGGCTCACAAACCAATTCTACGTAGTCTAAGGTCAGTATGGCATATTCGAATGGATGCGGCCCCTAAAGGTTATCTCTATCTCGTTCGATCTCCGTCATTTACGGAGCTGAATAATTCGACTATAAAATTCGACACTGGTTTTGGCCTCCTTTCTCTGACCATCTGAGAATGAGGGTGATTTCGGGTCATTGCCGGGATCCGTCCCTTTTTCCCTTTGGGGCATAGACGCAACCACTAACGTTGCGATATTTGCCAGAGGCATCAGCGTGGGAATTGGGGAAGGCCGGAATTCTTTCTTCGCACTCATACACAGCTCAGTCACGAAATTTTAGGAAAGAGTCCATTGGCAGAGGTCTGGGGGCCACAATGGGATCTTCTGAGAGGGACAAGGGGAAGTCTGAACAAACTTCAGGGGGTGGAAGAGAAGCTTCCTCAAGGTCTAATTGCTTCCTCACCTGGGGCCCCTAGTCCAAGGCGGTGATGGAAGGAGACCAAGGCTTGTTCTACCACGGGGCAAGTGAGGTAGGGGAGTAAGGGTGCCGAATGGGAGGGGGCTCTGGGAAGAAGCCAGGTCCCTTATTTATTCTTCCCTTGAAAGAATCCGAACCCCAACATGTCAGCGTGGAGTTTACGTACTCCAGTTCCCTAGTTTTAGAAATCAGGAAACTGAAGCCCAGAGACATGGACAGAGATCTCACACACTCAATTCCCTTACTTCCACTAAAAGCTCTAGGCAAATTTTGAATTGCATTTTCTTTTTTTCCCTGTAAACTGCACTTAGAGTGAGGAAAACCTGGGTTCGAATCCTGTCTCCGCACTGTGTGAAGAGGGTTAAGAAATTTACCCTACTAGAGTCTTAGTTTCCTCATCTGTAAAATAAGAAGCTTGGACTCAATGACCTCTAAGGTCCTTTCTAGCTCCAAGTCTCATGGGCCTAGTCATTCTTTGGTCCGCCTCTCTTTATCAGTCTATCTTGTCTGGGCTCTCTCTTTTGTCTTCCTCTCCTTTCTGCCTTTCTGTTCCCTTCGTCACTCTTGTCCTGCTGCCTTGTCTGTCTGTCCGCCCCCGAATGCCCTGACCTCCGTTCTGTCTGCCCATCCTGCCCGTCTGTTTCCTTTGTCTCTGCTCTCTGGTTTCTTCTCTTTGTCTGGTTTCTGGTCTCTTGTGTTATTCCCTGGGTACGTCCACTGCCTTCTTCTCTTCGGTCTTTTCCTTCTGTCTCTTCTCCCACACTTAGTTGGGCTCTAGCTATGGATGGGGAAAATTCTCGGCTCCAGCAGCGGCCGACCTCGGTTCCTTGATTTGAGGCGCCCTGGGCAAAGCCAGCTCCCTCCTGCTCTCCCAGCCCTCGGCCAGGGGGCTGGCTCACGGCCAGCCCTCCCGGTCTCCACCCCCAAGCTTTACCTCCCTCTCCTCCATCGCAGATTTCGTTACTCTAGTAGCAGTGGGAGGCTGGAAACGTGTGGTAGAGGGGGAAGCACCGGAGAAGACTGATAGATGAGGAGGGTGGGCATTTTCTGTGACTGAAATGGAATGTTTCCCCACCCTACTTCAAGGCAATAGGGAAAGCAGAAGGGCAGGCGGGTGATGCCCGCTGGTTATACCGAACTTCTCAGTCTCTCGTGAGATCGCAGCTGGTGACTAGCCTTGGTGTGGCTGCGTCTTTGCTGCCCACAATAAACCTGTGGGTCTGAAATAGCAAATTCCTACTGATTCCATTTAGGGGGCGACGGCATACTATACTCTCTGCCAAGATCGCCACCATTCACGTCAAAGAAACGTACCCATTTCATCCCGGCCACCCCTACCCCCACCCCAAAGCCTTATCCTCCATGGCGAGTGTAGACCGGGGCTGAGTTATGGTACCAATTCAATAATGGTTTTTCCTCACTAAGCTTCCCCTCATCAATTCAATTCAAATGAACGTATTTCCACAAACATTTTCCGACTGCTTACTGAGTGAAAAGCACGATGCTAGGGTACGGCAGATTTAATTCCTAGATGAGACCATCTCTGTCTTCATGTAACTTCAGTGTCACAAGGTAATGGGAGTAAGGTAATAGTAATTTGCTAAAAAAAACTTTTAAATCTTTGTCCCCAATGTAACAACGGCTTCGATTGCCCCCCGCTGAAGATGCAGTGAAAGCAAGTAAGCTGGGGTTACTCAGAGAATTGGAAGACAGATATTCAGAAAAGAAGATGATGCAAAACCAAAAAAATAACCAATATAAACATATATTTAAAAGACACGTAGGCATGACTTTCATACACATTATTGCGTGGCAGATGCGTTAGAGCAGTGTGCACTGTGCTAAGTGAGCTAGAGAAGGGGGAAGACCTGAGTTCAAATCCTGCCACAGACACTTCTATGTGACCCTCGGTAAGTCATTGGGCCTCAGGTTTCTCCGCTACAAAAAGAGGCATTTGGCCTGGATGGCGCCTAAGGTCCCTTCCAGCCCCAAATCTGTGATCTCATGTCCTACGGGTTGCTACCAAGAGTGGGGAAAGCTTCCCAGAGAAAGTGGTGTTTGAATCAAGATTGAAAAGTTGGGTAGAAAAGTGTCAGAGGAAGAGAAAAAAGGGAGGGTGGACACTCCAGCCGGTAACCAATAAGAGCAAAGGTTGGAGACAGCCCATGAGTTGACGGGAACACATTGAACCGTCCCTACCTTCAAGGAATTTATATTCTAGTTGGGGAAAAATTACAGATTTTAGAGTTTGGCCCAGAGGAAAATTCTACTTTTCCTTTTTAAACTTTTCTCTGGAGCTGCATAGTTGACCAGGAAAAAAAGAAACAAAAACGTGGAATTAGAAAAACCTAGATTCAAACTGCTTTGAAAACTGACTAGCTGTGTGACTCTAGGCAAGACATAATCTGCTAAATCTTTAGATGGGCTCTGATCTGCCTCAATATAAGGAATTCCCACAAACATAAGTGGAAATCACTACATTTTGGGAGAAGGAGGAAAGAAGCTTGAAGCTAGAGAAGAGTCTCTACCTCTAGAGAGAAAAGGAGAATTCATACAATCATGTTGGTCTTTAAAAGGAATTGTTCTGGTGGATGGATTTTTTTGTGGTTTGGTACACAAGGATCACAGATAATGAGTTGGAAAGGATTTCAGAGGGAATCTAGTCCAACTCTCTTTTTTTTATGGATGGAGAAAAGGAGACTCCAAAAATGTTAAGTGACTTACTCAAAGTCACACAACTAGCAAGTGGCAGAGATAAGACTACAGCCCAGGTCCTCTGACTCTTTCCACTGTACCAAGAGAGAAAAACTGCTCAGATAATTCCTGATTCTACATTTTCTAAAACCCAGTCTCAAACACTCAAAATTCAGCCCAGATGCAAAGCTGGACTAACAGGGGAGATACACTTCAAATAAGAATCCCAGAATGGAGTTGCTTCAAAAGCATCTCTTGGCAAGGCCTGCCAATTTCACCCGTGAAACATCTCTCTAATACATCCCACTTCCATCCTCTGACATAGTCACTAGCAGGCCCTCATCATCTCAAGCCTGGACTATTTTAATAGCTTGATGGAGATCTCCTAGCCCTCGAGTCTCTCCCAACTATAATCCATCCTCCATTCTGTCACCAAAGTAATTTTCCTAAAATATAGGTTCAATCATGTCACTCTCCTACTCAATAAGTTCAAGTGGATCCCTATCATCTCCAGAACCAAATATAAAATATTATGTTGTTCAAAGTTCTTCATAACATTTTTTGTTGAGTCATTTTTCAGTCATGTCTGACTCCTTGTGACCCTATTGGAGAGTTTTCTTGGAAAGATACTGGAGTGGTTTGCCCTTTCCTTCTCCAGTGCATTTACAAATGAAGAAGCTGAGGCAAACACATAGCTCCCTCCCATCTTTCCAGTCTTCTTATACCTTGCTCCCTGGCATGTACTCATTGATGTCCAAACACTGGCCTCCTTAATGTTCAATGAACAAGACACTTTTTTTCTCTGTCTCTCATGCCTGGAATGTCTTCTGACTTCCCTGGCTTCCTTCAAGTGCCAATTAAATCTCAGGGTAGGTAGGGGGAGCTGCAGTGGATAGAGTGCCTGGCCTGGAGGCAGGAAGATTCATCTTCCCGAGTTCAAATCTGGCCTCAGACACTGACTAGCTGGCCTCAGACACTGACTAGCTGTGACCTTGGTGAGTAATTTAACTCTGCTTCCCTCAGTTCCTCATCTATTAAGTGAGGTAAGATATGTAAGAAAAAGAGTAAAAGAGGGGAATAGAAATAGAACAATGCAAAAGGAGAGATAATTAATATAAAACAACAAGGACAGAAAATGAAAGAAAAAGAATTAAGAAATGTAGACATTTTTAAGAGAAAAATAGAAAGAAATGTAAGTGCAAAACAGAAAGAAAACAGATTAAGAGAGAAAAAAGAGAAAAGAATAAAAACAAAATGAATAGAAGAAAAGGAATGCTGGAAAGGAGGCATGATGTGGAATGGGGAAAGATGGAGACTTGGGCCCCATTTTGCTCCATCCCCCATAAAAAGAGGCTCCATCCCTTCCATCTCTACCCCTCCCATACACTTCCACTACTGTCAGTTTTCCTACTGGATATCTCCATCATCCTCTCTCGGTGGAGACTGCTATTCATAATTCATTTGTATCTACTCTCATTTCAAAATGTTATAACCAAAGATCAGGCAATAGACCAATGGTGTTCCTCCATGTGGTTCAGTGATGACGGTTATTTTCAAGAGCTCCTCAGGCCTCCTCTGTTTCCTTTGCTTTCTAGGCTAAAGCCAGCTGCCCAACCAACTCCTTTTCTATTCTTAGGCACTAGTTTACCCTGGGCTGAGAGAAGAGAGCCAGCAGAAAGGCAGATCTCATGAGAGGCCTCTGTGAATGTCTGTATAATTCAGTGTGTTTGGTTTGGAAGTATATGTATGCATCTGTGAAATGGGTATATATTGCTGCTGTTCTGCATGGATGGGAATGCATCAGCATATGTGGGGTGTTTGTGTGCACATCTGCTTATCTGTGAATGTAAGTATTTTTCTGTCTATGACTGTGTCTATGTGGGATGAAATGTATCCACAAGCATTTATTAAGTTCTAACTATGTTCCAGACACTAAGTGTTAATGATACAAAGAAAGACACTTTCTCCCTCCTGCACTGCACCCCCCCCCCAAAAAAAAGCAACCCCTGCTTTCAATGACTATAATTCTAACTTGGAGACAACATATTCAGTTTCATACCTAGACAACCTAGGTTTTCATATATACATAGACTGTTCCTCTGTGTGAATCTCATGTGTGTATGTGTCCTTGAGTTTATACCTCATAGAATCATAGATATAGAGGGGGAAGGAACTTCAGAGTCCTCATGACTGGACCAAGGTCACTCAGATCATAAGTGATAGATTGAGGATTCAAACTCAGGTCCTCCAATTCCAAAGCTAACGTTCTTTTCACCTTTCCATACTGCCTCCTTCATCTACCTCAAGCCCCATGTGTCTGACCTATTGACCTAACCAAAACCCAACCATCACACAGAGAAACTCCTCTGGATCTGTTTCTTGATTTGAAAAATGAGTGTTTTGACTTTAAAACCTCAATCTGCCTGGTTTGAGAGTGAAACCAGAGAGCAAGACGGCCTGAGGACTCCAGGAATTGGGGAAGGGAGGAATATACTTTACAACTCACCAGTCAGATTTCCCTGAAATGAAGAGAGAGGAGTTTTTCAGTTCAGAGTAGAAACCTCAGGTTTTGTCCAGGCCTAGGGGACTGGTAAGATTCCAAAAAGAGTCTAGAGCACAAAATTGTTCAATTCTGATTCAAAAAGTATTTATTGACTACCTACTGCCAACCTGACTCAGCCCTGTGTGATGAGAGAACAAATGTCTTTCTGTTGAGAAGCTCACTGTCACCTTGGAGAGACAAATATGAAACAGCCAGAGAACCATACAAGTCAGTGTTGCCAAATGTCAAATGGATGAATCAGACAGTAAGTGAGGTAGCTATTTAGAGAAGGGGAGGGAGAAGAAAGGAAAGAGACACAGAGAGAGACACAGAATCAGAGAGATCGAGAGGTAGAGAGAAGGAAGGGGGGGAGAAGAAAAAGGAGACAGAGACAGAAAGGGAGAGAAAGAGGTGGGGGGAAGCGAGGCAGGAAGAGCTCTGTGAGCTGGGGTGATCAGGGAACGCTTCCTGAAAGAGACAAGAAGAATGGAGGGAGGGAAGGGCACAGGAAGGCATTTCAGACTGTGGAAATAGACTGAAAAGAGGTATGAATCCCAATGGGTAGTAGGAGTGTGATATGTGGGAAATAACTCTAGATTTGTGTTAGCAGTCTAATTAAAACCTCACTTATTTCCTTATTACCCATATGACCTTAGACAGCTTACTGAAGTCCTCCGGGCCTCCCTTTCCTCATCTTTAAAATGAAAGGATCTCACTCTCTGGTCTTTGGGGTCTCTTTCAACTCTAAATTCATAATCCCCTGAGTGAACCACTATGGTTGGAGATAGGGACTATAGTGAGACAGGGGATTGGAGAATGGGTAGAATCCAGGTTATGGAATGCCATGAATCTATCAAGTAGCAAGCATTTATTAAGTGCCAAATGTTTGCCCAAAGATGCAAAGACAAAAATTCAACAGCCCCACCCTAAGGGAGTTCACATTCTGACAGCAAAGACACCTTCTTCATAGGAAAAGGAACTGGATACATGATTTCATCAGAAGCACATCATGAGAGTCTCTTTACTGATACAGATCAGCACTTTCTTTGCAATTTATAGCCTTCAAACTGTCTAGAGCAGGGGTAGGAACCTGCAGCCTTGAGGTTACATGTGGCCATCTAGGTCCTTGGGGGCAGCCTTTTGAGTCCAAGTTTTACAGAACAAATCCTTTTATGAAGGGGAATTGTTCTGTGAAGTTTGAATTCAGTCAAAAGGCCACACTTGAGGACCTAGAGGGCCACATGTGGCCTTAAGACCATAGGTTCCCCACCCCTGCTCTAGACAGTTTGAAGAACTAGGCCCCTGGCCTAGAGAAACGAGAGATTGACTCCAGGATCCTATAGTCAGCACATGTCAAGTATTATGGTCAGATCTGTACTTTAGGAAAATCATTTTGGCTACTGTTTGGAAGAGGAACCGAAGTGGGGGAAGATCTGAGGCAGGGAGACCAAGAGGGAGACTATTAAAATAGTCTTAGGCAAGAGGTGATGAGAACCTGAACTAACATGGTGAGTGTCTCAGTGGGGAAATATTCAAAAAGTGGACTGGAAGCAGAAAGGACAAGATTTGGAGGAAATGAGTCTGCATTTGGTAAGCATTTGGGAATGGGTTATTGAATATCTTTCTGTCTGTAGGGGAACCAACTTTTGCTGGAGTAATATATGGGCATAATGTGAGGGCACCCCTACCTAAAATGATCTCCTTCTGGTCAATCACTCTGCCTCAAATTCCACCATTAGCCTTTTAATCTTTTGGGTTAAACATTGTCCTCTTTCTATTAAAATGCAAACAACGGGGTAGGGGGGAGACCCCTTCATATGAGTAATCTTTGTCACAGACTCTCAATATCACACCTTTCTTCATAAGAAAAAGCTGTTTGAGAGCTAAAAAAGACTTTAAAGGTTATCTGGTCCAACTTACTCCCTTTAGAGATTCAAATCAATTCAATAAACATTTATTAAGCTACTACTGTGTGCCAGGTATGGAGCTAGTTGCTGAGAATACAAAGACTAAATTGAAATTTTTTTGCCTTCAAGGAACTTACATCCTACAGAAGGAAAACAAGAAGCATAGATGAGCAAATACAAAACAAAGTAAGAAAGCGGATTGGAGAAACTGAGACCCAGAGAGACTGTACCCTGATCAAGGTCAAAGAGAGGAATAAGCATTTATATAGCACCTACTATGTGCCTAGCAGTG
The DNA here is from genome assembly GCF_028372415.1 of Notamacropus eugenii. Classification (NCBI taxonomy): domain Eukaryota; kingdom Metazoa; phylum Chordata; class Mammalia; order Diprotodontia; family Macropodidae; genus Notamacropus; species Notamacropus eugenii. The sequence goes on from NC_092872.1 coordinate 736,989,617, forward strand.
TGCTAAGTATTTGTTGTTGTATTTTTGTTGCTACTATTAGCTCAGTTTTGATCCACACAATAACCCTGAAAAGCCACAAGTCTGGAAATGGATAGAAGAGCCAAGCCTGGAATCAGGAAGATCTGAGTTCAAATCTGGCCTGAGACATTTACTAGCTGCATGATCCACTGTTTGCTTCAGTTTCCTCACCTGTAAAATGGAGCTATAAGCTCCCAAGGTTGTTTTGAGGATCAAATAAGAAAATAATTGTAAAGCACTTAGCATGGGACCTGACACATAGGAAGCACCCCACAATGTTAGCTATCATCATCACCAATATCATCCCTATTCTACAGTTGAGGAAACTGAGGCAAAAATAGGTTAAGTGACTTGCTCCAGGCCTAGTGTTTGAGGTCATATTTGAACTCCAGTCTTCCTGACTTCAGGCACAGTCCTCTAACTGCTTAGCCAACAGCTATCTCTATATAGTAGAGGCTACAGGATTTGGATCCAGGTCCTCTGTCTCTTGTACCTAAATCCAGGGCCTTTTTTCAATATTCTCTGAAAGAAGGGCTCAGAGTACCATGAATATTCTAGTTTAGGGCAGGGGTCAGAAAAAGGAAGCAGAGTCTCAAAAGACAATCTTCACTGACTTTGCACTGTTCCCAGCAGCTGACAGTGAGCAAACCTATGCATCTGGGTGTTTCTCTGAGTCTGTCCATCTCTCCACATCCATCTCTATCCTGACCAATCCCCAGTCTGTCTCTGGGTAAGGATCACAAGGTGAAGGCCTCCCTCCCTTCCAAGAAGCTCTCACTGTTCCGTGGAATCATCTGGAGAAAAGGAATTGAAGGCTTAGGCTCTCTGGGCAAAGGGCAATGAATGGTAGAGTGGAGGTGAGGTAGAGATGGGAGGGGATAATGGGACTGCAAGGGAGGGAGGAGAGAGAATTCAGTCCAAGTCAGCTTGAGGGTTGGACAACAAAGAGGATAGGAACAGACTGAAAGGTGATGTGGAAGGGGGAATGGAGGACCAGGCTGGAGGAAAAAAGCACAGAGATTTAGAGGAGGGAGACAGAAAGAGACTTGCAAAGAATGGCAGCCTCCCCTCACTCCTACCCCAAGAAACAACTATTATAGTGCACATAGTTTAATACATTGACAATTCTGATTTCATTTCTGTGGGGGCTTTGAGGAAGATACAGACCCCTTTGCCACTTAGGAGATGGTCCTTGAATGTTGCAATAGCTGAACAAATCATATGCCTTTCACCCCCTCCTGTTGAAGAGGCTCTTCATAGGATCATAGATTCAGAGATGGGAAGGACATTCAAAGTCATCAAGTCCAATACCACCCCCTCCCATTTTAAACTTGAGTCAGTGCGCCACAGATCAGCACAAGGTCAAATAGGACTAAAAGCTGCAGGGCAGGGGTTTGAACCCACATTCTTCCTGACTCCACATCAAGTGGTTAATCCATTATTGATCTGTTACTAGGGCGACCATGTTGGTCAGCTGTCCCAGCTGGAAGGACTTGGCCAAGCCTCAGCAAAACCACCATCACCCTCAGGCTAAGATAGGCATCTGAGAACTTTCAAGGGAGAATCCAGTCTCAGGATGAATTAATGGAAGCATGGTGTCCAGAACGAGGCAGGTTAGAGTTACATTGAACTAGCCTTTTAGGAAAGTCACTGGCAAGCTCGACTCTGTCCAGAAAACAATGCTCACCATGAGAAGATGACTACAGACCATGTGATACTAAGATGAAGAAATAGGGGATGGGCATCCATAACAATGGGACAGCTAGGTGGTATAGAGTGCACAGAGTTCCTGGTCTGGAGGTAGGAAGACTCATCTTCCTGAGTTCAAATTTGACCTCAGACACTTACTAGCTGTGTGATCCTGAGCAAGTCACTTAAACCATCTGTAATACGAACTTGAGAAGGAAATGGCAAACCACTCCAGTACTTTTGCCAAGAAAACCTCAAATGGGGACAGAAAGACTCAGACATGACTGAACAAAAACAATCCATAGAGGAGAAAAGGAGAATAAGCCTTCATTAAGTGCCTACTTTGCCAGCACTGGCTAAACATTTAACAAATATTATCTCATTTCAATTCTCACAACTATGCTAGGAGGCAGGTGCTATTAATATCTTTATTTTACAGTCAAGGAAACTGAGCCAGACAAAGTTAAGTAACTTGCCTGGGATCACAAAGCTAGTAAATGTTTGAGGCCAGATGCTACCTCAGGTCTTCTTGACCCCAAGCCCAGCGGTCTATCCACTAAGCCACCTAACTGTCTCTAAGAGGAGACAACGAAGTTATCCTAGCTGTCTCCTGGAAGGGACTGAGTTTGTTCTACCAAGCCCCAGAAAACAGAACAAGGAAGTTGGGAAAAAATGAAAGTTGGGAGAAAAAAAAGGTCATATTTCCCCTCTGATACAGCAAGAAAGGATCCAAAAAATTAGCTCCTCCAAAATAGAAATAGATGCCTTGGTTTACTAAGTTCCACATAACTGGAAGTGTTCAGGTGGCACCTGGATGCCGGTTGGGAGGTTGTTGAGTCATTAAACATTTATTAAGGTCCTCCTGTGTGTTAGGTACTGTATCCAGCACTGTTCAGGTCTGAGGTTGGACTGCCTGGTCTCAGAGTTCCTTTCCTTCTCTAAGTCTGTCTGTGCTTCCCCACAGGAGATCACTGGGGTAGAGCAGAAGGGAAGCACCATGGGAAGAAGAGGGATGGGAGAAGACACTTCAGAGAGGGTAAGGAAAATAAGGACAGACTATGGATAACAATAAAATCCTAGAAGCCCAGGTTATCAGAGCTATATGGGACTTTTGAGACTAACCAATTGTACAACTATGGACCTTGCAGAAAACATTCAGGATCTATATGTGAATGTAAAAGAACTTTGGGGAGAGAGGCAGACACTGAAAGAGGCTAAGCCGCTGAGGCAAGATGAAGTTGTTTCTGGAAGCCAGATGAACCTGAGAAGAGAGCTGAAAAGAGATAATTATTTCCTGGTCTGGAGTAGCAGACAAGCAGAGGGGATGTAAAACAAATGAAGGACAGAGACAACATGGCAGTGTGTATGATGGATATGAAAAAAAAAAAGGCAAAGAGGAAGGAAAAACCTGAATAGAATGCTAAATCCTGAAGACAGAGAGCCAGATAACAGATGGCCAGTTAAATGCATAGCTGACTGTCTAGCTATCTGGGGAATGGATGAATGGTAAACAGAGGGATGACCAGGCATTGGAAGCTGGCACTTGAAACTGAGGGAGGGGGAAGCTGAAAAGCAGATTAATGCAGGAAAAACTGGTCAAGTTGGTGCCTTTTGCGGAGCAGATAGATTTTGCTATGGAATCCCCAGAATGCAAAAGATAGGGATGGGCAGGTAGAGATCTCAAGTTTTAGAAAGTAGGTCAGAGGGGAAAAGAATCCCTGTTGCCCTTTCTCCACACATATACAAACCTATACCATATACAAACCTACCCATCCTCCTCTGACCCAGAGAGAGGAAAAGACCAGGCAGACTATTGCACAAAGAAGCAAGCAGCCAGGTACTGCACGTATGGCATAATCATGGCTATACATACACACACACAATTACAGGATTGCTCATTACAACCGGAGGCACATGTTTCTTCAACATTTTTCAACCCCTTTTCAACCAGTATCCCTGGTTTTCCTTGGTGTAATAGTTTCATCTAAGAATACAAATTACAGTGCTTCTATGACTTAAAAGAAGTTCATCAGTGTCTGTGGTTGAAAAAATTCATTCTCCCTCATCCTCTGACAACCTGATGACAAGCCTCTCAAAACAGCAAATGGGGGGCTTATCTTGGAGTACCTGGGTGGCAGCTGCAACTGGCGGTATAGACAGTAGAGCACTGGATCCCAAGTCAAAAGATGTGAATTTAAATCATATTCATCCACTTACTAGCTGTGTGACCTCAATCAATTAACTTCACGTCTATTTACCTCAGTTTCCTCAAATATAAAATGAGGGGAAAAATCCCCTCTGTCCCACATTTGCTGTGAGGATCAAATGAGATAATATGTGTAAAGCACATGGTACAGTTGTAGATGCTTAATAAATGTTTGTTTCCTTTCCTCCTTTTCATTTTTGAATCCTTTCCAGAACATGATCCTAGATTGGAAAAGGGCTGTCCAGTGCCTTCACTTTACAGAGGAGGAGACTAAGGACTAAAGAAAAGAAATTACTTATTCAAAGTCACACTAGAAGCAAGTGGCACAGCTGTGATTTGAACTCAGGTCCTCTCCATCCAAAGTTAACGAGGGCTTCTATTTTCCTATCCCATCCTAGGAAAGAGATCCAAAAAAATAAGTCAAAACTCCCCAATGCCCAGACACACTGTCAGAAAGCCTATGGTCACCCAAGCTCTGGTGTGGCATTACAGGAGGACTTGAGTAGAGTCTGACACAAAGAAAAAAATAGCCAACCACTTATATAGTCAGATATTAGCCCCCTACACACACATTGGCATCACATGTGCAAATACACCCAAGAATAGACTACAGACAAGAAGTCCAAGTTCAAGTCCAACACACACACACACACACAATATTCACTCACACTGAGGCATACCAGCACATAGTCCCACACATACCATATGCACAAGGCTAATCATATACAGCCCACAGACATGTACAATTGCATACACACAATCCTGAAGGGATCTAACCCAGATAAATATAAGAACCAGCCAAGTCCTTGGAGCTGTTTCCAAAGAATAGGAACATGTGTTCCTGTGAGAGACATTCCAGGTCACAATGACACTGTGATGTACCTACCTAACCCTGACTCACACTCAAACCCATGTGTACACAATACAGAGACTCTCATGCACTACTCACTGTCCCAGGCCCTGTGGGAGTAGTTTAGAAGGCAGAGCTTAATGAATAAATTAAGGCTAACGGTTCTCTAGAGTGTGAACCCCTGAAAGTGTAGTAGAAATGGGAAGAAATCTGGAAATGAAGGTGATCACCACGGTGAAGGGCACACATCCAGAATGGCAGCAGAGTGGGAACGAAGGGATGCAGAGGGTCGTAGGCATAGAGGACCAAGCTTCGAGCTTACAAACTGAGACTGAGAATGGTGAGGAAGACCCAGTATCATTCCCAACCCCTGGGCGCTAAGTAGGAGAAGCCCTGAGGGAAGGGGGAAAGGGTCACGAAGAGAATTACTCTCAGAAATGACCCTTCTTTCCCCAAGAAAACTGTGAGTGGAGGTCTCCTCCCGCCCACCCCACACCCTTTCCCGATAGGGAACCCAGGACAGGAAGAGAATCGCGGTAATGGAGGGATGAGGAAAATCCCTGTGGAGGATGGATCTCTCGACTGTCTGAAAGTTGTTCGCAGGATTTGAGATTGGTTCTTGCGCTGTGAGCAAGTAGGAAGGGTGACCAGGGCCTTGTGCAAACCATAGCTGCAGGGGGTCCCGAGAAAGAGCCTTGGGTGTGGATTCGGACCTCCTGGACTAGCCCCTCGACTTCCCAACCGCGGGGGAGGGGGGACGGGGAAGTTTGAACAAATCCTCTCGCTCTCTGGGCCTCGGTTTTCCCAGCTATAAAATGAAGCGACTATTTTCTTGGAGAGGAAAGATTATGGTTGCAGAGCGTTGCCTACGCCGTCCCGCAGAGCGGCTAAGTCGATTGGTTTTACTTAAACTGGTCTTCTTTGCTACCAGAGAAGGTTCCCTAGGGGGTAGGGGTGGGGGGTGGGAGGGTGATGTAACCGGAAATGATTATACTATCGCAAAAGGCATCCATAAAACCCTAATGAAAAATAAAATAAACTGGACGCGTTGCGGGAGCAGATTCCTAAGCTCTCTTCGGGCTCTAAATCCTGTGATCGGATCTAGATGTCTCTGCCATAGCGGTCTGGGATCCAGGGCGGGAGAGAGCCGGGGCTGGTCCCTGAGCGAGGTTTGGCTTTTGTTCATATTCTTAGCAAATACTTCAAATCCAGAGACTGGCAGAAGTGAAGATATTTTCCTGTGCTGTGGAGCAAGTTTCCGAGCTCAGAGGCAAATCGATCCAACGAGAACTGCGTCCTCAGAGGCAAAGCGGAGCTCAACGCGAAAACAGGTCTTCTATAATCCGAATGAGAGAAACGTCAAAACCATCGAATGGTGAAAGAACCTTCTGTGGAGGCTGCAAACCCGGAGGCCGTGCGCGAGCGCAAACAGACACACACATGCACACTCCAAATGCCTACGTAGATGCACGTACTTAGCCGAGGCCAAGTGGTCCCTCCATCTCTACTCCAGCAGAATGTAAGCGCCTGGAGGGCCGGACTCGGTTTATTTGATCTTTGCATCCCCAGCGCCTCACTCAGTACTATTTCTGCATAACACCTGTTTTATAGATGAGGGAAAAGGCCCAAAGAGTCCAAAGTCGCCGGGCAGGTCGAGTGCCCGGCTTTGGGTCTAGCTCTTTCACTCCATTGCAGTTAGGTATTTAGGTGTGTTTACCTTCATACATGCACGCGCGCACACGCGAATACACACACACACACACACACACACACACACACACACACACACACACATCGTTACACCACCAGCAGCAAGCCGCTCTGCTTCCCCTCACACAAGTACACATTTGCCTACCGCCGGCCCCTTCGCGAAGCATCAAATTCTTGGTCGAATTCGTCCTACTGAGACTCATCCAGGCCCTCCCGCTTTGAATGCACCGGACGCGTCTGGGGCCTGGCCCAGCAAGAGGCTAAGCTTCGCAGGAAATTCGAGAAGGAAAACTAGATAGGATCAAACCGAAAGGAATTAGTTAGCTGGGCCTCTACAGCACGCGCGCGCGCGCGCACACACACACACACACACACACACACACACACACACACACACACACACACACACACACACCAGCCATAAAAAGTTTCTGTTGGTCAGAGACAGATACAGGCAGAGACATAATTACAGAAAGAAACAAATGAGAGGGAGATTAGATCGGACTAGCGATAATTCGTGTAACTTTTTAAATATTTATTTTTCTGTGTGCACTCTAGCCTCACCTCCTCCCCAGTGAAACATAAGCTCCCTGAAGGCAGGCATTATTTCTTTTGGTTTTGTATCCCGGCACAGAGTAGGTGCTTAATAAATACTGGTTGGATTAAACTGAATCGAGATGGAAGTAAAAGAAATTCAGGTTGAGAAGCCGAGTCAAGACCAAAGAGAAGACGGAAGTGAAGATGGAAAGGCAAAGAGGATCTAAGCAGAGATATACACAAGCAGGGGCCAGAACTTTGAATTTCTGTTGTTGTTGACTTGGTTACTACAGGCAGTTTCTCCCCAGGTAAAGGAGAACAGAGAGGATATATTAGGAATGAAGGCATAAAAACAAAATCAGTATTTTTAGAAATACATCTTAGAAAGATGTTCTCTATCATCTGGTAGTGGTAAATACTGATTCTTAACTACTACCTACCCAACCATCTGCCTTTCTATTGAAGAACTCTATTATGTAAAGCAATTTAACCAAATTTGTCTGTAGAGCCCTCCAAACTATCCGCTAGAATTTAAGTACCTTGGAAGATAAATGGCTGATCTAACAGGAGGCCCTGGAACCTGCATGTTCGATCTGTTATCCTATCACACCTTAAATAGAATCCAAAACTGCACAGAATTTTCTAGGTCTCTCTATTTGTCTGCAATTTTATCTGTTTCCTTGTGTCTGCTCTTCCTTCATCTTTCTGTTTTGGGGAGGAGGGGAGAGTAACATCTCTTTGTATCTGTTTCCCTATCTGGTTTCAGGAGACAACTATGCCTTTTCCCGCTTGGGGCGAAAAGTAGAGAAGGGAATTAATGAGAGCTGAAGCAAGCATGAAAGAGGTTGGGGCTGGGGAAACTAGGATGGGAGTGGCATTCTCTTTTATTGCCGAAGACGCTAGAGTTCATTTCCCATTCTTCACTCCTGTGTCCCATTTTCTGCTTCACTCTTCTAGACCCTAGATACACTTAAAAAGTCCACCCTGCAAACTCTAGAAAGGATCAGATTCCCCTAACAAGAGCCAGCAAAAAGAGTATAAGATCCGATGTTGGGGGGAGGGGAGGAAGGACCCCAAAACTCTTGTCTTTTTCCTCTCTCTTGTCTTTCCTTAAACCCTGGGAAAGCATTTCTGACTAAGAGTCATTAGAACTTGACCTTGTCTTCCCTCCCTCTAGCCAGCAAAAGGGGCTCCATAGTCCGAGGTTGAAACCTGAATCTTGGAGAAGGATGCCCCTTCCCACCCCATCCTCTGCCACATCTCTCTTTTTCACTACCTACTGTCTGAGAGCTGTTGGATAGAAGAGGATTCTTTGCCTAGCCCCAGAGGTAATGCCTCCCTCCCCCCCCCCAACAATTTCTCTCTTCTCCAATTCAAATCTAAGGCAGAAACTTTATTTTCAGAATCTCTGAGAGCTCCCAGTGTTTCCAAACTTTTCCTTTAAATAAAAATATGATAATAACACTAGCAGTCAAGCCAAATTCCCTCAAGGTGGTTGGATATAGGCATCTTTCTACCGAGAAAATAAGATCAAAATGAAGGTGCTCCTCACTGGTGTCAAGGCTAAATGAAACAAACTTTCTCCTTCTCCCCTTTCCCTTTGATTAACTGCTCTATTCTCCAACCTCCACCCCTACTCAGAGCCAAGAGCATAAGGATCACATACCAAATCGCTTTTTAAAGCTGACAAGTTCAGGGCAAAAAAAGCTGTGTTCATGGAGAAGGTATAGGGAATGGGGACTAGGGGATTAAATATTTAGGAGAGGATCTAGGGGCCTTATTGTCTCTGTAGAAACTAGGGTTAGGGGACTGACATCTGACGGAATTAGAAAACTGAAAGACTGGAGTTTCTAGTGGCTGAGAGATTGAAGGGAGAGAAGAATTTAGTTTAAGCAATCAAGGGATAATGGAAGATTTAGAGGGCCGTAGGACCAATAGGCTGGGCACTGAAGGTCTATAGGATTGGCGTTGGGGACGGAGCAACTGAGCAACTAGAACACTAGTTGACTGAGGGTTTAAGAAACTGAGAGATTGAGAAATGGGGGCAGGGGCTGTGCTGAAGGCCTGAAAATTTAAGAGAGAGACTAAAGGTTTACAGGCCTGGGAGACTAGGGGTCTAGAGGCTGTGAGAAAAGTACATTGTAAACTGTTACTATTATAATTATAATTAGTATTATTATTAGACTGAAGGGTTTGAGGGCTAAAGTTCTAAGCAGCTGAGGGCCAAAGAATAAGCCCAGTCCCCTCCCCACCCCCATCCCGAAGGGGCCCAAAGTTGCTATAACAATCTTGTTCTGAGAGGAGGAAAATTCCAAGGCCCTTCCCCCAAAACTGGGGGAGGAAGGGCAGGAATGGATGAAGAAAAATTGTCACTTACCTCTTTTTAATTTACAAAAGTCAAATGCCTTAGTCCCAGAGGAAGTGGTGAGGAAAAGAGTCCCAGGAGTCCTGGGGAGCATACTTCCAAATCCATCGGTGTTGTCATGGAAGGGGGTGGGGTGGAGAGGAGGAGAGAAGATAGTAGAATACAATCCACACATATAAAACACTCAAAACAAAATCCATACAAACACATAAAAGACACTGGGAGGCACCCATACAGTAACACCACGAATCTTAACATCCCCACAGTTACACAACTACACAAACCCCACGTTCACAGCCACCACTGACTCACAGAGAATAACCCCAAGCCCAACTAGCTCTGACGCTCATATCCACACACGCACACACACATATGCACACACATACACAGAGCCAGGAGACTCGAGCCCAGTGCTTACCAAATAGCCTTCTCCCAAGCTGATTAGGAAAGAGCGAGGCCGATGCCTCCCACCCACCCACTCAAGGAGAGAAAGCATCCTTTCCCCCCCTTCTTTTCTTTCTTTCTTCTCTAGTTGCTCGGGTTCCTTCAATAGGTCCTCCAGCCGGGCAGCCCCCAACCCGTGCAGCCCCCCACACTGCCAGATGGGCTGTGGCCAGACGTCAATCATGCAGTTAAGGAACGAGGGTTTGCAGGCCCCCTCAGCTTCATGCCGACCCCTGGGCTTCGGAATGTGCAGGTCTGTAAGTTCATAGCACTCCCCCACCCCAACAACCTGCAACTTAGAAACTAGACCTGGAGGATCCAAACCTTCTCCACCGCTTATATTCGCCCTTTGGAGCTGAGCAGGGGCGGGACTGGGCAGGGGCCTGGGATAGGGGCTAGAGACAGGGAGAGAGAAGGGCAGGGGGGAGGGGGGAGGGCTGGGCCTAGGGAGCCTTTGCTCCCGCGGCAGAGGTGGCCAGGAGTTATCTCCCCCTCGGATAAGAAAGAGTTTGATGGGGGGGGGGGGGAGGGGGGAGGAGGGGAGGCGGAGGTGGAGACACATAGGTCTAGGGAGTCATGGTACTGAATGAAGTACACCAGATTTACTGTCTACATGAACCAAATTCTCCTGATTCTCATGAATTCAGCCACCCCAGGCCCCTTCCAGCCTCGTAGATACCGCTTTGTGTGTGTTTGTAAGTCCAGAGCACGAGGGCAGACATATAGGAAACCAGGGAGCTACAGACTCATCATTCATGAATACCTCCTTTTCTTCCCTTTATTCATTCCCATCTCCCTCTCTCCAAGGTGGGCAGAGGAAAGGGGGGAGGCGAGGAGTGACACCTTTTATTACTACTAAGATTTCTTTTTTCTCTTTGCCCCTTCTTTTTCCTTCCCCCCTCTTTTCCTCGCTGTTTACCCTTTCTCCTGATGTTATAGACCCAACTTCTGTCCATTCCTTCCCTTTCCTCCCCCTCCCCTCCCTTTCCCTTCCTGGACACACACACACACACACACACACACACACACACACACACACACACACACACACACACGCGTTATCTCTCTGTGTCTCTGATGGTCTCTGTGTGTGTTCCTCCCCCACCTCCGCCCCGCCCCCACACATTCAAGCTATTGATCTTGGACCAGACCAAAGGCAACGCCTCGTTGAAGCCCCAGGCCCGTCACTGGGCCACTTGAGCCCCTCAGTTGGACAGTGGAGACCAAAACAAAACAAACAAAAAACACCATTACAGGAGGGGGATGGCGAAGTTGGGAAATGCCGGCTATCTCCGAACTCTCGGACTTCCCGAGGGTAGAGGAGAAGTGTTCCATCCCCCTGCACGTTTGCTTTTCCTCTTGCAGCTGCTGGACTCCTCCACCTTCTCGGGAGAGACCGTGGCTTGGGAGTGGAGAGGTCTCTTACCATCCCCCTACTTTTTAAAATTAAATAACACTCTCCGACGCTTGGCCCCTTCCGGGCTCAGATCTTTGACCTCCAGTCCTATATCCAGTACCTAGCTTCTCCATCTCCCCTCCCTGTTTACCCGCCCTGTGTTCTCGACCCCCGCCCCGGCCTCGTCTCTATCCTTCCTTCTTTTCCCCATCATGCCTCCCCCAGACTTCTGCTCCGGTCCTGCCGTCCCCGGCTCCCCCCTCCCCAGCTTCAAGTGCGCCTGCCCACCCCTCCCACCCGGTCCCGGTGCAGAACAGCGGGCTCTCTAGGAGCTAAGACCCGAGTCTCTGGGCTCGTCCGCGGCCCCTCCCTGCTGGCTTCGCTGTGGGGAAAGAGGGGGAGAGGAGGAGCCGAGGGGAGGTGCCGGCGGGGGTGGGGAGGAGGAGGGGGCGGGGATCTTCTCTCGCTCGATGCTAGCACCAGCCGCTGCGGCTGCTGCCAGCGGCATGGGCGATGGAGGAGCTGAACAGGGACGCGGCCCCATCGGGTTGGCGGCAGCCGAGCGAATGCGGGAGCTGGGGAGCCGGGAGGAGCTGGGGAGCACAGGACGCGCGGGAGACTGGGCCCGTGGTGGGTCAACAGAAGGAGGAGGAGGAGGAAGAGAAGGAGGAGGAAGAAGAGGAGGAGGAGGAGGAAGAGGAGGAGGAGGAGGAAGTAGCCTCGGGTTCAAGGACGTAGCGGGAACCTCCGCCACCAGCCCTCCAGCTGGATCTAAGGCAACCTGCCCTGAGAGTGAGCGCCAGGCCAGAGCCAACGAAGCGGATTATTGCCGCCGGATCCTTGTCCGAGGTAAGGCGATAGGTAGACTCACGGCTCCCTTGTACCCAGATCTTCTACATTCTCTCCTTGTCCCATGCGGTCCCCACTCTCAACCCGTTCTACTGCTTAATAACCCTAAATCTATGAAGCCCCTCCACCCTAACTCTTTCTCCCATCCCCGTTATCTGCCCTTCCCGTAACACCCTCTAACCTGCTCTTACTCTCCTCAAATCGGTCACCTTCTTTCCTCACCTCGCATCACCCAAGCTATCTCCGGTCAACCTTATCACCCTCTGACCCGGAGGCATTCTCTTTGTCCAACCCAGATTACCCTTTTCACCTTCTCCTCAATTCCCTAACCCTATTCCAACCTTCCCCCCGCTTTCCTCGCTTCTGGTCCCACCAACCCCTAAGGGTTTCCCCTGCCAACAGCCTCTCGCCTTCATTCTCTCTGTTCATCCCTTCATCATCTGACCAACCCTCTTTCCTTCCCAAAACACTTCACCGTCTTTTTCAAATTGTAACACCCCAGGCCTTGTGGATTTTCCCACTAACTCTCTCAACCACTCCCCGCTAACCCTGTAAGCCTCTCTAAACCCAGCCAGGTGTCTCCTCATCCCTTATCACCAAAGCTCTTCTGACCCTGTCTCCAATGCCCTCTGATATGCTCCACAAATCCCTCCCAGCCTCTCTGCCTCGATACTGAGGTCGCTCCAAGATCAGATATAGGGGAAGCTAACGAGGAGTCGGTGTCCAGGGCTTCCCCCATCCCTAGTTTGGCTCCCCTTTCTTCTCTGTTCTCCCTGGAGGGTCGGGGTCCGAGGGCTAGGAGTTGAGAGCTTTCAGAGATGTTGACTGTTTCCTACCACTGTCAAAGTCCACTCCCTCTCCTGGCCCTGAGCCCCCTGCTTAGGAAGCTGGGAGTCCCAGACTGCTGGGGTTATTGTGATGGTAGATTCTTTCTCCTCTCCTCCTCCTCCTCCTCCTTCTCTGTCTCTCTCTGTCTCTCTGTCTCTCTCTGTCTCTGTCTGTCTGTCTGTCTCACGCACACGCACACACACACACACAGATACACACACACAAACACACACAGGCGCGCACACACGCACAAGCACACGCACCCCGCCGGGGTTGTCGCGGAGGAAGAGCGTCACGCAAGCATCACTGAAGGGGTTTCGGGCCGTGGGGAGGGACGAGGGGTCTGCAACTGCTTAGATTGAAAAAAGAAAAAAATGTTCCCCAATACCCCCCCAAAACACAGGAGCCCTCCACTCCTAGGCCTGCCGGGGCTTCAGGCTGCAGCGTCTGGGACCCCAGCTCGGGTTCAAGCTCGGTCTCGGCTTCCAGGCCCGCTCAGTTCTCAGGCCGGCGGGGGATTATGATTGTAGCTGGACATATCAACTTGAGCAAAAAGAAAACAACCCAACAAACCCCCCACCCCTCATTCTTTCCTTTCCGAAGGACTCTTCCTAGCTCACTCTATTCAGCCGCTCTTTCTCCACTTCTTTCCTTCCCTCTTTTCTTTCTTCTTCGATCTCCTTCCTCCTTGCCTTCATCTCTCATCTCCTCGGTTCTCTGTTTCTTTTCCTTTACTCTCCCTTCCTTCCTCACTGTATCTCGGTCTCTTTCTCTCCATCCTTCCCCCTCTTTCTCTTTTTCTCTGACCCTCCCTCTTATCCCCCAAGCCGGGGTCCAAATCGAAGAAGTCCATGCAATGACCCAAACCCTCCTCCCATCACCTTTGGGTGAATCTCACTCTCCCACCCCCTCCGAGCTCAGCAATGGAAGCCGCTCGGGTTCCCGTCCCAGCTTGAGGTGGGAGGTGAGGGAACCACAATTAGTTTAAGAGCGCAAGGTGGGAGAAGTTGGGAGGCGAGCAGAAACAAGTGTAAAGACCTTTTCTCACCCTTTTTAACACCTGATGAAGGCCCATCGGTCAGACCCTGGTTTATTCAACTAAGAAAAAAATCAACTCCCAAACAACAACTTCGGCTCTTCCGAACCCTCTCTCCGATCTGCGCCATCTGTGCCAGACTTGACGATGTTTTGTCTTTTCTTTCTGTCTCTTTTCTGTTGGACTTTTCCGCTCTTTCTTTCTGATCATTTCCTTCCTTCCATTCCTTTTTTCTATTTTCTCTTTTCTGTTCTTTCTTTACTTTTTCTCTTCTCTCTTTTTTATTTTGTCTCTCTTTCTCTTCCCCCTCCTTCTCTCCTTCTATCCACGTTTCTATCCTTCATCCATTCCCTCCCTGATGAAGTGCTAGCTCCTACTCTCGGATGCCTGAATTTCCCGGGAAGACTTCGGGGCCCCTTCTGCATATCCGTCTCGGGCTATTTTCTTGCTTCCCCCTCCCCCCACCTCACCCTAACCCCCTAACACCCATGTGTGGTTAGGCTGTGAGTCCCAAGAGTAGGACAGGTTAAGGGGACGGTGGGGACTTGGGAGTGATTTGGGCCAAATCGTGAGTAGGTTGTAACCCTGGGAAGAAAACTATGCCAGTCTGCCCTACGATGTTTGTCCCAAACGGGACGTGGACTGCTTAAATGAAATTCTCGGCCACATTTATATTTGCACAAACAGGGCTGGGGATCCGGAGAAGAGGGCGGTGAGGGGGAGGGGGAGGAAGAAATGAGACGTGTACGGATGTGTACCTCAGAATTTGCGTGTCTAGTCTAAATTTAGATACAATGCCTGGATTTACTGAGAGGTAGGAAAGAGTTGCTCTCTATTAGATCTTAGACGAAATGCACCTAGAGATAGTTTGCACTTATATTTATTTTAAAATAATGGAATGCATAATATGCATGGAATTTTCCTAAATTTTCTCCTCATACCTAGTATCAACATGTTCCATTTCGGAAAATGCGGGGAAAGCCCCAGTGATCAATTCTCCGCCAACTAACAAAGCCACAATCACTCCAATCTGCTACTGCCTGCTCCCTTTGATTTGAGAGCCAGGGAGATTAGATGAGATAAAAATGGAGAGAGAGATAGTCTTGAGAGAGTAATAAGTTGGTGGATGAACAGACAACTAAAATGGATGGGTAGATAAATAAAGATGGAAGGCTCCATAGCCATAGGATAGATGGATAGATAGATATGGTTTTGTGGATAGGTGAATAAAGTGTTTATATAGTTAGATAAATGAATAGACATAAAAGACCTTGCTCATGGGGAATGCAAGGGAAGGAAGGAGATATGGTGTAACCAATAGACCATAAGATAACTAGAGGAAACGTTAGGTGGGTAGAGATAAGAAGACAGCCTTACTATCCTCCCACAAAATCTCAATGGAGAAAGCCTAGAATTCAGCCAGTCTTACTCCAAGGGGGCTGTTGTTCCTGTGGCCAGAGGGACCTGCTGAGTTGGGTGGCAAAAGTTTCATTCCATCAAAACAGGACTGCAGATTATCAGCACTGAGCCCTAGGGAAACAGGGTGGAGTTGGATATGGTTAGATTCTGGGAGGCTGATGCATAAACCTCAAATGAACCCAAGTTACCTTCTTTAACAATTGCATTTAACAGAAGTCACCCACAGACATGTTGCTTGAAGGTGGTCACATGTGAGTGAATATGTCCCTTTGTAAACATGAGCATCCAGAGGGATGAAGGGAGCAAGATGAAAGAGCAGCTATCTTCTGAAAGGATTCAGGTTTTTGCACAGAAATGGTGCAGCATAAGATGGACACCAGTTCAGACAATCAGAATTCCAATGAACTGTGTAGGGGGCCCACGAACCCTGGGGTTCAGATAGGACATATCTCTAAACGACACTCCTGTGTACAGAGATACACACTTTAGTGTGTCTGTGCACAATATTTACAAGTATATAAATACCACAGTGCATCTAGAGATCTAAAAACTATATATACATATCAAGAACGCAGAGCTCTGTCTAAGAAAATGTTGATATTTTTTGTTTGTTATTTCATTAGTATAGGGATCTCCCAGTGACAAAGCTCTTATCAATTATAAATCAACACCTGCTCTACAATTTATCTTAGACTTGCCCAGGGTAACTTTATTGTTTTAAATTATGCAGCTCCTCTGGTAGCACAATGGATAGTACACCATGCTTAGACTCGAGGAGCTGAGTTGAACTCCAGCTGCAAACTTACTAGCAGTATGACCCTGGGCAAATCATTTACCTGTTTTCTGGTCTGAAAAATAGAGATAATAATAGCACCTCCCTCCCTGGGTTGCTGTAAGGATCAAATGAGATAATATTTACAAAGTCCTTAGCACAATACCTGGCTCGTTGTTGCTACATAAATGCTAACTTTTGCTATTATTGTAAAATGATTTGCAATATATATTACTAGTGTTGCCTGATTAAGTGCCTTGCTCAGGGTCACATACCCAGTATTTATCAAAGGCAAGTTTGGACTCTGTGGGTGGTTTTCTGTCCATTATAAAATTATGTAAATATGCATACACTCACACACACACACACACACACACACATATATAGCTCAATTGAATATATACCCCTCAAGGCATCTGAGCATATATTCCATTCAGTAACTGGACCTGTGATAGATCAGCACCTTCTCTATGACTTAAGTCTTAGAAAGTTAAGTGAGTTATGAGAGTTAAGTGACTTTCCCAGAGTCACACAGCCAACCTCAGCTTCTGAGGCCAGCTCTCTTTCTCTATGGCATATGGCCATCATATTTCTAAAGACACATAAATTTAATTTATGAGTCATGATTTATATTATGGGAAATAAAGACAGAAAATAGGAGACATTTATATAGTGCCTTAAATTTTATAAGGTGCTCACATCCACTCACTTTCTCCTCCAATGACTTCCAGTGGCCTGAAGAAGAAGAGAGGTGTTTTGAGATGATTGTGTCAGCAAAGAGAAAGCTCAGGGATGTTCTGCCAGGCTGGAAGCCTTCATTCGAGTAGGGCCCTAGTGATGGACTGTGTGTCTGTTATGGGGGCATCAAACTGGCTAAACTCAAGACTAGGCAGAGCAAGGTGGATTACCCAGGAGAATCACCTGGGTATATGAAAGGATGATCCACATGGATTAAATCAGGCATCTTTGAAAAAAGATGTCTATATGTCTGACAAGATCCTTTGAAGCATCTCTGATTGCATCCATGGAGTACTCGCTCCAAAGGATGAGGTGGATTGTATTCCATATACTTTTTCACCTAAAAAAATTTTTATTGAATACCTCCTGTGTGGAAGGTCATCTCACTCTATTCCAATCCCTCTTCTCAAAGTCTTCCACAGAGGGTTCACCCTTCTTTAAGAATGTGGCTATGATTTCATCAGGTTGGCGACCTCTCCATGGGAGAACTCCCCCCATCAAACCAGACAGCAAGCCGTGGGCAGATCACAGGATAGTAAATCTAGAACTGGAATCAAACAGCCAAAAACATGCATTAAGCTCCTTCAAGTTTCCAGGCAGATGTATTAAGTATTGGAGCTACAAATACCAAAAAAGGCGGGGAGATGAAAATAGTTCATCTCCTCAAAAGGCTTATATTCCTAGGGAGAGGGGAAATACAACATAATCCTACAAATAAAAACATACCATAAACAAAGTAAATAGAAGTTAACTAATTGAAGGGAAAGGTACCAGTAATTGGGAGGAGAGAGAGAGAGAGAGAGAGAGAGAGAGAGAGAGAGAGAGAGAGAGAGAGAGAGAGAGAGAGAGAGAGAGAGAGGAAAATGAGAGAAAGAGAGAGGGAGAAAGAGAGAAGAGGGGAGGTGGGGAAGAGGTGGCTGAGAGATGGGATTCCTGTGGTAGGAACACCAACCCTCAGTTTGAGGATTTAGTTGGAAGTGATGTGTAATAAATCAGAAAAAGTACACTGCAACCAGATCGTAAAGGACTCTAAATCCTGGAAGAGTTTGTACTTTACCCTAGAAGTGGTAGGGAGACAGTGGAGCTTTTTTTTCCTTTAAACTGATTCCCTTTTTTTACATGACTTTCATATATATATATATGTATATATATATGTATATGTATATATATATACATATATACATAGTGTGTGTGTATGTGTGTGTGTGTGTGTGTGTGTCTCCCTCACCTTCCTGTAACCATCAAAGGAACCCTCCCATTGGACTTTATTGAGCAGGGGAATGCAATGATCAGACCAGTGCATTAGGAAAATCATTTTGGCAGCTGTGTGGAGAATGGATCAGAGAGGGGAAAGACTGGAAGCAGAGATTGATTAGGAGGCTATTGCAGTAATGCAGACCATAGATACTTCAGGCCCCAGAGTGATGACCCGAGTTAGGAGACGTAAGGGGATGGAAGAGAAAAATATCAGAATTACCAAAACATGGAAAGTGGGAAGAGGAAGAAGGAGGAGGAGAGCTTGACTTGTAGATTTAGGGCTTGGGTAGGTGTTTGGAAGGATGGTGGTGCCCTAGACAGAAATAGGGAAATTTTTAAAAATACGTTTTGGCAGTCAAACTATGATGAAATATCATAGGACTTGGGCTGCGGGATGTGTGTGTGTGTGTGTGTGTGTGTGTGTGTGTGCACGCACGCATGTGTGATGGACTACTTTGGCAGTCTGGTGAAGCCTATGAACCCCTTCTTAGAATATGGCTTTTAAATACATAAAATAAAGTACATGGGATTGCAATGGAAACCAATTTATTGAAATGAAAATGTAATTTTTTTCAAGTTCACAGATCCCCAGAAATCCATTCACAGGCTTTAGGTTAAAAACCCTTTCGTACAATGTCTTCTCTTCTCAGATTGCCTTCCTTCAATTCTATTTGTATCATGTCATGTGCCTACTTGTTTAAATGTTCATTAGAATGTATGTATGATCTTTGAAATCAGAGACTGTTTTTGTCTTTCTTTATATCCCTAGCATCTTCACACCATACCTGACCCTTTATATATTCTTGATTGACTGGCAATATAATTAGTAATCTGTGAATATAACATGGTCTTACCTTAACAAGAACTTTATCCTTGGGTGTTTTTGTTATTCTGCACTTGACAAACATTAATATCACCCATCCACTTCTGCCCCAAATCCCCCAATCAATATCAAAAACAGTTCTTTGGTGTCAAATAAGCATATCTAAGTAAAACTAATTTACACAATGACAAATGTGTGTGTGTGTGTGTGTGTGTGAAATTCTGTACCTCATGGCTATCATTAGGTGGGTAGTTTGCCTCATCATCAGTCCTCTGAGTCCTTAGTCATTGAATTGATCACAAACTCTAGGGTCCAAGTGGTTTTCATAGTTGTTGTTCTTTACAATATTGTAGTCACTATATATATACATACATACATTGTTCTAGTGGTTCTGTTTACTTCATCCTGTATCCATTCATACACAATTTTTCATGTATCTTCACATTTCTCTTAAACCACCCTTTTCTTCATTTCTTATGGCACACTAATATCCTATTATATTCCTGTATTCTAATTTGTACAGTCATTCTGAAATTGATGAGCCCCACCTTAGTTTCCCGTTTTTTGCTACAATGAAAAGTGCTGCTATAAATATGTTTATACATGAGTCCTTTCCCTTTGTCTTCTCTCTCTCTCCCTTTGGGGTCTATGTCTCAGAGTGGTATTGATGATATGATCAAAAGTGACTTTTGAAAACAGTTTAATGACTTCTTGGGTAGAGTTTTAAATTGCTTTCTAGACTGCCTGGACCACTGCCCTCTCGAAGTCTCTCCATCATATTACTCCCCTTTAGCGTCATCTTTAATAATCTGATAGGTACTACATGGAACCTCAAAGTTATTTTAATTTGCATTTTTCTTATTAGTGGTGATTAGTTGCTAAGATCCTATTGCACAATTTTATTATAGAAATTTGGGTGTAACTTGGATAGAAATCCACTGCACCTTGTGCTAAAAGCAATTCTTCAAACTGGAGACAGACAGATTACATTACAGACTGTCTAAATATATTCATTTTATTTCATATCCTAGCACAATGGGGAAGTGGGGTTTCTATAGAGATTGTAAGCTCTATTGGTCTCAGCAGAACAAAAGGCAGTATGGGGTGAAAGGAAGTCAGATTCCCTATATTTGCCCTTTTCAGGGTTTTTTCTTTCACGACTTATACCCAAGTATTGTTGTATGGAAGGGGAGACATTATTGATTTTTAAAACAACCCAAGGACTCTGGGAAGACCCTGGATTAGTCAGTATCCTAGACCTTCCAAAAGCAGGCATGCTCCCATAATTGACCAGTTCCCAGCACAGAAAGTCTCAGACCTGGTTTAGCTTTCTGCATGTATTTTTGGATTCTTCAAAGTCTTTGCAGGATGCCAAAAGAATGAAGTCTAGATGAGGTATAGCAGCATTCTGGCACTATTCTCCTGAGCACCTCATTCTCTAAAGTTACACTGGAGTCTTTTAATTCAGCTCCCAGGTCACCCTTTAGCATCCAGCCTGTCTCAGGGAAAATCCCATCCTTTGGTAATCCTCCAGATCCTCTGGGGTGCACCAAGCTTGCAAGAGAGAAGAAGGGGCTGCATAGGTCATCCCCACTCCTCTCTAGTTTATGAGGGCTTCTCCAAAGCCTAGAGGATGGGTAAATGGGTCTGAGACCATTCATTTTTCCAAGAAACTAGCATGTAAGGGCATTTTTAGGTCAGTAAATCTCCTTCTTGAGGAGGGAAGTGTACCCCCAGAAATTCACCCAAATATTCTGCCCCTCCCTCCCCTCACTTCTTACCATACACATACACACATACATACACACATACACAGAAGTAACCCCTGAGACTAAGACTGACTCTTTTGGAGAAGAGGCAAGATGAGGCTAAGGCCCAAGAGGAGAAAGCTAAGAATTAGGAACATCATTCTTGGTCTCCTCCCAGCAGCTCTTCAAACAGGGCAAATGGAATACAAGAACGGTGAGCTCAGATCCAAAAGGGGACACCATTTTGCTGCATATCTCCCCTCCCCCCACAAAATGGTGGTGCACAGAGAGAAAGAACATACATGCACATCACCCATATCTCACCCTCACACACACAGCACCCAGTTACATGTACTCATCTACCACACCTACAAATCACGAATCTCACAGCTTCCTATCAGACATGCACATCACACTCCCTCCTGAACCCTTTCCAGGGAAAGGGGGGGATGGGAAGGAAGATTTGTTTATTTTTAAATGATCCTAAATCCGCAGCCAATCCTTGGTTGTCCGCCTTCCATCAAGCTGCCTGGAGACTGGATTTTTTTAAAGGACAAATAGGTAATTTACTGGAGAGGTGGGGAGAGGAAGCCTCAGAGAAAGTCCTGCTTGCCAGGTAAGACGTGAGGAGGACTTTGAGGAGCTGTAGTCAAGAAAAATAATCAGTCTCTTTTCTGTGGCATAAAAAGACAACTCTCCTTACCCCAAAATCTGGCTCCATTCCTGAGTCCCTACAGCTTCATGGTAGAGTAGCATCTTTAAAAGTTAGTAAAGTAGCCTCTCTTACCTGAGCACCTGCCCCTACCCTACCCTCCCACCCCCATCCCAATGGTTCTCCTGTCCCCCAGCTCTGACATCTGGAGACAATAGGTATGAATTTGATCCTTGGATTCCCCTCACTGGGGTGGGAGAAAGGGAAATTAGAGTAAAGCGTTAATTTTTAGGATGATGGTGGTGGTGGTGGTAGTGGTGATGATGATGATGATGATGATCCCAGCAGCCTTCCAGGAAAGAGGTAGCTGAGAAAGGAGGCCTCCCAGCCATTTAGATCTAACCTTTTAGTTACTGGAGCTGTGTCATTGTGGCTGAGCATTGGGCTACTGGAGGACCAAACAAACAGAACCTCTATTTGGGTAGAGATAAGGGCCCCATCATATCACACACACTGTCATGAAATCGTTACATTCTCAAACTCAAATACAAATATCCACAGTATATTCTCACATATACAATCAAATGCATATTCTCACCTACACTAACAGGGGCAGACACATATGTATACACCTACCCACAGAATATATTGTTCTCCATAAATACAGACACAAATAAATACCAGCAGAAATACATTTGAACATGCCGGTGGGCGCCCGCAGCATAATCTCATCATACAACATACGAACTCAAATACACCTTCTTCAAGCACATCCAATCTCTGACAAAGCTACAAATGTACATATACACTCACCCACAAAATATCGTCTCATAACCTAAAGACAAACACACGTACACAAAAACGGGCAAACATATAGCACATCCTCTTACACGCATATTCAAATTCACACAAAATACACATTAGAAGCCCCCACATACAAGCGTCTCACATGCACATGCACACAATCACATACAAAGGAATTTCCCCCACCTCCCATAAATGCAGGCCCGATTAGGAGATTCCTTTCGGTTTTATTTTATAATGTTGTTATGGGGGCGGGGGAGGAGGGCGGAGTGTTTGTTTGTTGTTTTGGCTTAGATCTGTGGCAGCTGCTGGGCAGCCTCCGGATATCGGGTCATATTTATTGACGTCAAAGCGTCTCTAAGAACACAAGCCTACGACTACCGACCATCAACTCCTCTGTCTCGGCCCTATCTCTTTTCTCCTCATTCTTTGTTTCAGTCTTTTTAATCGGTCTCTTTCTCTACGGCTGTGAATGTGCATTTGCATGTGTGCGTGTGTGTATTGGGTGTGTGTGTGCGCCCTATTTTTTTTTTAAACAATCCTACTCAGCATCCTCCCCCCCACCCCTTCCCAGCCTCTAGTTTAAAGCCTAAGTCCAGTGCGTCCCGCTCGCTGGTCCAGAGACGTCGGCTGCTCTCTATCCCTCTCTCCGTAGGTGTATCCGCCCAGAGCTCTGCACTGAACCCCGCCAAAGGTAGCCACAGACCTCTGCTTTTATCCCCAGTGACATTCTGAGCTTTGTCTGTCTGAGCTTTGTCTCTTCTCCCGCAGCCTCTTGCTTTCCCGACAGATACACAAATATACACAAACACACGTCTGCTCGCGCGTCACACAAGCACACACTTGCATAACACATTCCAAGCCACACAAATAGCCCACGCATGCACCTTTGCCTCACACTGATCTATGGATCACGAACACACGCCATGCACACCCGTACCACACACATCATACATACACATAAGATTCACGCATGTGCACACACAAGCATCTGAAGCACCCACGAACACATAACACCTCATAGCACTCCCACGGGCATACGCGTGTCTGGGCCTGAATCACCCATGCCTCAAGGCTAGGTACTGAATCGGATAACTAGCATCCCGGTAGTCTATAACAGCCTGGGAGGGATCTGGGCGGCAGAGACCTCGGCTCGTGGCCCAGCTCGGCGTAGCTGGGCGCCCCTGGGCTGAAGGACAGGGCTGACTGGGCCAGGTTAGGCCTGTTTCCCGTTCCCCTACTCCGCCTCCGCCGAGCTCCGGCGGCTGGTGGGGAGGGGTGGCGCGGGCGGGGCTGATAATGCCAGGCTCACGCGCGGAATAATGACACGCTGTCTCCCGAGCGGGAAACATGTTTACTGAGCCTCTTGACAGGTATGGAAACGGCGGCGCCCGCTGCGGCGGCGGGAGGGGGAGTCTGGTTGTCACAGACCGCTACTGTGCCAGTCCGAAGGATCTGGACCCTGGGAGCGGCCCGCACGTGAGCCCGGGGTTCGAGAGGGCAGCGGTAGCTTCTCTCACTGTCTTCCTGGGTTCTGGAGAGTTCCATAACTACCACCCGACCCTTCTGTCCTCAGAGACCACCCACCAGCGCTCCCTGTACTGCGTGCTTGCTGAACTGGTGCCCACATGAGTCATTGCCTGCCTAATCCTTTCCTGGCCAAGTCTCTAGAGGTCACTGACTAGAAGAGGAGGCCCTTGGAGGTCTCTATTTAGATGCCTCGAATACTCAGGATCTAGGGGAGCGGTGTTTGAGCGTCACCCCACACCGCGGCGGAGAGTGGGGAACCGGGAGTCAGCCTACATCTAAGTTCCTATACTGCAGCTAACCGTTATTGCGAAGTAGTGTGGCCCTGGGCAACTTTTCACCTTCGGAGACTCAGCGGCTTCACCTGTAAAGTGGTGATCTTAAAGGCAGTTCGATAAGCTAATATAACAGTGGGTAAGCCTCCCAGGCCTTTCTACAGCCCGAGAGAAGTGTAGAACCCCACCACAAGGCTCCCTGTTCTCATCTCCGTGGACCAGGCCTTCACAGTAGAGATGGCAATCCCTCCGCCCATGTGCTTCCAACAATCTTCAAGAGAGAATTCCGCCCCTACCCCAAGCCCCAGGAACCTTCCTTTATTTTGTTTTAAACCTTGTGTCGCACCTGCCCCTAGCTGTCCTTTCCATATCCTTGTTCTTACCCAGAAGTGCTGCCCTCCTCTCCTCGTCAGATAGCATCGGTTATGCTTCCTCTTATGAGTCAAACGTGTGGCCCCAGGGAGAGAATCTTTCTGCCAAGGGTGTGGGGCAGCTAGTACCATATACTCCGAACCTCCAGATGAGCTGGGCATATGTGTGCCCTATGTGTAATACATATTCAGTAAGCTAATATAATGTGCTAAAGTATACCTATGCTATGAATTCTATAGAATTATATACAGGATATCATATATTCTCTGCACACTTTTGTGTATTTATTATGCATTTATGTATTTATTATTGCACTTGGAGAAAATAAATTATTTTAGCAAATGCACAACCTGTGTGACCTGGGGCAAATGACTTCACTCCCCTGGGCCTCAGTTTCTTCTTCTGTAAAATCAAAGGAATTGGACTAGAAGACCCTTCCAATTCTGGATCTGCGATATTATTTTTAAAAATGGTCAAGCTAAAGACATGTATCTCTCCTGTGCCCTGATGGAAGACCTCCCCAGCTGGGGTAGTGAAAGATTAAGTGCAGGCCTTGTCGCCAGTATCAGGACTTGAACATATGTCTCTCACCAAAGTAGTGCTGAAGTGGAAAGAGCACAGGACTTGGAGTCTGGACGACCAGGGTTTGCATGTGGCCTCAAATACTCACTAGCTGTATGACCCTGGACAAGTCATTACTCATGTTTGCCTCAGTTTTCTCATCCGTAAAACAAACTGGAAAAGGAAATGACAAACCACCCCACTCTCTTTGCCAAGGAAATCCCAGAGAGGGTCCAGAAGAGACAGACCCAGCTGAACAATAACAACTCTCTTGATGATTCTGAGGCCAGCTCTCTGTCTGCTGAACCACAACTCCTCCCAGCTAGCTTCCTCTCCCTTGTGCCATGGTAGAGGTAAGCCTGGGTTGTCGATGGCTGCAGCATGGAATGCAGTCCCTGATAGGAACGTTAGAAAGGCTTAGGAGGGGAAGGCATGGTGGGCTGTGCATCTGCTGTCTCGGGGCCATCCAACTAAAGGTGGAGAGACTCTTCCCAGGTTGAGTGCAGGCTAGTGGATTTTTGGGGGATAGGGTCGCTACTGCTCTGGAAGGCAAAAGTATACTGGGCTGCTGTTCAAACTGTGCTAGGGGAAGGAGGACCTATGAGGACAAAAACTGGAATCCTTCTTGAAGAGTTGAAAATATGTAATAATTGCTGACTCAATCAACAAGCATTGATAAAGCCCCTGTTGTATGTCTAGAATCATGTTACACTCTAGAACTTGTTAGGCAAAGATTATCCCTCGTCTCATGGAGTTTATATTTAGTTGGTGCTCTTATCCAAGTAGATGCTTGATCTCACTGATGTGGATAATCCTTTCAATGAGCCAGAAAGCAGGCCATCCTTCTGTGCCCTCGCATAAATTACCCGCCTTTGAGGTGGATCCATGAGGGATGCATTCGAATTAGTTATAGACCTAGATCCAGCTCACGTCCATCACCTGGAGAGCCAAATTCAGTCGATCTCCTCAGTCTGGCATTCCTGTCTCCATGCCTTTGTACAGGTCTGTGTCTGTGCCTGATATGTATTCACTCTTCTTAGCCTCTCTAGCCTCCTTCAAAACTCAGCTCAAACGCCGACATCTACACTAGGCTTCTCCTGACCCAAGATGCTACAGCCGCCACCCAGATTACCTCGTTTATATTTTATATTTAATTAACTTTTCTTTTAAAAATTTTAGATGCTATAGTATTTGGTGCATATAGGTTCAGTGTGCACCTAGAAGGGTGCAGAAGTCTTCTGGACTCATATTTCATTAAATCTGTTGACGGTTCTTAACAGTATGACAAGTATACCATAGGAGAAGGACACATTTTTTGTGTGTTTTTGTTTTCCCTGGGAGGAAGTAGAAGCTTAATAAATGCTTGTCGGTTAATTGATATTAGCATGTAGAAACAGAACATTATGGCTTCGGATCTGTGAATGTAGAAAAGGCTCCAAATATCTGATTACAATGATAATAGCTAGTATTTCTATAGCTAAAGCACTTTACAAATATTACCTCGATTCATCCTCAAAACAACACTGAGAATTGGCACTATTATTAACCCAATTTTACAGATGAGAAAACTGAGGCAGACAGAGGTGAAGAAATTTGCCCAGGGTCCTACAGCTAGTGAATGGCTAAGCCTATGTTGAATTCAGGTCTGCCTAACTCCAGGGCCAGCACCCTATTTACTTTGTATGTAGTCACCTTGTATAATAAATTGAGATCTGTTGATATCACTTTATAAATATATATATATGATCTCCCATCAACCAGCAACCCCTTGGACCAGAGAGTTCTTATTGGCAGCTTTGAAGGAGGACTTACCACTGCAGGCCCTCTTCTGGAATCTCCTTCAAGAGACCAGGTAGCCCTGAGTCAGCTCCGGTTCTCACAGAGGACTTGACTAAAGGAAAAGAGTGATGTGGGGATCAAGCTGAAGAGAGAACTGTGCTCCAGAATTCGAGGACCTGGGAGAGAAGACCCAACTATAACTTACTAAAGGGATAGGGACCTGACCTGTGACATCATTGATTAAGGGAACCTCTAGGTGAGGAAATTCCCTTTATCAAAGCATGTCGGTACCTTTTCTGAAACTTACTAAAAGGTTAAGTGACTGGACTAGGGTCACACAGCCAGTATGTGTTAGAGGTGAACTCAGGTCTTCCTGACTCTGAAGTCAGCTGCCTGTCCAAACTATACAGGAAGCTGATTCCTTCTGTTTTAGTTGTTTTATGTGTAGATCAGACCCTTTGCAATGGGGGTAGAGAAGATTCTGGACCTGTGATTTCACATGTGTGGGCATCTCTTGGCGCAGAAACCCCTTCCATAAAGGCAGTCTGGCTCCTGTCCTTATCTTAAGGTTCCATAGAGTTACCTAGGGACACTGAGAAACTCAGTGACTCTCCTAGACTTTCAATCAGTATATGTCAGAGGCAGATTGGAACCTTGAATCTCAATCTGAATCTGGGCCTCCTAGCTGTCTTTCCATGATGCTTCATTTCCTCTCAGTCACTGTTAATTATCATTATTATTTTAGTTTCTACTAATTTATTACAAAAATAGAAAATCCACTGATATGTTGTGTATTAGAGAAAGAGGAATAACCAAAAGGTATTAGCACCTACCCCTCCTTCTAGGAAAAAAGCAGGCAAAAGTCATTTTATCTGGTAGTGAAATGCAAACCAGGAGTTGGAGTTCAGAAGGGGCCCTGAGCTCCAAAGCCAGAACCTTAATTCTTGACGATATAAAAATAGGCATATTTGAATATGGGTAGCAATCTGAATAGAGGTCCAAATAGCTCTTGTGGAAGACAGTGTTTCATTGGCAAACAAAACAAAAAAGCACTAGATTTGAAATTCTAAGCACTGCCTCCCATTCAGAAATGAGAGAGAAGAAGAGAGAAAGCCTGAGACACACAGAGGCGGAGAGACAGACAGAGAGCTTCAGGAACCCAGATGAAGCCGATGAACGCCTTATAGAATTACAAAAAAAAATCAATTATATTTCAAATTAACTTTATTATTTGTGGATTGATCCTGCAGCCAAGATGCCAAGTCATACAAGAAAGTGGTACTGTACTGGCTATGCCATAGTCAAAAGTAAACTTGACAGGGCAAATGTTTTGTAGAAACTGCTTTAATTTAAAGAACACTCCCCCCAAGGACCAATGTAGCATAAGGGAAGAGTCTTCCTTCGGTTTTCTGTAAAAAAATGTTTCAACTTTTTTTATATAGAAGATGTACTGTATCTTCTCAATAAATATCCCTTTGTAAAAGAAAAATGTTAACTGTGTATGTGTATATGGAGAGAGAGAGAGAGAGAGAGAGAGAGAGAGAGAGAGAGAGAGGTATGTAGGTTAGGTAGGTAGGCATAGACACGAACCCCAAATGAAGTCCTCCTGATTTATAGGGTTATAGAAAAAGGCGCAAATCCGAGGCAGTCTGTTTCACAGAGAACCCGCCTTGGGTTTTGGAGGACCTGGGTTCAGGTTTGGCTGCTGAAATGCTGTGCAACCCTATTCTAGTCACTTGAACTCTCGGTTCCTCCAGGCAACTAAAATTAACAATTGCGGACGAGGTGCTGCTTTGTACTCTTTTTCTTACTGGCAGTTTTCTATAGTTTCTCTCAGTTTCCCGACTGAGAGAGGCACAGAGAAATGATAGCTATTGATTCGTGGCCAGAGACATGGGGATCCATTTCTGTGTTTTTGTATCTACCCAGAGGGTCTGGATAGTTAGTGAGGGAGACGGTCCTCTCGCACTGGGCCAGATATTTTCCTCCCCGAGAACTCGAGCGCTTTTCTTGCGGTGTCCTCATCAATCGTTATTCTTTTCTTGGACTGTAGTGTCCAATCCGAGTGGTGTGGGTCAGCGATACCAGGGTTCCGTGTCTTGTCACGGACTGCGGGGGAGTCCGGGTCTCCTTTCACCCTTCACTGAGAAAATGGTTCCAAGAGGAGATTACAAGATGTCAGCCGGGGAGAGAAAAGCAAGAAACAAAAGTCTCCCAATTTCAGCGATTTCAGGCAAAGTCGAGTCGTTGGAGCCTGGGTGCAAAGTTGCCCACTCCGAAACCGCTTTTTCACCCAGGCTCAAAGCCCGGGCCTCTGCGATTGGATCTCCCTTCCTCTCCGATCTCCCAGCAAAGAGTTCGCTGTGGGGGTCCGAGAATCCCTCATCTTCCTCTCTCCGCGTGTGCCACCCCAGGGCTCCTTCAGCTCCGTCAGACGAGCGCTTCCCTCTTTGCCTTACCCTCCCGCCCCTCATAGATATCCTTTCTCCTTGACCTCCTTTCCCCCACTGACTGGAGGCAGACTGGAGGCATGCCAGATGCCCTAAAATTCAGGCTGAAATCTCCGGGGAAGATCGATTTGGGGAAGGGAGGCGACGTCCTAACTTTTCAGCCGCTTTAGTCGGTGCCCTCCGTCTACACCTGGTAAAGCTGGTAATCCTCCTAGCAAATCACAGCTAGGGAGAAAAAAAACTTAATTCGGAGTAGGAGGAAGTCTGCGTTTGCCAGAATTCTCCTACAAATGCTCAGAGCAAGCCCCGACCGGGAGGGAGCACTCTCGGGCCCTTTTCTTCTAACGAATTAAAATCTGGGGAGAGGCACTCGCCAGCTCCCGACTGGAAAAAACCCAAATGCACTTGTAGTTCTTTGCAATAAATGTAACCCCAGCCTAGGTGAGATATGTGTCTGTTTCAAACATTTATTAAGCACTTACTATGTGCCCAATAGTGTGTCAAGCTGAGGGTACAAAGAACGGCAAAAAGACGCTCCCTGCCTTCAGGGAACTAACATTCTACTGGGGGAGACAACGTGCAAATAACTAAGTTTGCGCAAGATACTGATGGTGTAAATGCGAGCTAATCTCCAAGGGAAGGTCCTGAACTGGAGGCAAAGGACCAGAATTCAAGAACAGATTCTGCTACTGTGTGATATTGGACAAGCCGCCAAACCCTTCTAGACCTCAGTTTCCTTTTCTGTCAAATAAGGGGATTAGACCAGAAGACCTCTCAGGTCCCTTAGCTCAATGACCACTATTTCCTCAGTTCCTCTCCCTTCAAAGTGACTTACTTTTTTAAAGGTATTATTGATGCCTTTTTTTAATATGACTTCCCAATGACATAGAGGTTTCAAAAGTGAAAAGAAACTGGGCCTGGAGTCAGAAAGACCTGAGTTCAAATCCAGCCTGAAACTCTTACTAGCTGTAGACCCTGGACAAATCACTTAACCTTTTTGCCTCAGTTCCCTCAACTGTAAAATGGGGATCATAACAGCAAGGTAGCTCACAATGCATAGGGCCTGGCACATGATAGGCACTTAATAAATGTTTGCCGATTTGTTGTTGTCAAGATCAAATAAGATACTATTTGTAAAACAGCCCAGTGCCTGATATGTGTAGGCTCATACATAAATGCTCATTCCTTCCCTGCTTATTCCCCCAATGATTTCCCAAATCACCACTCAATAGAGGTAACAAGCAACAAAGAGATAGAGATCAGCAAAATACCCCCAACATACTGGTCATACCAACAGGGCATGCTTCATTGCACATGTTCAGCACCT
Organism: Notamacropus eugenii; assembly: GCF_028372415.1. Lineage (NCBI taxonomy): Eukaryota > Metazoa > Chordata > Mammalia > Diprotodontia > Macropodidae > Notamacropus > Notamacropus eugenii. Next base: position 737,020,049 of record NC_092872.1, read on the forward strand.
CTGATAAGAGGAGGAGGCATGTGTGCTCATTAATCATCTGAAATCAAAACTGGTCACTATGTTGGTCAGATTCCTGGTGTCATTTGAAGTTGTTCTCCTTTGCATTATTTTGATCATTGCGTAAACTGTTGCTCTTCTCCTTATTTTTCTCTGTCTTGCATAAATATCTTCCAAAGTTTCTCTAAATGTCTCATATTCATCATTTCTTGTGACACAATAATTTTCCATTATGTTCATATACCACCATTTGCTCAGTCATTCCCTAATCACTGGGCACTCATTTCATATTCAGTTCTTTGCTATCACAAAACTGCTACAAATATTTTTGTATAGGATATCTTTTGTTTTAATTTAATTTATTTACAAGTTATAATAATTAATTTAACTTTTCATTTTTTTTTTCAATTAGCAATCATCTCTCTCACACCTCTTATACACACTCACATACACACACACATCCACTGGGAAAAAAGAAAACCCAGATCCTTGTAGCACATATGCATAGTCAAGCAATACATTCAAATACGTCCCAAAATGTTCATTCTGCACCCTGACTCCATTACTTCTCTGTCAAGAAGTATGTTGTATGCTTCATCATCAATCCTATTAGGCAATTTTCCAATTAGATGATTTCCCAAGACTTTTCCAGTTCTGACATTTTAAGGAATCTTTTTTAAATTTGAATTTGGTCATCTAGTGAATTAGCTATTTTTCCTGGTTTTCTGTAACCTGAAGATTCAATAAACATACTTTCTTTTTCATCATCCAAGTAATCTGTAAATATATCAAACAGGACTGTTTGAGGATAGAGTCTGGGGAATGCATCTTGAGCCTGTTCCCACTCCTTACCATACCACTCCCCTCCTCCATTTTCTATTGGCAAATGATTCAAAAATGAACACTCTTTAAACATAGGGCAGCTCACATGTTATCTCTTCCCTCTTGGACTATAATCCTCATGAGGGAAGGAAGTGTATAATTTTTAATCTCTAAATTCCCAGAGTCTAGCAGTGTTGTGCATGGTTGAGAGTTCTCAATATCTATAAATCTAATCAAATTGAGAGGCTTTTGGCATAGGAAAGAGTATGGACTCTAAGATTCAGAGGTTCTGGATTCAAATTCTAGCTATGAGACTTACCATACTTAGACAAATTCACTTAACATCCCTGGATTTTGAGTACTTCATCTGTAAAATAAGGGAGTTGTACTAAGGGGCCTCTGAAATTTCTTCCAGCTTTAGATCTATGATATTATGAATTGAATTGAATTGAAGCAGTCTATTAACCTACTATGAATCCACTTAATCTGTACTATCCTCAAGCCTGCTCAAATCCATTTGTCCAAATGAATCTTGGAAGAGACACTCTGGATGGTGTACAGGAAAGACCACTGTTCTTGGGTTAGAACACCTAGGTTTGTGTCTCATCTTTATCCCTTCTACAATGTATGACCTTTGGCAAGTCACTCAAGTTCTCCAAGCCTCTACTTCTTCATCTGTAAAAGGGAGACAATACATAATTATAAGATTCTGAGAAAGAAGGAACTTTAATGATACTTGCATGATTTCCCAGAGTGTTAGCTGGAAAGTGCTTTGGAAAATTGAAATGCTCTTGTGAGTTTAAGATTGTTAAATGCCTTGTCAAAATACAGATACACTAAGTTTACCAGCCAAGAAACCCTATGAAAAATGGAGCATAGATCTAAAGCAGGAAGTGAACTTAGAGGTCTTCTAGTACCACCCCATCATTTCACAGATGGGGAAACTGAAGCCCATAGAGGTTAAATGACTTGCCCTAAATCATCTAGGAAGTTAAATGTCAGATCAGGCTTTGAAACTAGGTCTTCAGACTCTAAAATTCATTGTTTTACCCACTGCACCATACTTCCTGCCAAAGAAATTGTTATTCCGGAATTGCTTGGGGATTTCTTGCTTGTTTGTCTTTTTGCTGCTACTGCTATTTAGCAAAAATCAAGCTACTGACTCATCCCTGGCTACTCCACCAAGTAGGAGAATTGGAGGGAAGGAGATTCCATTACCTAGTGCTGGAGATATTTGCCTGTCAATCCATATATAAATCTGTCTCTTTTGATTCGAATGGGGCAGGCAGCGTCTCAGCTCTATTAACCCCCTAAATAATACTATGGAGATAGAGCCAGTCGTCATACAGGAATTTAGACTCAGGCAGGAATCTAAGGTTTATCCAATAAGAGGATAAGAACAAGGGTGGAGTAAAGAGAGCTTTGTCCCAGGGTGTCAACTTTAAAGGGTATAAATGTTAGAAGGCATTCCCCCCTGGCATGGAAACAATAGTGCTTAGCCCCTACTTTGCAGCAGCCTCAAACTGGCTGCCCCCACTCCTCAACTAGGGATAGTTTGTGGTATTCAAGCCAGGAGCCAAAATTTCTGCTTCTGCCTGGGCATTGAGTCAACCCTCCCACTCAACCAGGACTGTTCTTCAGCATCCTAGGCTCATAAGAACTTATTTGTAGAGCAAGAAGGCATCTTTCAGGTCTTTTAGTCCAACATTTTAGAGATTACAAAGCTAATACAGAATCCAAATGACTTGTCCAAGGTCACACAGGTAGCAAGAGGCATCTCTCACAAAGTGATCATTCTTCCTCCACCAGCATGACCCTTGAGAGCTCTTCTTCCAGATGTTTGGCTCAAAGGCATGTTGGGAATTCCCCCAGAGTGTTCTCCTGAGAGCTTCGGTCTCCGCTTTGTCATTTTGACTCCCATATTAAGCTCTTTGGCAACCTGATCTTAGACCTCCTATCTTGGGTTCCTATCCATGAATCAGATAGTCTCCAAATGTACTTGTCAGCTAATTAACCTGCCCTCCTTCATGCTTCCTGCAGATGCCAAGGGAACCATCCGGGAAATTGTCCTCCCCAAGGGTCTCGACCTGGATCGACCAAAGAGGACTAGGACATCCTTCACAGCTGAGCAGCTGTACCGTTTGGAGATGGAGTTCCAGAGGTGTCAGTATGTGGTGGGGAGAGAACGGACTGAGTTGGCCCGTCAGCTGAACCTCTCAGAAACCCAGGTAAGAGTCCCCAAGTAACACTCTTCTTCTCCATCCTCCCCTTTAGTTTCATTGACCGATATTCTGAATACATAGTCTGCCTGGTTCTTCTCAAAGATCCTAGTCTGATGAGAAAGTCCCAGAGATCTAAATGACCAAGAATCTTGTGGACAACGTCCCAACAAGTAATGATCCTTGGGAACCCACTCCCTTAGAGGCAATCCATTAGACTTTTGAACAACTTGGATTGTTAGGAAGTTTTCCATTACGGTGAAGTCAAATCCTCCTCTCCAAAACGTCTACCCATTGCTCCTTGTTCTGACCTTTGGAGTCAAGCAGAAGAACCTAAATAAATACCCTTTCCATCTGACTTCCACAATTCCTTCACCTAGGGCTCTATGGCATAGTCACCAGTCCTTTTATTTTTCTTGTTACTCTCTTTGGCATGTTCTCCAGCTTATCTTTGTTATTTCCAAAAAAAAAATAGTCCTCAGAGACAAATACAGGGTTCCAGGTCTGGTTTCCCTGAGTGATGAAATTTCAGTCTTCATCCTCAAAGAGCCCCCAGTTGGGAAGAGGACCATAGATCTCAAAACCACAACTAGGGTTAGGTGTTCAGACCTTTGACTCACGATGCCAAAAATAGTGTTTCAGATTTAAAAGGCACTAAGAGTCCTCTAGAAGGGGAGTGGATTCAAACCCCTATCTGACTCTTAATTCAAGGCACTTTCCATTTTATCACATTGCTTTCTCCAGGGGACAAGTCACAGGAGTCAATATTATAGATACAGTAGGGCAAGAAGGAAAAGGAAAGGAAGAGAAAAAGAAAGGAAAAGAAAAGAGTAGAAAGACAAATTAGGAAGGGGAAAGAGAAGCAAAGAGGAAACATAGATAAGGAGGGGAGAGTAAGACAGGAAGGAAGTGATTCAGTCTGATTGGAAAGCTCTTTTTCTCCTTCAAAATAGCTGTCACTGATCAGGCTTCAGAAATGACTGTTTGTTTTCCCTGATTGCTCCCAGAGAGCCTAAAATAATCCAGGCAGATGCACCTGGGCTCATGAGTCTCCACTGTTCTTCAGCTGACTGGCCCAGCCTTAGCAGCTAAGAAGCCAGCCCTGACCTATGGGTCCAAAGGATGCCAGAGGTGGGAGGGCAGAGTTACCCGAAGGCCAGGGTCTTCAAACTCAGGACCTTGGGGAGAGTTAGTACAGGTGAGCAACCTTAGGCCCCGAATCTTTCCCAGAACTTCCCTTTTCTCAATTCTGCAAGCACAATGTTGCTGAAACTAACTTCTAGGAGGAGGCAAACATCACTGATTCTCCAAACTGTAAGTCATCTTCAGATCATGCCTTTTAGAGAGGAGAAAATGAAGCTAAGAGAAGGGAAATGTTTTGCCCTGTGTCAGATGGAGAATCAGTGGCAGATCCAGGTTTCTTGATTCCTGGTTCCACTCATCTTCTAAACTGTTCCTCACAATAGTTAAATCATTAAATCCAATAACCACTTCTCAGTCGTCCTCCTACTCTTCAGTCACCAAAGAAACATCAAATCCTCCCCTCCTCTAGGGAGCTTTCTCTGATCATGCCAGCCCACATAGATGCAGTCTTTCTCCATCATCCTGCAGAAAATTTCACACATTCATGGACTTGGAGTCAGGAAGACCTGAGTTCAAATCCTCCCTCAGACATTTACTAGATTGAGACCCTGGTCAAGTCACTTAACCTCCTTTGTTCTCACTTTCCTCAGTTGTAAAATGAGGATAATAACACTCTCTATTCCCAGCATTGTTGTGAAGATCAAATGAAAATATGTGTATGTGTGTGTTTGTGTAGGTATGTAAAGCATTTTTCAAATTAACGTACTATTCAAATTTTAACTATCATCATCACCACCACCATTATTCTACACCATCCTCTGCTTCCTCCATTTGTGTGTGTCTTGAGAAGACCAGAGACTGTGTCTTCTCTCTCTCCCACCACACACAGCACCAGGCTGAGCACATAGGAGATCCTGGGTAAATCTTCACTGACTTATTGATTTATCCTCACAATCATTGCGTTATTATTACTCATTATTACTAATGTGTGCTTAGCAAAGTACCTGGAACATAGTAGGCACTTAATAAATACTGACTGATAAATAATGTAATAATATTAATATGTTGAATTGAATTCATCACCCTCTCTCTCACTTCAAGTCCTCGTCTTTGCTTATATAGGGCAGGAGAACGGGAAGATGAGAGAGATGTGAAGTTGTTTTCACTTTATTCATTCCTTTGTGTTCCCCTGCATTATATCTGCTGATGACATCCAAAGCAACTGTTCAGGACACACTTCTTGCTTCTTGCCTAGCACATCTCCCATTCTCCCTCATCCAGTGTGAATGAAAAATAGATTCTTTCCCTTCCCACATATTCTTCTTTGGGGAGCAGGCTGAAGGGAAATGTAGCCTGTATAGAAGGGTCTTTAAGTCATTGATTTCCACACTGCCCCTCCTACCTTGAATAAAAACAGAAAACAAAGGGCAGATGAAACAGAGGTAGTGAGGTGTTTAACCGAAAGCATGTAACCATAGCCTGTGAAACTTTATGAAGGTAGAACAAGTTCTTTGATTGAATTGAATGGAGAGCTTGTGGAAACTGGCCAAGACCACTAAAGACCTTAAATGACTAAGCCTCCTGGTCCTGTGCTCAGTCAGTTCTAGTCAGTGCAGATTGGGAGGAGCTTTGTGGAAGGTGAGGCTGGTAGGCTATGACGTTTGGGGAAATTTGTGTGGCTAGAGTAACTTCTGTGCCACAAGGCTGTAGGACTGGATGTGTTCTCACTGAATTAGCAGCTTTCTTCTGCTCTCACCTGGGCATCTCCAATTACTTCTCTGCATCTCCACTGCTGTTCTCTGCTCAAATCCACTGATTTTGGACTGCTCTGTGCCTAATGCTAGAATTTCTTCCCAAGGGGGGGGGGGGAATGACCAGCTCCTTAATATAGGGAAATATTTCAGTTCTTTGGGGTGTAGACCCCAGGAAGAAGAATGCAGCAGGCTACCTACTTGGAAAAACCCTTGGTTTTTTGGAGCGTTGTTTTTGTTTTGTTGAGGGGTTGGTTTTTTTTTGCAGGGGGGGTGGGTTGAGACTATTCTTTAAATTTGAAAGACAGTACAAAGGAAAAAACAGTGGGTTTTTATAATAAGAATAAGATATATATGTATGTGTATATATGTGAATATAGAATAAGAATAAAAAATGTCTGTTTGAAGCCACTTGCATGGCCTTAAGCATATCACTCAACCTTTGTGATCCTCAGTTGCCTCATATGTAAAATGCAGGCTTTACTCTGATAACCTCTAGGGTCACTTCCAGTTCTAAATATATTATTCTTTTTTTATAAATTAATTTAGTTATTTTTAGTTTTCAACATTCACTTCCATAAGTTTTAAATTTTCTTTGCCACCCTCTCCTCTCCTCTCCCCAAGATGGCGTGAAATCCAATATAGGCTCTACATACATTCTTATTAAACATTAAATAGATGATTCTTTTCATCAGTTTACTGCTTAAGCTCCCTCAGTCTAAACTCTTTTCCTAGTTAGGGTTCATTGCTATCATATCTCTGTGCCGAATTTTGGGGCTTCACTTAGCAAAACTGATGAGAAACTGAGTAAAGCTGAACTGAAGGATATTTTTTCCATTCTCCATAATGCCTCTGGTTGCCACACAAATTAATGCCTGTAGAAGGATGCAATGGAACTGGAGACCTTTGTTCAATTTCCCAGCAGCAGTCCAAATTGTTGTACTCTCCACATGTCCTTATTTATGACCCATGCTTCCGTCACTGCCATCACCATCAGAACTCACATTTAAGGAATACAATATACTTCCCTCACAACAACCCCAGAAGGCAGCTATAGGGCAAACTGGACTAAGAATCAGGAAGACCTCAGTTTTAGACACTTACTAGTGACCCCGAGTAAGTCACAATCTTCCCAAATGGCAGTTTCCTCAATTGTAAAATGGGGGAGATAATAATAGCACCCACCTCTCAAGGTTGTTTTGAGAATAAAAAAATAATGTTTTAAACTGTTTTGCAAAGCAAAGAGCATTACATAAATGCTAGCAATTACTAATTAGCATCATTCTCATTTTACACATGAAGAAGCAGAGATGAAGCAAAATAAGCGTCTGGTGTTGTGAGGATCTAATCCTGGCTTCTGACCCAATTCTTCTTTAAAAAATTATTTTTAAAAATTCTGAACTTAACAAATGTAAACAAATGTGAAAATTTCTGTTATGAAAAGAAAAACATAAAAAGGGGATTACACATGAATCCTTGACTCTCTACTACATTCATCTGAGGTTTTTTCTAAGTATATATTCAGTTTAACACTAAAGTAGCAACCCTGCTCTTTGTGTCTGTGTTCCATTCTGAACTCTCTTCTGCTTACATCTGGGTATTTTTAATATTTTATTGAAGCCCTTTTTTTCTCCCTGTTTTTTTTTTTTACATCAGTACCACTGCTCATCTCTCCCACCCCCAACATCTTTTCTCTCTTCCCTAAATGTAAAAGCCTTGCCTGGGAACAAATAAATAGTTGAGGAAAAAATTCACACATTGACCAAGTCTCAAAATGTATGTCTCTTTTAGCACCTGGAATCCACCATTCCTCTGTGAAGAGGGAAATGCTCTGGAATCATGATTGGTCAAAGTCATTCATCTTTACAATGTTGAGACTATATTAGTGGCTTTCCTGGTTCTGCTCACTTCACTCTGCATCAGTTCATACAAGTCTTCCCAGGTTTCTCTGAAACCATCTTCTTTATCATTTTTTAAAAATAGTGCAGTAACATTCCATTAGGGAAACTAGGTAGCGCAATAGGATAGAGTGCCCAGCCTGAAATCAGGAAGACCTGAATTCAAATCCCAGCCTCAGACACTTACTAGCTGTGTGACACTGGCAAGTCATTTAATCCTGTTTGCTTCAGTTTCCTCATCTGTAAAATGAGCTGGAGCAGGAAAGAGCAAATCACTCCAGTATCTTTACCAAAAAAACCCCAAAAGGGAATCTCAAAGAGTGATTCTGAACTGAATCACCTGAAACAACTGAATAAGAACAACAAAATTATTCCATTACATTTAGATTCCACCATTTATTTAGCTATTTTCCACTTAATAGAAATCCCTTTGCTTCCAGTCCCTTGCCACAATAAAAAGCACTGCTGCAAATATCTGGGGTCTTTATCTTTTTAGCAGTTCTTTGGTCTTTGTGGGATATGTGCCCAGGACTGGTATCCCTGGGTCAAAGTATGTCCAGTTTAGTTTAGTTGGATATAGTTACAAATTGCTTTTTGGTATGGCTAAACTATCTTCAACTTCATCTTCAGTGTATTCTTGGGTCTTCATTACTTTTAGGAAAGTTATGGCTAAATAAGCTTGGGATTGCCCGCAAGAGTCCACCATCTCAATCTCCAGTACAATGCCTGTCTTCCTACTGCCCCTCCAACAAAGAGCATTGTCCCTTTCTGTTAAGGTCTCCAATCTGATAGGTTTGAGGAGGTTGTTCTCATTTGAATTTCTATACCCAAAAGTCTGCAAAGGCTTCCTATTGACTTTAGGCTGAAATGCACAGTCCTTAGCTTTTCATTTGTGACTTTCACATTCTTTCTCTTCAAACACTCTCTCTGTGATAGTCAAATTGACCTGTAGGCTCCCCTACACCAGATATTGTCCCTCCCACCTGCAGCCTTTGCACAGGTGGTACCCTTTATCAAGAATGCCCTCCCTCCTCATCTCCTAGCTTCCTTCCAGACACAGTTCAGGTATTTCCACCTATAGAGGGTCTTTCCAGAAACTCTACCCCTGTCCCTAGTTATGATATGATTTCCCTTTTGAAATTACTGTGGATTATTTTGTGTACATTTTGTCTGGAGGCATCTAGGAGATACAGTGGATTGAAAGAGACATCCCAAAGACCTGAGTTCAAATCCAGTCTCAGACACTTACTAGCTGTGTTGACCCTGGGCCAGTCATTTAATCTCTGTCTCCCTTAGTTTCTTCATCTACAAAATGGAGGGCAATAACAGCATCTACCTCGTAAGATTGTCGTAAGGTTCTAATGAGATGATGTTTGTAAAGCTCTTACTTTGTTAAAGTGTTATTACTATTATTATTTTCTGTGGACATGTTGTTTTCTCAAAGTACAACCTAGTTCCCAAGGTTTTGTCTTTGTATGTTCTTTGTACCCAGAAGGCCTTTCAGTTGACCCTAATAAGGTGAAATTAAACAAATAGCTGTAGTCTTGGGGACGCTAGGTGGTGCCATCATGCACAGAGCACCACACCTGAGGGTCAGGAAATCTCATCTTCCTGAGTTCAAATCTCGCCTCAAACACCCTGGGCAAATCTCTTCACCCTATTTGCCTCAGTTTCCTCATCTATAAAATAAGAGAAAGAAATGGCAAATCACTCTCTTCCAAGAAAACCCCAAAGGGAATCACAAAAAGTCAGACTCAACTGAAACAACGGAACAACATTGAAATGATGTGCCAGGCACCGTACTAAACTAAGGTTGAATGTAAGCAGAATCATCTTACCAATGATGACGATCCAAACGGATTGGTGTGCCTTAGGCAGTAGGGTGTTTCCCTTCACTGGAGGTTTTGGGGTGAAGGTTGGATAACCACATGGTGGTTATGATGTAAAGGGGATCTTTGTTCATGAAAGAGTTAAAACTAGATGAATAGAAAGGCAGAGACCTGAAATCAAAGAACATAGGTTCAGATCCTACCTTTTCCCCTTGATGCCTGTCTGACCTTGGGCAAGTTGCTTCATTTCAGGAGACTGTTTCTTCTTCCGTAAAATGAGGGAGTTGAAGTAAATGATCTCCAAGCTATCTTCTGGCTGTGGATCCTATAACATGACTACTTCTAGCTTTCAGATTCTGTGGTCCTGAGCACCTCTCATGTGCCTAGCCCTGTGCTAGGCAATGCTATCAGGGAGAAAAGGAGATGAGGAAAAACAAAGGTTTTTACCCTTAGGAAGTCTGAATGATAATGATTGGGAACCATGATGATGGATATGGTGAGAAGGGTGATGACGATGATGATGATAATGGTAATGAAGATGTGTGGCACTTTCAGGATACAACTTGGATCTGGATTCCTTTATATATGTATCCTCCTGGGACAAGAGCTCTAGGCTGTCTACCTACATCTACAATCCTCAAGGCCAGATGCCTTTCTAGAGAATGGTCAGCAGAGAGAGCCTCTACTAATTATGGTGTCCTGTTCTTGAGGTCCCTCAGACTGGAAAGCAGGAGGCCAGAACCACACAATTCTCAGCTTTTTGGAAGGAAGCCCAGAGAGGGATGGGATGGAGTTGGTCACAGGATTACAGAGTGAGAGCTGGAAGGAACTTTAGGGAACACTCATTCCAGCACCCTCCTTTTCCAGATGAGGAAACTGAGTCCCAGAAAGTTATGTGACTTGTCCCAGGCCACACAAGGTAGCAAGAAGCTGAAACAAAATTTGAGCTAACTCCCAAACCAACATGATTTCTAGGACACTATGATGACATTAAGGTTAAGGACAGGTTTAGGATGAGACCTCTGGGAGACAACTATCTGTATGTTGTCAGATGGATCCTGTCCCTTCTGTAGGCCTCTTTTTCTCATTCATTAAATGGTGGGGCTGGACTAGATGAATTCTAAGGTCTTTTCCAGCCCTGGATTCTATGGCCCTTTGAATCTCTGCCCCCACAGACATAAGAGATTCAAAGCAGCTTGGCAGTTCTGGTATCTACCTACCTTTTCCATTGAAGAAATTTTTAAAAATAAAGATAGGTAGGATGTATGGACTGGCAGAGGAAAGGAGGGGGATAGGAGTTAGGGAGACCTCTGGATGCTCTACCCTAAAAGGGTCATTGGTTGCCTGTTTAATAGAATCTATCTCTCTTCTTCCTCCCTTCCTTTCCTGATCCCCCATTCTTGCTTCCCCCACCACCTTTTACCATCCCGTACTTCCCCATCTTCTCACTGGCTTGGCCAAAACCATTACTTCTCTTCTTTAACTGCCCTCATTTCTCCCTCTCCTTTGTCTCCTCCCTATTTCCTTCTGTTCCCAACTCCCATCTTCTCTCTCTCCCTCTACTCTGCCTTCCACCTCACCAAGGTCAAGGTCTGGTTCCAGAACCGCCGGACAAAGCAAAAGAAGGACCAGAGCCGGGACTCGGAGAAGCACTCATCTACTTCCACTTCTGAGGCTTTCGCCACATCCAACATCTTGCGACTGTTGGAGCAGGGACGTCTTCTCTCAGTCCCTGGGGCCTCTAGTTTTCTGGCCCTGACCTCCTCACCACCAGGCCTGACCACCAGCAATGGGGCCACCACCCTGGGGCTCCCCCGGAACTCCTCTTCAAACCTCACTGGGAACAGCCCAACTGAGAGCCCCCCCAAAGCAGGAGCCCCCTTTGGCCTAATTGGGCCCCAGATGGCCTCAGCCTCAACTTCTCCTCGGCTCCCACCCCCACCACCTCCTCTATGTTTCACTACAACCTCACTCCTGGACTTGCCCAGTGGGTATGAATTGGGCACTTCAGCCTTTGAACCATACAGTCGACTGGAAAGGAAAAGCAGTGGCTCTAGCAACAAGAAGGCCAGCACAACTTAACCACCTCCTACCCCACACTGACACTCCCTCCCCATCACATGTCCATTTGTCTCTCCACCCCATCACACCAGCCTTGGAGGAAGAAGAGAAAGACTTTCCCACTCTCTGTTAGTCTCTCTCTCCCAGCTGAAAAAACTCATCAACCAAATGTCTGGGCAGTTTGTGTGTGTGTGTGTGTGTGTGTGTGTGTGTGTGTGTGTGTGTGTGTGTGTGTGTGTGTATGGGTATGGGTGTGCACGTGCGCATGTGCTCACTCCAGTAAGTGTGCCAGTGTGCATCTCTCACACAAATAAAAGGAAAGGCACAAGAATGAAAGAGATAAAAAAAATTGCCCTGCCCTTTCCACCAGACTTTCAGTCCTCAGGCCTTCCTTCCTCATTCTCCTCATCCTCTCCAGGCCCTTTTAGTAGGAGCTGAACTGAGAGCCAGGAGGCCTGGGAGGAGTGAGAGGGTTAATGGTTGGAAGTAGGGTCAGAATGCTGGACTTCCTGTATTGCTGGAGGGTGGCTTCTGTCTGTTCAGGGCTCCTCTTAACATGTAGATGCCTAAGCTGGCCTCCCCCTACAGATGATGTGGTTGCTTACACAAGGTGATATGAAGGAAGGTTCCTCTTCTCCAAAAATATCTCCCCAATCTGGGTAACACTGTGCCTGAAATTCCACCATTAGCACATAATCCCTGTGGGTGCATCATTACTCTTTCTCTGTTATAATGATAACTACCTAGGAAAGTAGGGTGGAGAGGAATGCATCCAGTCCCTAAGTTAATGTGGGTGGTAAGGGTGATAAAATAGTAGAAATGAGCTCAGAAATGGAAGGATGGAGGCAGCAAGGACAAAATTTACTAATTTTAAAGTTTTGGTTGGCACAGGTTTTGCCAATACATTCTATGTTTGGGGAAATAGACCCACAGTGTGGACGCCTTTCCTGAACCTACCTATCAACTGGCGCAAGTCAGGATCCTCCAGAAGTGGGCAATGAGAGATTCCTCACTTTTATTCCTCCATTCTAGGCAGGAGACCAGACCTGTCAAAGTGTTCCCAGGGCACTGATATGGTGATAAGTGGGGTGGGGGTATGGTCGGGAGTGTGGCAAGGGAAATTGCTTTGCAATGCTGTACATTACATGGAAGGATCTAAGAACTGAAAAGAAAAGTACAGATGGCAAAACCAAAAATAAGTGGCTGAAACTAGTCCTTGGTGTACCATGGATCTAGAATCCTGGGAGATGGGTCTCAACCTCAGGGAAAGGGAGAGATCATCATCACATCATTCTCTGCCTTTCAGAGTGTACCTTCCATTAAAGATAATGTGGATATACTCTGGTAAGGGAGGAGTCACAAGAATCCCTGGGGTCAAAATATTGTGTCTTCACTCGCCATCACCACTATCCTCCCCTCTATCATGACATCACCCTCACTGACACTCTGTCTCCACCACCACAAGTTATCATCCCCATTTCCTTCATCAATAACACAGTCAGCATAAACACTAACATTATGAAGTGCGATCCCCATCACTGTCATCCCCACCACCATTACGGTCAGCACCACCATCATTACCATAAATAAACCACCACCACCATCATCAACAGTACCATTATCTTCATCACTACTACTGTCACTTTCATCGTTACTGCCTTCATCCCCATTCTTCTTATCATTATTAGAAACACTATCACCCTTGTCATTGTCAATATCCTCACCATCCACATATCTCCATGCCCATCAATTATTGATGTCAGAATCTCTGTCACCACTGTCACAGCCCATGCTGATAAAGCCCATAGCTTTCACAGTCCTCATCATCACTCCCAGCATCGTCATCACTGTAAGCTGCTAGTGTCACCACCCCCACAACCACAACCCTCTGTAGGGCACAGGGAAAGTTAGGAGGAAAGGGAAGACAGAACTCTTCAGCTCTGAGAAGGGGATACAGCCTTCCTGACACACACCTTAGGAGGGCTCCAATTCAGCAGAGGAGGTCCCAGCCCCTGGGGGACCTCAAAATCTAGTAGAGAGACAAAACATCTACTGTTGATGATGATGGTGGTGGTATATTTATGGTAATGATGGTGGTGCTGACAGTAATGATGGTGGGGATGACGGTGATGGGGATCACACTTCATAACATGACTAAAGAAGGAGACAATCTCCACTCCAATGGATCAAACCTTCTCAATCAGTGTCTCACACCCATCTCCTCTGGGCTCATCCTGCTCTCCCTAAAGGAGCACCTGGGAATAGCCTCCAAACTGTCCCCCTGCCTACATTTTTCCTTTTCCCTTTCTCTAGCTAAGTTTATCCTGGGTTTAGATCCTCGCCTTGTGGAGATCTTTGTGATTTCAGGGAAATTGCCTCACCTCCCTGGGCTTCAGTTTCCTCATCTGTTAAATAAGGGAATTGGACAAGATGACCTTTAAAGTGCCTGCCAGGGGTACATCTATGATCCTGGGGTCTTATCCTAAGGGCTAGCTCTTAAGAGCTAGGCACAGGGGAGGAGATAAGAGATTCCTCTGGGTTACAGAGAACAGCTGACTTCTGAAAGCCTAGAATTTCCTATTTACTGTCAACAAGCGTGGAAAAGAGGTGGAGGAAGGGGCTGAGCTAGGCAAGCAGGAGGCAGCCCTCTCCAGCTCCAGCCCAGTCTCTTAGCTTAAGAGCTGACTGCCCTGGCTTCATCCATCTCCACCTCTGAGAGTATAGACTGGGAAATGGCAACCGAGGTAGAGTCTAGGCCAAATGACATCCTGGGCACCTTTGGAGCAACAGCTGCAGTTCGGGAGCACATCCAGGTGGTCACACGAAACTACATCACCCATCCCCGAATCAGTGAGTCATTCCCCCATGGCATGAGAGGGCTCTCCTGGGAGGGTTCCCTGCTATTCAGCATCCTACTTCCCTGGCCCCTATCAGAGGAGAGGGAGACTATTGGATGGCTAGGATGCCTCAGTACTTTGAGGACAAGATGGGGGTGGAGGGCTGAAGAGAGGAAATGTCCCTCATGCCAACTGTGATCCTCCTGTATGTCTATCCTGTTTCTGTGCCTGTTTTCATGGCATGGAATAAGATAGCACTTTACAGACCTGACTGTGGGATGGGAATGGCAGGTGAGAGACTGGCAGGATTAGGTGCTTTGCTGTCAAAAGTCGAGGGACACCTTTGCTCAAAGCCCTAGATTACAGGGCAGTAGGAGGTGGGATTGGGGAGGGGGCATATCTCCAAGTTATCCACTCTCCCTCTCCCTTTTCCATCTGGCTGCCATCTATTCTGACTCTGAGTCTCCCTCTGTCCTTCCCCCCACCAAACTAGCCCCCACCAAACTAGCAAGGACCCTGGAACAAAGAAGGGTTTTCTGTGTCCTCTGGGCTGCTCCCTCAACCACACCCACAGCCACAGTCACAGCCAGCTCCTACTGAAACAATAGACCCATTCTGGGCTCCCCACAAACATATCAGGCGGGGGCCAGTCCTGCAAACCATGGGTTTGGGTGCCAGAGTGTGCAGAGTGTGCCGATGTGAGTATCAGCTGTGCCCACTGTGGAGGGTACTCAGAAGGGGCAAGCATGCAAGCAGCACTGTGTGTCTATTTATGGGTGTTCCCAGTTCCAGAGATTTCAGGGTGACTATGATCCTAAGGATTGGATAGCAGACAACCTTCCCCTTCAAGTCCCCCTTTTCCTGCTTGGCCCAGATCCATCCCCCTCTCTTGGTCACACACACACACACAGACACACACACAGACACACACACACACACACACACACACACACACACACACACACACACACACACACAACTTACCTCACCTTTACCAAGGTCACACCTGCCATTCAGCTGGCTTGGATCACCTTCTTCCTGGAGAGTGAACAGACAGATCAAGCCCCTCCCCTCAGCCCTTAAGGGTTCAGAACTCACTGGAGCCGGCTCTGACTGAGAGCTGGCCAGATAGAGACAGAAGTCAGCCCTGGCCAGCCCTGGAGAGGAAGGAGCAGAAAGATGAGGGGGTGGCTTGGCCTCCACACCTCCTGAATGCCCCAGGAAGGGGAGAGCCCTTGCTAACCACGTGGGAGACTTAGATTCAACTAAATTCAGCAAAATTCTGTTAAATGTTCACTATATTCAAGTGATTGGGCTAAGGACTAGGCATACAGATGAGACAAAGCATTGTCCCTACTCTCCAGGACCTTATGGTCTGGGAAGGGAAAGCGTAAAATATGGAGGTCTATGATAAAAGCCAAAATGTGAGAGAGGCATAGGAGAGACACCATATACCATGAGAAATTTGAGAAAGGAAAGATTTAGAGGTCAGGGAGACCTTGAAAGTCATCCAATCTAACCCCTCACCTCCCAGGGAGAATTTACAATTCTCAAACATTAGTCAAGTATCTATTATACACCTGGCTCTGTGATGAGTGCAGAGGACACAAGGACAGTAGCTGACATTAGTAAGAATAGCTAGTATTCATATAGAGCCACGATGTGCTAAGCACATTACTATCATCTGATCTGAACCTCACAACAACCCTGAGAGGTAGGTGTTATTACTATCCCCATTTTACAAATGAAGAAACAACAATTGAGTCCCTGCCCTTGAAAACTCCCATACCAATGGGGGGACAATGAGCCATCAGCTATGCACAAACAAAATTTATGTTGTGAAAAGGGGAGAGAATCTCAGAGAGAAGGCTCCAATTCCTAAAAGTGTTAGAAAAGGGAATTAGAGTTAGAAAGGATAGTTCCAGGCAGCTATGTGAGACATGTTCCCACAGAGGGGTATTAGGGTTAGAAAAATAGCATCAAAAATGAAAGAGAGACAGAGACAGAGAAGGGAGGAAGCACTGAAGTGAGGAAGAAAGGAAGAAAGGAAGGAAGGAAGAAAGGAAGGAAGGAAGCAAGGAAGGAAGGAAGGAAGGAAGGATTCCATTTTGGTTTCAGATATGCATTCCAGGAGGAATAGACTTTTAGAAGCCACCTGGTCTGACCACCTCATTTTACAGATTCCCAATCTAAAGTCCGGAGAAAGGTTATATGATTTCCTCCAAGGTCTCACTGTCAGTAGAAGAAGGAGGATTTGGGCTTAGGGGCCCAGACTCCAATTCCCATGTTCTTTACACACTTCTTATTTTGAGTTAAGATTGGAGTGAGGTGGAGAACAAGTCCAAAGAAAGCTTAATGAAGATTATGATACTAGAGTTGACTTTGAAAGAAAAGAGAGTTTTTGTTTTAGAGTCAGGGAGACCTAGGTTCAGATACTGCTTCACACACTAAACTGTGGGGTTCTGGGTAAATCCCCTCACCAATCTAGAAGTCATTTACCTCATCTTGAAATGAGGGGTTTAAATGAGATGGTCTCTTAGGTCCCCATCAGCTCTAATATGGGATCCTGAGACCAGGGAGGGCAGGAAATGGTGAGAAGAGAGTTAAAGGAGCAGATGAAGATCCCCTAGTCTGATACAGGAGATGTAGTCCCTGTCCTGGGGATGATCCACAAAGAGGGACCCCCATCCTCTAAGAAGCTAGGGGTCCTCGTGAGATCCTGCCCCTCCAGGAATCCTAGAGATCTGATAGAGCTGAGAAAGAACATATACAGACAAGGACTGAGCTGGAATCATAGACTAGTACTGGGATGGTAGAGGAAGGTGTCGGGAGAGCTAAGTGACCAGGAGGTCTGGTCATCATTGGGTTCAATGTCCAGGACCTGCTGCTCCCTGCATCCCCACCCCCAGACAGAATGGACAAGGAAAGGTGATATCCTCTCTACTTCTACCTCCTCAACCACTTGGCTCCAAGGCACACCCATAGCCTTACTTAGCTGGGTGAGCCCAATCCAGCTTCTTTCTGATCACAACCGACCTCCCAACACAGTTTACTGTCAACAGTCAGGGAAGGGGCTGTCCTGATACTGAGTCAAGGTCATGAGCTTTTCTATCCCAGGAGAAGCCAAGGGACATTCTGCTTCTGATGCAGTAATGTCACATTCCTAGGGTCTGGTGGGGCCTGGTGTGGCTAATAATGGGGTGAACATGGCCATGACCCATGGGGAAGTGGCATTAAAGTATACCACACAGATTACTACCAACTTACATTTATGAACAATTAAGGTTTCTACAGTGCTTTACTCAAGGCACCTCTATGAAGTGGGAAGCAAAATTCTTATTATAACCATTTTTTTTTTGGTCTGAACCTGTGGTTTCATTGGTGCAAGGCAACTCAGCAAATCTTCTGTCACTTAGCTGCCCTCCTCATTAAATTATTTGCTCAGTGTCACCTACATCTAGTAGGTGTCAGAAAAAGGACTTGACCTCAGGTCTTCTTGACTCCCAGAGAGGCCCTACATGCACCTTATGACCCTGACTTTCCCATCTCCCCTATATTTCCATTAGACTGTGAATTCCTTTTTTGTTTTGGGATTTTTCTGAGGGGTGGGGGTGACTTTTGTATCCCTAGTGCCTAACCCAGTGTCTGGCACAAAATGGGCCTTTAATAAATGTTTGTTGACTTGACAGAACAAAAACTGAGTCAGAGAGGAGAATAACATGCCCATGTTCACCCAGTTCATGTGTGCCTGATCTGTGATTTGAACTCAGGTCTCCTGACTCCAGGTGCAATCTTTTCACTATACCACACTTTGTTTAGTTGTTTTCAGTCATGTTCAACTCCATTCAGGATTTTCTATCCCCAAAGATACTGGAATGGTTTACCATTTCCTTCTCCAGCTCATTTTACAGATGAGGAAATGAAGGGTTAAGTGACTTGCCCAGGTCACTCAGCTAGTAAACATTTGAGGTCAAGTTTGAACTCAGGTCTTTTTGACTCCAGTTGTGGCTCTTTATCCACTGCAGCGCCACCTAGCCATCCCTCCTGTCATTTTCAGTCTCATGTCATGTCATCTTTGCCTACCACAAGAGCTATAGCTGTGCTCCTGACTCCTTTGTGGTCATGGAGTCTTGGAACAACCTATAAAGTAACGGTGTATAAAGTAACCAGAAGAGAGCTGCTATGCACCGGAGTTTTAGGGGGGCACTGCCCAGGACTCAGCTAGCTGGAAGACCCCAACCTTGATTAGGTACAGTTGTCAAATGGCCTTTTTTTTTCTACCGGAATGACTAGTGTTTTATGAGACTTTTATCCTGGAAAATCTCTGCTGCATGGCACAGTTCAAATGGAAGCCAGGCACTTGGATTGCAATCCTAGCTCTGCCTGATGACCTGTGTGACCTTGGGCAGGACATTAAAGTTCCCTAACCCTTGGTGTCCTCATGGAGGGTTGGACCATGTGACCTTCAAAGGCATTTCCAGCTTGAGACCTAAGGTCCTGTGATATCTTGTGTTATGATTTCTGCGGGGGATGGAGGGGTGGAATTAAGTCTTGATTTTGGTAACCTGACCATTGTTCTCTAGTTAGTTCTAACCCTCTAAGCCATTCCTCAACCACAACACAAGGTTATAGGCATTATGAGAATTATTATCCCCATTTTTCATGAGGAAACTGAGGTACAGAGAAATTTCACGAATTTCCCATGGTAATACAGCTAGGAATTTCAGAGGCAGGGTCAAACTAAGGTTTTTTGACTCCAAGTCTAGCACTCTATCCACTAGACCCTGCTGCCCCTCTCCATACCACAAAAACAAGAGGGAAGAGACAGAGACAGAGACAGAGACAGAGAGACAGAGAGAGAGAGGGAGGGAGGGAGGGAGGGACAGAAAGAGACAGAGAGACAGGGAGAGAGATGGAGACAGAGAGAGACAGAGGAGAAAGACAGTGAACATTCATGCTCTAACAGCATACCACAGACTCAGAGCTAGAAGGCACCTCCTGGAGCACACAGCCCAGCCCGGTCTGGTTCAACACTCCCTCTACAACCTTACAAGTGGTCATATAACATTGAAGAGCCTTGAGGAAACAAAATCTACCTCCTCTTAGGCGACCCATGCACTCTGAGACAGTTCCAACTATTAGCTTTTCTCTCACATCAGCACTAGATCTCCTCTGAATCATCTGGTTATTCATTTATTCAGCATTGATTAACTGGCTACCATGTGCCAAGTACTAGGGTTACAAAAGCAAAACTGAAAGAAAAAAAAAAAGCCCTGTCCTCAAGAAGCTTACTTCCTATTGGATTTTCACCCTTTGCTCCTCCTTCTGCCCTCCAGAACACTCTGACCCCTCTCCCATGTGAATGTATCCCCCTCTTGTATCCCCCTAAATCTCTTCTCCAGGCTAAACATTCCCAGTTTCTTCAACTAATGTTCATGTAACGTTATAAAATGTGCCCAGAATCGAACACAGTGCCCCAGCCAGTCTGACCAGGATGAATCAAGTGGAACGAGGGAAATTTCCTTCATCCTAAACAACGTTTCTCTCAATGCAGCCTGAGATCCCATCAGCCTTTCTCATTTATCACATTAGACTCATATTGAGCTTGCCATCCACTAATACCCCTAGGTCTTTAGATAGAGGTCTCATCACACCCTCCCCATCTATTCTTAGTCCTTGAGGGCTAATCCCTTTCCTGCAGGCTGTGTGATGTATTTTTTGAAGGCATTTAGAATGCAAGGTGAGTGTGCAGTGGGGTAGTAAGGAACATGAGGTAGAGGGCTCCTGATGGTGTGGTCCCCAGCCTCTGAGGAACCCAGGGGTCAGCTCCTTCCATAAGAACAATCTCTGGATTCCCTGCTCCCTTCTTGCCTTCTCTTACCCCTGCTGTCTTACCCTAATCCCTTTCCTTTCCTCTCTCTGGCCCCTTGCTCTTCACCTCTGACCCCTGGCTCTGCCTAGTGTGAAGGGCAGGGCAGGGCCTTCACAAGAGGGAGGTGGGAGGAGAAGCCAATTAGTCAGGGAGGCTCATTAGGAGAAACACCTTTCACAAA
The DNA here is from genome assembly GCF_028372415.1 of Notamacropus eugenii. Taxonomy (NCBI): domain Eukaryota; kingdom Metazoa; phylum Chordata; class Mammalia; order Diprotodontia; family Macropodidae; genus Notamacropus; species Notamacropus eugenii. The sequence continues at coordinate 737,040,599 of NC_092872.1, forward strand.
GGCCAGGGGCTGGAGCTGGAAGGAAGCAGTAGGGGCATCCATGGAAAGCTACAACCCAGAGGTCCTTTTAGTCTTGGAGGGCATAGGCTAAGAGGGTCAGATCCTGTGTATATCAGCTCTTAGAGAGGCCAGAGATGGGATGTACTGTAAACTCCAGACAACCACTGCAAAGGCACATTGAAAGGACAGCAATCAGGAACCAAGAGGTCAAGAGACTATGTCACAGGGGATCTGCTGAAGGAACCGGAGGTATTTTGCCTAAAAACAGGCAGTGACAGAATGAGGGGAAGGGCAATGAGAAGATTTTCAATATTTAATGTGCTTTCATTTGAAAGTGTTCTGCTTAGTGCTTGATGAGAAAACCACCACCGAGTCAATCACCAAGCATTCATTAAACACCTACTATGGGCCAGCCACTATGCTAAGTGTTAAAGACACTAAGATAAACTCCCCTCCATGAGGGGAGACAATACATTTAAATATAGAAAGATAGATAGACAGAAAGATATCCATCTATCTATGAATAAAGGGTATTTTTATACATTATAAAACCAGATATAACATTTGTAAGTAAACTATATATTACTCTAAAGAATTTGCCAAGAGTTTGAGTCTTCCTGGGAATTAACTCCTTTGAACTTATATTGGGTCCTTTGCTGTGGGTCCAAGAATTTTATTTTCCCCATTAAAGAAAGCCTTGTGTCTCTATCTGAAAGAATCTTCCCCCTGCATATACTGGATTTCTCACAAACTTCCTCAAGTCTTCTACCATACTTTTCTCATCCACCAGGATTGCTTCTAAGGCCATTAATTATCAAAACTCTTCCCTTCTTGGTCCTCACTTTCCTCATCTGGAAAATAAGTGAATTGGTCTAAATGATCTCAGGGCCCTTCCAGCTTTCCTCTAAAGTCATGAATAAATGTATGAATGAAAAAGAACTTACTATGTGCAAAACACTGAGCTAAGTAACTGGGGGTACCAATAGAAAAAGAAAGAGTCTGCCCTCATGGGGCCCCCAGGAGAGACAACATACAGGAGAGTCCAGCTTTAAATCAGATGGAGAGTTCCCATGTTCCTTAGGGTGAAACAGCAGTGCAGATGGTTACACCTATTCTGTAATGGAATTTCCATTGACAAAATTCTTTCTGATATTGAACTGTTTGACAATGCAAAGGACTTCAGTGGTAAGACTTTTATTTTCTGGGTGTTCAGTAGCTACAGTTGCAGTACCCATAAAAGTTACCAGGCTGAAACTCCACTATATAGAGCCAGATGATGACTCTAAAGACCAGGCTGGTGGAAGGGTTAGTGTTTTTGTTGGTAAGGTTAGTGTTCTTGAAGGCATTGCTATTTCTAGGACTGTTGGGCTTATCTATTGGTGACAGTTGGTCTCTGGTTAATGGTGATGGTCATGCAGGGATATTGAGTCCCTTCTCCCCAAGAATTGTTCTCCTCTATGATGGCTGTGGGGGCCAAGTTGGAAATAGGACCATAGTCAGGAGAGCACAGCAATCTGGGTCCTAGCTGTCTCTACCAGGGTCCAGAAAGAGGTAATAGTCAAGATGGAAGCATTGTTGGACCTGACTAGCACATGCTGCCTTCTATCTGTCCCTCAAGAATGTACCTCTCTGATTTGGGACTGGTCTAGCAGCTGCTGTGGGTGAAGTTCATTTCCAACTGGTGGCAAATGCAAGGCTAAGTCAGCCAATCAGGAAGTTTCTTGATAACCCAGTATAGAGTAATCAGCCTCACCCTCCTTCTTAAATGTCATCTGGTTAAACAATGTCCCTGCCACTCCCTGGGATGAAGTGGGGGGCAGCCCTTCAAGCAGAACAATAAGGTAGATAGAGAAACAGATTATGTAGATGGATGTAGATAGATAGATAGATAGATAGATAGATGATAGATAGATGATAGATAGATAGATAGATAGATTGATAGACTGATAGATTGATAGATAGATTGATAGGTAAGTGAAGAGAGAGAGAAAGAGAGGTCAGTGGAGCATTTATTAAGTGCTTACTATGTGCCAGGCATTGTGTTAAGCACCAGGGATAGAGTAGACAAGCAAATAACATAGTCTCAGCCCTCAATGAGTTTATATTCTAACAGGGGAGTCAACAATTTAAGTGGTGCTAGAAAGGAGAGGATTGTGCCTGCTGCCAAGAGATCTGGTTCTGGGCAAGATAAGGAAAAAGCCCCCCATCTGAACCTGCTGTCTCAGGCGCAGAACCCAAGGTTCTAACTGAGGGGAGAGGAGGGGAGTGGCTGGGGTGGACATTGATTGATCAGATGGTACATAATGCCCAAGGTACAGAACCCTCCCTCCCCTTCCCTCAAAGACCTCCCTTTCTGCATCACAAAAATAGAGAAGTAACAAACACGTTAAAGTTAAACGAGTCAAATTTCCGGTCAACAGAACTTCCTAGCAATTATCCAAGCCATCCATTTCCACCTGATTCAGTTCATTGGGTGTTTACTTCACACCTACCCTGTGTTAGACAGGATGTTGGATGCCGGAGATACAAAGACAAAGATGAACAGAATTCCCGCCTAAGGAGTTTACGTTCTACTGGGGTGAAATAACAATGTACATAATAATACAAATCACAAGAAGCTATCTGGGGATGGGATATAGAGTGTAATACTTGGAAAAATCAGGAAAATCCTCATGTAACAGGTAATGCTTGAAGTGAGCTTTGAATGGAGTTGGAAATGAAGAGGGAGAGCATTTTTAGGCGTGAGGTCCAGCCTGGGCAAAGCCTTGGAAGCAGGAGATGGAATGTTGTGTATGGCACCCAGACCAATTTGACTGGAAAGTAGGGTACGTAGAAAGGGTAACAGGAAATAAGCCTGAAAATGTAGGAGGAAGCCAAGTAGCCTAGGACACCTTTGGGATGAATCAGCACCCAATCACTGGGAGAGCCCAAGTAGTTCAGACAGAGAAGTGTCATAATGGGGGGAGGGGAGTAAAGGGGACTTGGTGATGTGTCAGGTTCTTTCCAATTCTAAAGCTGCATGGTACAATGGGAAAGGGGCTGAAGTGAATCAGAGGACCTGGATTCAAATCTCTGCTCTGTTATTGCCTGTGTGTTCTGGGGCAAATCTCTTAACCTACCTCAGTTTTCTCCTCTGTAAAAGGAGGGGTTTGGACTAGTTGGCCAGCCTCTCAGGTCCTTCCCAGCTCTAGATCCATGATCCCAGGGTTCTGTGCCAGAGAGACAGGATCATGGAAGGTATGGAAGAGGAAAATTAGAGGCAGGGTTTTCTGATCCCCTGGAAAAACTGGAGCAGAACTGGCAACAGAACTCAGGAATCCTGGCTCTTCAATAGTTAGTGGTCCATTGTACCTCCTGAAGGATGGCTAGGATGGCCACATATGGAGAATGTGAGGATGGGGCAGTGATGGTAACACTTCAGGCTCAGGAAACATCTGAGACAAAGTTAATCTGTAGACTACATCTATGTTCATTAGTTATAGAGGAGGCTGGGAAGACAGGTCTGGACCACTGGAACAGAACAGGTCTTGAATGCCAGACTAAGGCTCTTTCCCCTTTCTTCCACCCTCCCTCCCTCTCTGTGACTCAGTTTCCCCCTCTACAAGATGAGAGGGTTGGGCTCAGTGAGGTCCCTTCAAGCTCTACTATTTTGTAAGTGTGTCATTCCCAGTCCTTTCCTGCTCCCCAATCTCTGTGCTGTCACCCCCATTCCTCCTCCTCCCTCTTTACTATTATCACCCTCCCTTACCAGCCTTTCTTCCCTATTACAATCTAGCATCCATAATCTGGCCAAGAGGTAACAGGGCCCACACCACAGCGATGTCTCCTGTGCCCCCCTCCCATCCCACAGCCTCACGCATGGGCGACCCCAGCCTTTCTCTGCCATCCCCTCACATGATGCTGCAGGTGTGCCTGCTCTGCTGGTCCCCAGGCCCTAATTAGTGGGCTGGTGGGGGATCCCCTGCTGGGCCTTTGACAGGGGAGCCAGCAGGGGGTCAGAGAGGGGTAGGGGTTGGGGGTTAGGAAGGGGGGGGCTTGCCTCGGACTGACAGCCACGTAAAAACTGTCAGATAGTACAATGAGCAGGTTCCACAAGAGAAGAAGGGGGGGATGGAGGCTGGAGGAGCTCAGGGGCTCCTTGAGGGAGCGTCTAAAAAGATCGGAGAAGTCCTGCTCCAGACCCCGCAGAGGTCATCGGAGCCAGCACCCTGCCTCCCTCCTAACCTCAGCCCCAACATCGGAGAACAGAGCCCATGCTCTTTTTCTCTGAGGGAACCACAAACTATTGTGACAGACAAGCAGGGGCCGAGCCTCTGAGTCCTGTCTCCCGTGGCCCCCAAGAGCCCTGTAACCAAAGTGCCCAGCTCTGAGGCTCAGCCCACCCCCTCAAGCTATGGGAATACTGAAGCAACCATGCTCCTCTCTCAAAGACTCAATGACTGGCCAGGGGAGGCCATTCAATCCGAGTCCTTCCATATCCTCCTTGCTAAATCTGGAGGAGACAAAGTGCCCATAACCCCAGCAAGCTCTAAGTCTGATGGGGAAGCCATAGGCTTGCAGCCGAGTGCACTGTGATCCACAACAAGCTTTGTGGGAGGCAGACATCAGAAGACCTGGATTCGAATCCTGTCAAGGCCACTGCATGCTTTTCTGGGCCTCGCTTTCCTCACTGTGACCTGAGTAGGTTAGACTAAATGACATCTAAGACCCTTCCAGTCCGAATCTCTAGGATGCTTGGGGTAACACTAGAAATTCAAATGCTAGATTTTTTATGTGACCTAGGTGGCAAAGAAGGTCAAGATCCTGAGTGTGAGAAGTCATGGAAAGCTTCCCAGAAGGACCTTGAAGAAAGTGAAAGCTCAGAAGGAAGAGAGAAAATTCATGGAGGAAATTCTATTGGAGTGAGGTATCCAGGAGGATGGAGAGGAGAGGTGATCAAAAGCCTTGAGTGCCAGGCTCAGAAGGAAGAAAACAAGCACATGTTAAATACCAGATGCTGCACTAAGCACTTCACAAATGTTCTTTCGTTTCATCCTCACAGCTCTGGCACAGAGGCACTATTATTATCCCTATTTGACAGTTGAGAAGATTGAGGCAAACAGAAGTTAGGTGACTTGCCCAAGGTCCTCCAGCTAGTGTCTGCAGTTTGATTTGAATTCAGGTCATCCTGACCTGACCCCTGCTGCCTAGAACATGGAACCCTGGACCATCTCCCCACCACGCTGGCTCCTTCTCCCATTTCTCCCATTGTCGAGATGCTCCTATGACCTCCGTTTTGAGGAAGGGTCTAGGACTGCCACTGTTCCTTCAGCTCCAGCCCTGATTCTGATTCTCCTAACTCAGACACCATAGCGCCTTGCAGGCTCATTCCCTTTTGTGTGCTGTCTTCCTCTGGTAGAATGTAAGTTCCTTCTGATAGGGGCTGTCTCTCTTTTAATTTAAATTTGTATTCCCAAGGATTTAGTCTTTTATTCATTTCCAGTCATGTCTGACTCCGTGGCCCCTTCTTGGGTTTTGTTGGCAAAGACACTGGAGCAGTTGGCCATTTCCTTCTCCCACTCATCTTACAGATGAGGAAACTGAGGCCAACAGGGGGAAGTGATTTGCCCAGGGTCACAGCCAGCAAGTGCCTGTGGCCAGCTATAACTCAGGTCTTTCTGACTCCAGGTCCCATACTCAGTTCACTGCACCACCCGCAAACATTTGGTGCAGGACCTCTGGGTGATTTCTCAGACAAAAGGGGACTTGAAGAGGATGATGAAAAGGAAAGTGCACTGGCTCTTTCCCCGAAAATCTGAATTCAGATCTTGTTTCTGTCATTTGCTATCTACGTGACCCAGAGCACTCTAACTCCTCAAGCTTGTTTTCTCCCACTGCAGAATAAGTTGGCTGGGCCACATGGCCCCCGAGGTCCTAAGATCCATGATGGAGGCAGGTGGGGGAAGGTGGGCTGTCATTCTGGAATCCTGAGTCTCAAACACAAAGCGAAGGAATTTTTTTTGCCAAGGACAGACTCTTTGCAGTGAGCCCCTAAGTTTCCCTGGCCACGATCCCCCACTGAAGGAAGCCCCTCCCCCGGGGCTGGGGGTGGGGGGCCACGGATGGCTGTTTTTTGTCTTTGTCCTCTGCCCAATCCCTCCTTTTCTCCTCCTGGCCCCCACCCACCCACCCATGGGAGGTAATAGCGGCTGATTGTCAGGCTTAATGGGGATTTCATGTGACAGGAGCTGTGAAATGGGGGGTGGGGGGCAGTCCAGGCGGGGGCGAAGTTGAAAGACTTTTCTTCTGGGACAAGAATTGGCGATTTCTCTCCCTCCGCTCCCTACCCTTCCCCAGCCCACCCACCCCGAGTCTTTCCACTGCGGAGTTCAAGGCTTTCTTCTCGACCAGCAGCTTAATGATGATGGCGCTGGAGTTTTCCGATAGGCTGGCACCGGCCTTTCTCTGGCCAGCTCTAAATGAATCTCTTTGCCTTGCTCTGTCTCTCTCTGTTCGTAGATGCTGACATCTCTCTCTATGCCTCTCTCTGTCTCTTTGTCTCTGTCTCTCCGTCTCTGTTTCTGTCTCTCTCCCCCTCCCCATTGCCTTTTTGTCTCTGACTATAATTCTCTTGCCCCTATTTTTCTCCCTTCTCCCAATTTGTCTCTCTCTATATCTATTACTTTTTTACTCTCTGTGTCTGAGTATCTCTCTATCCCTTCCTTCCCCCCCCCACACACACCTCTTCTTTCCCTAATTCCACATGGTTGATAATATTGGCAAAAAAAAAAAATTATTAAATTTCTGTCAATATTTGTTTTTACATCCTAAAATTCCCCTTTGCGTATCTCTCTATCTCTTTCCCAGAGAGCTAACTCTTGTTTAAAAGAAAGAAAATTTAAGAGGAAGAACAGTAGAACTGATTAATACCAAAAACATTTTTTACCATATGTGATTTTTCATATCTGTGGACCCCCTCCCCCACTTCTGTGAAACAGTAGAGAGAGGTGTCTTCTCTGTAACATTGTAACATTCACTATTGATTGTTTTGTGGTCATTCTTTCCATTTACATTGTTGCAGTCATGATATCTCTCTTGCTGCTCCCTTCACTCTGCATCAGTTTGCGTTGACCCTTCCCTTCCCATGCTTCTGTCCTGATCACAATCGTCATTTCTGACAATACATCAGTAGTCCATTTTACTCATGTACCTCCATTTGTTCAGACATTTCCCAAATGAGGCACCTTTGCTTTGTTTCCAGTTCTTAGCTACCACAAGTTATAAGGAGCTTTTCTTTGACCTCCTTGGGGTTAGGGTTAGGGTTAGAATCCAGTGTAATCTCTGGGCCAGAGGGTATGGGCAATTTAGTCACTTTATTCTCATAATTCCAAACTGCTTTCCAAAATGAATACACTTACTCTGACAGATCCACGAAAAATGCATTACTGTGCTTGTTTTTCCATAACCCTTCCAACATTGGTTATTACTATCTTTTGTCATCTTTGAGAAAATATATTTTCTATTGAGAGTGGGGCGTGATAAATAAGGGCCTTTTTGCATTTCCTCATGGATGTTTCCTAAGAATAAAGATTAGCAGCACTGAGTTATTGAGCTCCCCATATTCTTTCGCTCAGGTCAGGGTTAGGGTTCTGGTGGTGACCAGGGTCTGGGATCCGTGTAGGGCCTGGGTTAATCCCTAAAGCCAAGGTTAAGAGTCAGTCTGTAGTGGTAGTTTGGGATCAGTGTGGCTGAGGTCAAGGGCCAGTCTATGGCCAGAAGAGGGATGAGTTTACGGCCAAGATTGTTGGTAGACCTATAAACAAAATTAGTGACTATTGTATTGACCAGGGCAGCAGGTAGTTTGTGACCAGAGAGGTGAGGGTTGATGTTAAGCCTTTGGTTGTGGTTGTGTCTAGGCTTAGGGCTCAGGCTAGGGACATAATATTGCTCAGTGACTCATACACAGTGCAAATCCCCAACCTCTGGCTCATTCAGTCTTAGCTCCAACTACTAAGTTGAGCTGCTGGAGGCCTGGAAAGTGACCATAGTTACCAGATGGAAGGAAAAGTCAGATCCAGGAAAAGCAGATGATCCAAGTATTGCAGCTCCTTGGTCTTGGCATAGAATCCAATCTGTAATCTAGTTTTGCTAGTAGACAAACTTCCATGATAATGTCATCTCTAGGCTTCATGATAAAGGGTTTCATATTCACCCACACAAATGGGTAAATCACATGTTGGGTAAAAAAGGGAATTTTTTTCTTACTATCCCTTGCTTTTGAATTATCTAGGACCAGATTCTGTTTCCATTTGTGCATTCATAGCCCCCATATCCTTTCTCATTGTGACATATTTTAATAATAGCTAGTATTTACATATCACTTTAAGATTCACAAAACTCCTTTCATATGTTTTCTCAATTGAGCCTCTCAACAACTCTGCAAAATAGGTACTATTATTATCCCTATTTAGAGATGAACAGGCAGAGATTAACTGACTTGTCCAGGCAGGATTCATACTCAGAACTTCCTGATTCAAAATGCAGCACTCCATCTACCATACCACCTAGCTACAACCCTACTTTTTTTCTTTCCAGTGAATGTGGGGTGAAGTCCTTAAATTACCTTGGCCAAGTACTGTTTTTATAAAGGAAATCTTTTTAAGTCATAAGATTTAGATGTAAAAAGGACCTCACATATCATGTCATTCAACCCCTTCATTTTACCCAGTGAGGGGAAGAGACCTACCCAAGGCCACACAGGTTAGTGTTCAGAAGAGCCGGGATTTGGACTCAAGACTTTTGACTCTAAATCCAGAGCTGTTTCGACAATAAGGAAGTTACAGCTCATTGATTATTAAACCTGGTGTGGGGGATGGGGTCATGTGGGATTCAAGGGTGATGGTAAGGAGGTTCAGCAGCACTATTCTAGATCAATGAGGAGGCATAGTCTTGATCACGTGACTGATGCTAATGAATGTTTTCTCTGTATCCACTTAATATACTCACTAAATGGAGCCATCATATATAGCAAAGCAGAACCCCTCAGACATACACAACAGTTTGAGAAACATCAGGGCAGTCCAACCCCTCATTTTATTGGTGAGGAAACGGGAACTCTGAGAAAGCATTGCACTTACCCAAGGTCACACATCTAACTTGGGTCCAGAATCTAGAATCTAGGTCTCCTGACTCAGGAATCACACATAATTGTAAACTCTTGGTGGCATAAGGGACCTCAGAGAGCCTCCAGTGTGATCCATACATAAAAAGAATCCCTTGCTAGTCAGCAAGTCATTACTTGAATATCTCTATTGACAGGGAACTCATTACCTTATTAGACATCCCACTGCACCTTTGGACAGCTCCAGCCCATAGTTCATTTTCCTTCTGACATCAAGTCTAAATATATCTCTTTGTAGCTTCCACTCCTGGCTCCTAGCTCTCCCTTCTGGGGCTGGGCAGAACAAGACTCATTCCTCTTCTGTGTGATAGCTGTTCAATGCCTCTCCCTTCTTTTTCCTATTTTTTTCTTAGCACTCAAGCCTGATTTCATTGGCATAGGGAATTCTGGGAAGACAAAGTTCCCTCTACCAAGGAAGTCTGCATTTTCTCTAAAATTCCCAGTCTTAAAGAGCTGTTGGGGGCACTGAAAAACAAAATGACTTGCCCAGGGTCACACAGCCTATATGTATCACAGAGTCTTCTTGGCCAAGAAGAAGGCTTTCTATCCTCTACCTAACTGTGTGACTATGGATAAATTACTTCATCTGTCTAAGCCTCAATTTCCTCACTTCTTCATATAATTTTGCCTGTACTTCTCTCTCCCCACCCCATATTGGAATCATGGACTGCCCCGGGAGCTGGGATCTGTTTAAGTAAGCTTTTACCTCCGCATCACTCCCTGCCACACCTTGGGACCTGGAAGCACACACCCCCCACACCCCTCTCCAGCTCCTCTTTCCCTTTTAGGAATCATCTTCCCCCATTAGAATGTATTCTCCTTGAAGGAAGAGATGATCTTGCTTGCCCCAGCACTTAGCCCATAGTAGGGGCTTAATACATAATGTTATCTGCTTATCTGTCTCCCTACTACCTATCCATCCATTTATCTATTTGCCTATCCTTATCAATCTATCATCTGTCTACCTATCACCTATATCATCTATTTGTTTACCTATCTATCAATCCATAATCCATCTACCATCCATCAACTATGGTTATTGCTCAGTTGTTTCAGTGGGGTCCAACTCTTCACGTCCCCATTTGGGGTTTTCTTGGCAGAGACACTGGAGTGGTTTGCCATTTCCTTCTCCAGCTCATTTTACAGATGAGGAAACATCCATCATCTATATCATCCATCGACCTACCTGCCTATCTATCTATCTGACTATCTATCTATCCATCTCTATTTATTAGCCTATCATCTACCTACCTGTCTATTATCCATATCATCCAGCTCTCCTCATCTATAAAATGGATCAAAGAACACTTCCTCTCTCTAGCACATCTCAGCATTTTGTGAGATTCCAAAGAAATAACTGGTGCAACCCGTTTTGAGGTTGTAAGTATCCTCTGTAATTAATAGGTCTCAACCTGTGCTGTGATTGACAGAAGTAACTTCCAGTGTGAAAACTCCTTCCCACGGACACTGATCTGCCACTTGCCGACAATGTATGACATCAGAAAGTTGTCTGGCAGCACAGAGGGGTTAAGTGATTTGCCCTTGGTCACACAGTCAGTATAAGTCAAAGGCAAGATTTGAACCAAGGTTTCCCCAGTCTGGAGGACAATTCTTGTCTTTTATACCATGTCGACTTTCCGTGCGCTACTTCAGTCTCATTATTAGTCACTTTGATTCAGAGCGCATTTGGAAAAGGACTACACCATGCCAGGCTGGCTCCGTGGTAGGTGCTGGGTATACGGACAATAGCCAAACAATTACGAATGAAATGCCCAAGTCCAGTGTCAGAGGCTGAGGTCGTCTGGGTTGGGCTGGGCAGGGCTGAGAGCCTGAGTCATTCCCACAGTGCAGAGAGGGAGGAGGAGTCGGCTATGGCTGCTGAGGCTAGAGAGGGCAAGGGAGGGCAAGAGAGGAAGCAACCCCCTGGGGATTAAAAAGCCCTCTCTAATTCTGGAAGTGGTGAGCTGTGAAGGGCCCAGCCAATGAGAGCTATGGGAGACCTTGTCCCCCTTCCCCCAGCCTCCCGCAGGTGTTCAGGGTGAGGAGGGGCCCTGGTCAGGGGCATGACCTTTACAGCAATGGTGGCTGCCCCTGTCATAGCTAATGGCCTGGATGCACCCGAGCTGTCAGGAGGAGGATGGCCAGGGAAGGAAGAACTGAGGGAGCGAGGGGGCAGAAGGAGGGGAAAGAGGGAAGAGAAAGGGAAAGTGAGAGAGCAGTGAGGAGGAGAAGGAAAGGAAGGGAACATGACTGAGAAAAGGAAAGAAGAGGAGAGGAAAGAAAAGAAAGGACAAGAGAAAAGAGAGGAGATGGGAGGGAAGGGGAGGGGAGGGAAGGGAAGAGGAGGAGAGGGGAGGAGAGGAGAGGAGAGGGGAGGGGAGGGGAGGGGAGGAAAGGGGAGGGGAAGAGGGGAGGGGAGGAAAGGGGAGGGGAAGAGGGGAGGGGAGGAGAGGAGAGGAGAGGGGAGGAGAGGGGAAGGGAGGGGAGAAGAGGAGAGGGGAGGGGAGGGGAGAAGAGAAGAGGAGAGGGGAGGGGAGGGGAAGAGGGGAGGGGAGGAGAGGAGAGGAGAGGATAGGAAAAGAGAGGGATGGGGAGGGAAAGGGAGGGGAGAAGAGGAGAGGAGGGGAGGAGGGGAGGGGAGGGAAAGGGAAGGGAGGAGGGGAGGGGAGAAGAAGAGATATGAAAAGGGTAGAGAAGGAAGGAGAGAACTACAGCATGATGTGGTGGAAGGACTGTCTAGATTTGGCATCAGAAGAAATGGGTCCAAATCCTGGATTTGTTGCTTAATACCTGTGTGATCTTGGCAGGTCACTTTAGTGCTCTGGTCCTTGATTTCCTCATCTGTAAAATGAGTGGTAGATTAGATATTCACAAAGCTCCCTTCCAGCTCTAGACCCAAGATTCTATGAAATGAGAGGCAGAGAAAGCTGGAGTTGAGGGAGGGGAAAGGAAAGGAGGTGAGAGTCTGAGGGTTCTGAGGGAGGTCAGTGGGTGGGAGTCCTTGACCTAATGCGCATAAAATTCCTAACTGAACCTGAGTTTCCTCTGCACTTGGACTTTCATTCCTCCTCTAGAAACTTGGTCTGTCCATCATCCCCTCGCTCTTGTGCATCTTCATCCTCTCCTTCTCCACTGGCTTCCTCTCATCTGAATATAAATATGCTTAAGCTCCTCAATTCCTTAAGAAGCCTTCCATTAACCATTCTACTCTGAATAACAATTGTCCTCTGACTTAACTAGTCTTTGTAGCTAATCTTGAAAAATCTATTTATACCTGAAGCTTCCTCTCCTTCACTATCCACTCTGACTTCAACCCACTACAATCCAACCTTCTAGCCCCATGATGCTCCAAAAACTGCTATCTCAGAAATCACCCTTTACCAAATCTCATGACCTTTTTTCAGTCCTCATCATCTCCTTGACCTTTCTGAAGGTCACATTATTGATGCAATAGATAGTGCACTGGGTCTGGAGTCAGGAATATCACTTACATTGATCATAATTGCGTTTCCTTTAATAAAATAAAAGTGCCTTGAGACCAGAGACTCATTTCATTTTTGTCTTTCCATATCCAGCTGCTAGCACACTGCCTGATACATAGTAGACACTTTTTAAATGCTTATTGGTTGATTAATTTATGTGGGTTTTGAGGCCAATTCATCTATCTTCTGTCTTCTTCCTCAGCCTACAAGACTGTGTGCAGCGTCAACGGGCCCTTGGTTGTTCTGGATAATGTAAAGGTAGGAAGATGGAGGAGTGACCATGGAAGGAGAATTTGAACCATGACCTGAAGCTACATCCCTCTCACTTATTCCTGACCCACAATGCACTTCCCCAAACTCAGTCTCCCCATTCTTTATTCTACCCCCAACTCCTGTTACTGCTGCTACAAAACCCTGCCTCCCTATCCCCCAACCCATAAAACCACATTCTAGGGCAAGACATCTTTCCTCCACAGTCTCTGACAAACACGCAAAATACCTCCATTTGATGCCAAGGTAACACATCATGATGAATAAACCTATCACAGTGAATATGTCTGTTACAGTATAGAAGAAAGAGCCCAGGCTGAGGGGTAGGGGAAGGGTCAGGATTTCTATTCACTGATCTGACGCTGACTCCATGGGTAACCTTCTATGGACCTCCATCTTCTCCCCTATAAAAGTTGAGTCAGTACTGACAATCTCCTCAGGTCCTGTGAGGGATGAAGTGTAATAGTAAGTGGACAAGGCCTGGCATCATATATTCCAAGGATTATTAGGATGATTATAATAGTCTGTACCGATGTAATTCAAAGGAACAATACCACTAGATCTGAGGAACCCTTGACTTGGGAAGCAAATAAATCTCACCACCAAGCTCATAGGAAATAGTCATATCTAATCAAGGATAACCCAACTCCATTACCCACCTTGCACCCCACTCACCCCCAAATTAATTTGTATGCGCTTTACTTTTACTTTTCTGTGTTCATATTATTACATTGTTTTCCCCCCAATACAATAGACAGTATGTTTCTTGAGGGCAGGTACTGTCCTCATGAGGTCACCTCATTGGAATGTATCAATTAATCAATCAGCAAGCATTTATTGAATGCCTATGTGCTAGGCTCTGTACTAGGCACTAGAAATCTGAAGACAAAAGAAGTAGTATCTACCCTCAGGCAGATTACATTCAATCAGAGTTGACAACACATTCATACATATTTATATACAGAATAAGTACAAGGTAATTGAGGGAAGGCATAAGTAGTTGAGGAAGTCCAGTAAGGTTTTGAGTAGGTTGAACTGAGTATTGAAGGAAGTGGGGGGAGAGGAAGGGTTTCTATGAGATGGAAGTGAAGAAGGCTTTGGGGTGATCAGTGCAAACACACAGAGACAGACAGTGAATGTTGTATTGGTATAATATCAAAGGAGCTCTTTCTAGCATAGAGAGGCAAGTGACTAAGATGGAGGTGAAGAAGGCTTTGGGGCGATCAGAGCAAAGACACAGAGACAGTGGAATGTTGTATGTGATATAATATAGAAGGAACTCTTTGTGGCATGGAGAGGCAAGAGAACCACGTTCCAGTCCTGTCTAGCTCTGCTACTAACTTGCTGTGTGGCCTTGGGAAAATCTCTTTTCTCTGGCCCTAAGTTTCCTCATCTGTAAAATTGAAAGCAACTTCCAAGTCTAAGGTCCTATGAGACCACAGCTTGGTAAAAAGTAGCAAGCCAAACCTAGATCAGCTAGAGTTGGGCGTGGGAGCAAGTAAGGGCAATGCTAAGATGTGGGCATGGGGACCTTTCCCCATCCATGCCCCAGAATCCATTGCCCTTTCATTTCCAAACTCTGGGTTCTTCATGTTTGTCCCCACAGCGCCATCTCCTGACAGCCCCTACACTGTAGAAAGATCTCAGTCCCTAGAGAGCATCCATTCCCTAATAGGGAGAAAACATCCTTAGGGAAGTATGCTCAAAATGGCGCTGTCCTCCCAGCCCAAGCTCCGAGCCTCGATTTCACTCCATTTATCAGTAAAGGATGGTGGAAGAAGCACAAGTTTTTACAGTGGAAGGAACAAGGGGGGCAGACAGAAGCAGGGAGAAAGATAGGAGCAGGGAGAGAAAGAGAGACAAGATGAGAGAGAGAGAGAGAGAGAGAGAGAGAGAGAGAGAGAGAGAGATGGAAAGAGAGGAAGACAGGAACGACAAGAGAAAGGAACAGAGAGACAGGGACAGGGGCAAAGAGGGGGGAAAGGACAAGGATGGTCAAAGACAGGAGCAGGGAGAGAAATGGGGGTAGGAACTGAAAGGGAGATGGAGACAGGGAAGCCAGAAATAAACAAAAACGGAACAGGAACAACAGCAAAGAAGGAAGAGAAATGGAGAGAGAAAATGAGGGAGGGAAAGAGAAAGAGAGAGACACAGAGAAACACAGACAGACAGAGAAAGATAGAGAGAAAGAGAGGGGGGGTAGGTGAGACAGAGACACAAAGATAGAAAACAGCAAGGAAGAAGACAGGGACATTGAGGCAGCATAGATATGGGGGGACCTGAAGTCAGGAAGACCCATATATAAACTCCACCTCTGAAATGTATTAGTTGTGTGGCACTAGGCAAGTTGCTTAATCTATCTATGTCTCTGATCCTTCATTTGTAAAAATGAAGGGGTTGGCCTTGATGACCCTTAGTTTCCCTTCTAACTTTCAAGTCTGAAATCCTGGTGTGGGGAAGAGAAAGTATCGGGTACAGAAGCAGGGAGGGAGACAGGGCAGAGAAAGGGATAGATACAAAGATGGAGATATGGACAGATAGGGAGTAGGGGCAGGGGTAGGGGCAAAAACAGTGGCAGAGGCAGAGTAAGAGTAAAGTGCTGGAAAAGTCCTTTGACTTCAGGATTTCTGCCTTGCCTGCTTGTCCTTGATCTTGTCTACCCTCTTATGGCCAAGAGCAAGACCACTGGGAGCAGGGGAAGGGATGATTAGAATAAGAAACAGCCCCTCACTTCAGGGCAAAAGCCAAGGTTTTGAGGGGGATCAGTGACTCTCTCTCGCCCTCTGTCTTTCTGTCTCTGTCTCGCTGTCTCTGTCTGTCTGTCTCTGTCTCTGTCTCTCTGTCTCTCTGTCTCTCTGTCTCTCTGTCTCTCTGTCTCTGTCTCTCTCTCTCTCTCTCTCTCTCTCTCTCTCTCTCTCTCTCTCTCTCTCTCTCTCTCTCACACACACACACACACACACACACACTCCTCATCATCCTTACAGCACTGACATGTCCTAAATTCCCTAGACACCCCTCAGAGCCTCAGCGGGGATCTAAAACCCTTCTTGCTTCTGCTTTTCTCCAACACGGGGTCCCTTGGGAGAAATAGATGCTCCACAGAGCAGGGGAGACACTTGAGGCAAACAACTTCAGCTCCAACTCCAGCCGTCTTCCTTGCTGTGTGACTTTGGCAAGTCACATTTCTTTGGTCATATTTCTTCTTCTATAAAACGAAGGAATCAGAACCATACATGTATGTAATTAGGGTTTTATTTTTCTTTCTTTCTCAATTAGGAAGGGATGACAAAAGGAAGAGAAAGTGAATCTTCTCTGATAAAAATAAAACTTAATTTTAAAAGGAAGGAGTCTTGACCCCAAATTATGAGGAGTGGGTGGGATTGCAGGGGCAGGAGATTTAAATTCTGTGGAAGAAGATGACAGTAACATTGGGGACTCAAGAGAAGTCTGTGATCTCATCAGTTTGGATATTCTCTCCAATGACACCACCAATCACAATCCATCCCACCCCATCCCTCCCCAAAACACTGTTTAATGTAGGAGAACTAGATGACTTCCAAAGAGCTTTCATGGGTGTGCTGGTAAATGTTTAACAGCCAGCTCTCTAGGGGAGGAAATGTAGGAACAACGCACATCTCTTCTGACTTCACATCATCATCATCATTTTTTGTTATTATTGTCGTTGTTAACTCATTTTCTTAAGTCTCAACAGTCAACAACAAATCAGTAAATCAATCCTTGATTTGTAGCAAAGTTAATGAGCTGGCTCCCACATACTCCTGGGCGCCTGTTAGCTCTAATCAGATGACATTTGTGAGTGAAGAAACCACAGCTCACAGAGGTAGATGACTTGACCAAGTAAGTCAGTGCCAGAATCCTAACTCCAGACTCCTCTTCCTACACATATCATGGGAAGAAGGGAGTGACTGATCAGTGCCCGCCTTTGCCCTCCTTGCTCTCACATCTTTTTCCTGGACGTTCTGCATTCTCTCTAGTTTGCCCAATATGCTGAAATTGTCAACTTCACCCTCCCAAATGGCACTCAGAGAAGTGGGCAGGTCCTGGAGGTGGCTGGCACCAAGGCCATTGTTCAGGTAAGAAGGCAGACTCTGTGTTGGTAGAGAGAGAGGGTTAGTATTCTGCATCTCTGCTCCTCACTGGGGTTCCTCCCCCCAAAACACCCTCCTCCTTCCTCTCTTCAAGGCCCAGCTCAATTTCCACTTCCTCCAGAATGACTTCCCAGATTCTATCAACAGGAGCACCTAAAGTCTACCCTGACATCCAACCTTTGTCTAAATTGGTCTGAGCTGGCTCTCAAATGGTTTCATTGGTGTGAATAATATCCCACCAACCAGAAAGTGAGTTTCCCAAGGGGAGGAACTATATATTTTTCCCTTGTCTCACCACACAGCATTCTATAAGGAGTGACAACATAAACCCTTAAACATACATACAAAATTAATAAAAGACAATTATGGAAGGACTAGTGGCTAGAGGATTAGTGAAGGTGACATTTCAGCTGAGCTCTGAAACAAATTAAGAATTCTAAGAGGCAGAGGTAAGGACAGAGAGCATTCCCGGCTGGGGGCACAGCTTGGGCAAAGGCCCAGAGGTAGGAAATGGAATATCATGTATGAAGAAGAGTAAGATGACCAGTTTGACTGGACCACGGACTTCATGAACATGAAGCATGCATAGTTATAAGGCTGGAAAGGTAGGCTGGAGTCAGATTGCAAAGCTCCTTGAGGAAGGAGCTTCATTTTTGTCTTTCTAGCCCCCCAGTATTGGATAGAGGAACCAATTAATAAATATTTATGGGATGAAATGACTGAATTGGATCCTGGTTCTCACAGTCAGCCACTGGATAACCAAAAAACATCCCTTAATCTCTCTGGTCCCACAGCAACTCTTAGGACCTTTCTATTGAGTAACAGACATAGAACAATTTGAGATCTTCACGAGTGAAAAGAGCCCCCACCTCAGAAAATCATGGACCCTTGACATTTTGACCAATGACACTACCAGAAAGAATACTAGCCCCAGAATCAGGAGACACCTGGGTTTGGGTCCTGCCTTTGACACAGCTGGGTTCAAAGTCCAGCCTAGATACTTCCTCATTGTTCAACCTTGACCAAGTGACTTAATCTCTCCCAGCCTCAGTTCTCTCATCTATAAAATGGGAGGTACAGTACCTAGAACAGGCATCTCACAGGGTTGTTTGAAGATCAAATGGGAAAATGTATCAGAAGCAACTGGGAAAGGTTAAAGCTATGATAATACTATATCTATACAACAATATACAAATATATGAAATACATATCGTAGTGGTGATGATGATAACTGACAGTTATACAGGGCGTTCCAAAGTACTATGGTGCAGTTTTAAGCTATTAAAGCTATATTTGACATTTAAGCTTTTATAGCTTAAAACTGTACAATGACTTTGGGGACAGCCTGTATAACTGTCAGTTATCACCATCACCACCACCACCCCACTCATCATAACCTTCTTGTCACTGCAGGTATTTGAAGGGACTTCAGGAATAGATGCCCAAAAGACAACCTGTGAGTTTACTGGTGACATCCTCCGAACTCCTGTATCAGAAGACATGCTAGGTAAGGAATGGGGTGAGGAAAGGACAACTCCACACCTAGCAAAATTGTCAATCATCTCATAAGATGCTGTAAAGACATCATAGTTTGGTGGAAAGAAAGTCAGAATTGGAGGCTGAGGACATGGTTTCAAATCTCACACTCATGACCTGCATCACCTTGGGAAATTCACCTAATTTCTCTGGTCCTGCTTCCTCATCTGTAAATTGAAGAACTAGATGACCTCTAAGGTCCCTTCCAACCTAGAATGTCAAATTGAGGAAGGACCTTAGAATACAGAATGTCAGAACTGGAAGGTCCCTTGGAACACTAATATACAAATATATTTGTATACAAATATAAGGAAGAACCTTAGAATATAAAATGTTAGAGCTAGAAGAACCAAGACCATCACTATTTCCCATTTAATAGATAAGGAAACATGCTCATAGAGAAAGTGACTTACCTAAGATCACCCAGCTAGTAATTAGCAGAGCTGGGTTTAGAATCCAAGTCTTCTGAATTTGAGTCATGTGCTCTTCTCACTCTCATAAGATGCCTCTTATGAAAGGCACCTCAAGACTTTATTTCTTCCCAGAGGACTTCTCTACCACCCTTCCATGGCCCCATCTTTTCCTCTTCCATAGCCAGGAATTCCTCTCTGTCAGAGTTGGTTTCCTTGGTTTAGATGGCAAAGGTGAGAACATTGTCCTCAGAAGCCCCTGTAGAAAATGGGACAGGGATTGGGAGAGAAAACTATTGGAACAATCTCTGGATAGCTGGAGGGTGTCAAGACAGGGCAATGGACAATTAAATAATTAACAGTTAATTAACTGTTTTAATTAAATAAATAACAGTTAACTAACAATTAACTTATGCCCTAATTTTTTCTGAGATTCAAACATATCTCTTATTCCCTGACTTTTTCCTACTTCCTTCCTCTTAGGTCGAGTTTTCAATGGTTCCGGCAAACCCATTGACCAAGGGCCAGAGGTTATGGCTGAAGACTTTCTGGACATCAATGGTGAGTGACCAGTGACTGTGAGTGGGCTTCAGGACCCCTTTTCTCATCCCTAGTTACTATATCCAACAGCCCTCTAGATCCTCTTCATATCCAAATATCTCTCTCTGCCCAACAATCTATCACTGTAACATAAAATAGGAAAGGAAGAGAGAAAAAAGGTCAGTTCAGCACTCTGAAGTATCAGCCATGTCTAGAAGCATTCAGGATGTGCTGGAGCCAGTTTACACCAGCTTGTCAGAGTCAGTTGTTCAGTTCTAGGTGTGAGCTTTTATACCTTAGAACTTTGTTCTGTTGATTGTCTAGATCAGGGGTGGGGAACCTGCAACCTAGATTCCACATTTGCAGCCTTTAGACTGAGTCGAAATTTTACAGAACAAATCCTTTTATGAAGGAGATTTATTCTGTGAAGTTTGAATTCAGTCAAAGGGAAGCACTTGAGGACCTAGAGGGTCACATGTGGCCTTGAGGCTGCAGGTTCCCCACTCCTGGTCCAGATTTAAGAGAGTGATGGAGAAACCATTAACAATGCAGATTAAAATGTGGTCATTCATACAGAGTCTGTTGTTCCAGTCTCACCATAGATCTCCCCACCTCCAACCTTGGCAAAGAAGGGAGGGGGAATCATTCTTTCACTCTTCTCTAGGACTATCATTGGTGTTTATAACAACACAGCAAAATATTGAATCCAGACACAGAAGGGCCTTAGAATATAAAATGTCAATACTGAAGGAGACCTTAGAATATAGACTGTCAGATCAAGAAAGGTCCTGAGAATGTCAAGTCTATCTGTGAAGGACCTTAGAACAGAACATCAGAGGACAGATCTTAGAACATAAAATGTCAGATTTAGGAGGGGCCTTAGAACATAAGATGTCAGATTGAGGAGAGATCTGAGAACACATCGGGGCTGAAAGGGGTCTTAAACACAATGTTGGAGCCGAACAGGTCTTTATAACACCATTTTACAAATGAGGAGGCTGAGAAAGAGGAAATATTTTTCCAGTATTGTACGATGAGTTAATGATACAAGCCCAGTGCAAGGCAATGACATTTCTGTTACTAAACCAATGTGTATCAAACGACTGCATCCCCAGATATGTGAGTGTCTTCTAGGGATTATTTCATCATCTTCAGGCTGGCCTCCCTTCCTTTGCTTTTCCTACCCTCACTCATGGGTCTGGGGACTTTAGTTTTAAGGAAATGGGAGGTTCAGAGCCTTGTAGACATAGCAAGTCCCATCCGAAACCAATCTCATAATGTGTTCCCCCTCCCTGTGTTCCCCCTCCTTCTCACCCCAGGTCAGCCAATCAACCCCCATAACCGAATCTACCCTGAGGAGATGATCCAGACAGGCATCTCACCCATTGACATCATGAACAGCATTGCCCGTGGCCAGAAGATCCCCATCTTCTCTGCAGCTGGACTCCCCCACAATGAGGTAAGAAGAAAAGAGCTGGACTAGTGTCCATTTGGGCAAGCCTGGCACTGCTGGGGGAACCCAAAGGCTGGTACAGCCTGTCTGATCCTGGCCAAGACTGGTGTCTTCACCTCCCTGTCCTCTAGGATGCACAAGAGCCCTGGATGCTTCCTGAGTTCCAATACAGGTCCTTAGGTTTACCCATGTATACATGCTGCACAGTGAAAAATAGGTTGTTGAGAGCCTGGAAGACCTGGGTTCAAATCCTGCCTCCCACTCCTTTTACCTGAGTGATTCTGTGGAGGTCATCTATTCTCTTTCATCCTGTTTCCACATATATGAAGTGGGTACAATAATACCTATGGTACTGACCTAACTGGGTTACTGTGAAAATAAACTGAGAAAATGCACAGAAGCATTTGATGAGCTTTAAAATGCCACATAATAAGAGCTAGCATTACTATAGCATGTTTTACATGTATTAAATGTATTACTTTACATCACATAATAACCTGTATCTTATATTACTGTGGCTAGAGAGCTGGCCAGGAGTCAGGAAGCAATTACTATCATAACTAACTTTTTATTATTATTATTTGCTATTGTAATTATAACTCATATTTATACTGTGCTTCAAGGTTGGCGAAGCACTTTATGTCACTTCATTTGATCCTTGAAACAGCATGCTGTGAAGTTGGTGTTATTATTTTCTGCCACTTTACAGAGGGGGAAACTGAGATAGGCAGAAGTTAAGTGACTTGCCCAGGGTCACACAGCTAGTAAGTGTCTAAGGCAGGATTTTAACTCAGGTCTTCCCAACTCCAACTCCAGCAGATACCCACTCTGCCACCTAGCTCCCTATGAGTTTTACCTACTATTTTTAAGGACCTAATCTCTCAATGTACAGATTGAAACTCAGAGAGGAAAAGTGACCTTCCCGAGATCATATACCTCATATGTAGTAGAGCTAAGGTTTGGGTCCAGGTCCTCAGCTCTAAGCCAGAGCTCACTCTCCCCTCCCCCACTAGCAGCTGGTTCTTTAACTTCCCACAAGGCAGGATCCATTCCACCCTTTGGGTGTGCCTCAGTTTCTCCATCTGATCATTTAGTCATTCTTATTTCCCAAATGCCAACACACACACGTGTTTTATTGTGTTGTTTATGACCCTTGACTTCACCCTAAGCTTCAGTCTTCCCACCAAAGGTGAAGGGACATGATACAAAAAGGACTCTGAACTCTGAAATCTCTTAGGATGGAACTCGGACTTCCAACATTGTGATGCTAATTCTCTCTCTCTCTCTCTCTCCTCCCTAATAGATCGCTGCACAGATTTGCCGCCAGGCGGGGCTGGTGAAAAAGTCCAAGGATGTCATTGATTATCATGAGGATAACTTTGCCATTGTGTTTGCAGCCATGGGGGTGAGCAAATCAGAAACTGGGTCTGAGACTTTCATGGGACAGGATAGGAATAAGGGTGGGATGCCTGGAGGGATCAGTGGGGAGGGAGGCTCTGTGATGGATGGCTCCAGACTGTTTAGAAGGAAAGAGAAAAAGGGAGGAGGAAAGGTCTTGGAGCTCAGGGAAGTTAGCTGGGAATGGCTTCCTTCGGCAGCACAGAAACCACAGAGTTTAGCATCTAATCAGCAAGGAAAATTGGTGGGCAAGGGTCCCTGGGTGACATTATAGCTCGAGCTCTCAGTTTAAACACCAAGGCTTGGCTAAGGACCAGGGGGATAGCTGGGCAAGCACTGCCCCACCCCCACTTCACACACCCCAGCTCCTTTCTCACCTTCCAAACCCCACATCTGCTTCAAGGCAGGTTCAGCTTCCCTCTGACGAAACCAGAGGAAAATGCAGATCCAGCCCCTGACCTTCAGAAAATCATCATCTTAGCTTAACAGTCCCAGTTGAAAAAAGACATTCTCTCTTTCTTTCCATCCAGTGAGGAGGGAGGGAGCTATTGACTCTCATGTCTTCACCTCACTTGCGACCTTTCCCCACTCAATGACCAGGTAAACATGGAGACAGCTCGATTCTTCAAGTCCGACTTTGAGCAGAATGGCACCATGGGCAATGTCTGCCTGTTCCTGAATCTGGCCAATGATCCCACGTGAGCCCCCTAGCTCCTTGGAACCCTTTCTCCCACCTTGCCCACGCGTATTAAAAGACTCTGGCTCTCTGAAGTCTCTTAGAATGGAACTTGGTCTTCCACATTCTGATGCTTTCTCTCTCTCATCTCTCTGTTTCTTCTCTCTGTCTGTCTCTCTGTCTGTCTCTGTCTCTATCTCTGTCTGTCTCTGTATCTCTGTCTCTGTTTCTCTCTCTGTTTGTTTCTCTGTCTCTCTGTCTCTCTGTCTCTCTCTCTCTGTCTTCGTGTGTGTGTGTGTGTATGTGTCTTGGTCTCTGTGTCTTTGGTGTCTTGTCTCTGTCTGTGTCTGTGTCTGTCTGTCTGCCTGTCTGTATCTGCCTGTCTGTGTATGCCTGTGTGTCTGTCTCTGTCTGTCTCTGTCTCTCACTTTGTCTGTCTGTCTGTCTGTCTGTCTGTCTGTCTGTCTGTCTCTCTCTCTCTCTCTCTCTCTCTCTCTCTCTCTCTCTCTCTCTCTCTCAAAATCCATTCATTTAATGTCTCCTATGCTCTCAGCACAACAAAGGAATACAAAATTTAAAGAAGACTGGGTCCCTGTCCTCAGGAGCTAAAAATCCCTTGACAGAACTAAGACCGACATACAAAGTCAAGTTGAAAATGCCAGGAGGCATTTCCTGAGGAGGTTAGCACTTTCCTTTTGAGGGAGGCTGGAGGAGGGAGAAGTCGCTTCCAAAGACAAGACTTGGGCTATGAATTCTGGTGTCCACGAGCATCATGTGCATCACGGAACCATAGCATGTACATGTTAGAGGGAACCTTAGAGACCCTAGGTAGTGAGAGAGTCTGGGCTTAGGACTGAAGCATCGACAAAGGGAAGTCCCAGATGAGAAAAGTCCCTCTACAATTGTAGAGAAGCTTGTTGTCTCAGAGAACTGCCCAGACCATTGAGAGAGAACGAGTCTTGCCAAGGGTTCCCCACCACCACCCCCATCTGCATGGGTCAGAGGTAGACCTTGGATCTGGGTCTTTCTGACACTGAGGCTGGCTCTCCTTCCATGACATGGCGCTGCCTCCAGGGATCATAGGATGACAGATGGAGAGCTGGTAGGAACATCAGATGCCATCAAGTTGAAGTCTCTCATTTTACACAGGAGAAAAATGAGGCCCCCAAATCATCCATTGAGTCAGGGACAAAGCTAGACTCAAGCCCAGGTCCTGCAAGTGGCCGTGACTTAGCTGTGCTACCAGCACCTGAAGTAGCTCCCAGATGGAATGATGGCTGAAGCCCCAGAGTCAGTCATTTAGTGACTGTGTCGCTGGGCAAGTCACAGCCTCTCTCAGCCTAAGCTTCCTTATCTATGAAATTCCATTAATAGTATCATCCATTGTGCTACAATAATAACAAGGTTAAGGAGCAAATGATTTAATATATGGAAAGCATTTTGCAAACCTTAAAATACTGTATAAATGTGAGTTGTTACTATCCAGAACTCTTAAATGTCCTTCTTTGATTACAATTTCCTGTCAACCAAACAAGCATTTATTAAGCTGGCCCTTGAATCAGGAGGACAAGTTCAAATCCATTCCCAGATCCTTACTAACTGTGTAACCCCGGGAGAGTCACTTAACCTCTGTCAGCTTCAGTGTCCTAAAATGAGAATACTAAAACACCTACTTCCCAGAGCTACTGTGAGATCCTATGTATACAGTACAGTGCCCGGCACACAGTAGGCACCATATAAATGCTTGTCTCGTTTCTCCCCTCCCTTGACAGTCAGAAAAGACACTCCTCCTCACCTCTGAATACGAGTTTCCTTGTCCTTTGGACCTTCTAGCCTTGCTGATCCTCAACTCTACGTCATCCCCACTCTCCACCATCTATTGGTGACAGGCAGTGTGACACAGTGACTAAGCCTCCATTCTCTTATCTGTAAAGTGGGGGCAGTAGTACAGCCCTGCCTCACAGGGTTATTGTGAGGCTGGAATGAAGTCAAATGTATAAAGTTGTAAGTTCCAGGCATCATTATTACTCCCGAGGCTCTGAATGCTGCTGGAGCAAGCCACAAAACCTCTGTGCCTTGCTCTACTATAGATTCATTTTTATTTTTAGTTCCAAATTCTCTCTTCCTCCCTCACCCTCCTTCACCCATTGGAGAGGCAAGAAAAACAAAGGCCATTACCTATATGTACAATCCTGAAAAACAAATTCCTGCATTAGCCATGTCCAGAAAAGGGAAGGAGGGAGAAAAAGGAAGAAAATCTGCTTCAGTCTGTCTGATGAGTGCCTCAGCTCCCTATCTGGAGGTGGTAGCATGCTTCACTGTGAGGGGAACACTATATTTCAACCAACTTCCCATTTCTCAGATACCCCAATTTGGGGGTTGGGGAAAGGGCATGTTCAAACCATCAAGCTGACCTTTAGCCCATATAAGACTCCATCATCAAACTCCATGTCCTGACTCAGATGGGCCCCCATGTCTGCAGCATATCCCCCCCTTTCTTCCCTCTTCCTACATGGAGCCTTTCTTTATCTAGAGAGTCACCATGGCAAAAGGAACAGAGCCAACCCAGAACAAGAAACAGTGATGGCTACCACTTATATAAATACTTTAAGGTTCACAAAAGGTTTTACGTATATTACTTTATTGATCTCACAAAAACCCTGGGAGGTAGGTACTATTATGTCCCCATTTTAGAGATGAGGAAACTGAAACAGACAGAGGTTAAGTAACTTGCCCAGGGTCACACAGCTAGTAAGTGGGATTTTAACTCAGGTCTAACTCCAAATCCAGCACTCTATCCACTTAGCTGCCCACCTGGGTTCAAGTTCCACTTCTGATAGAGAAGGCTGTGTGACTCCACACACATCACCCAAACTCTCAATGGCTCAAGCAGCTTGCTAAGATTGTACGCTGCAGAGCAGAGGCCAGTTAACATGGTCCTCCACCAATGAAAACATATGCAAAAGAAAATCCCATCCAATGGAGAAAAACATTTCTTTGCAATGTTGTATCCCCACCACCAAGGCAACGTTCTTTAAGTCAGTTATGTTTTTGTCTATGTGTCCTGTGCCTGGAACATAGTAGGTGCTTATTCTGTTCAACTGAATTGAATCGAATTAGAACTAAGAAGGTAACTTCACCCAGTTCTCTGACCTGAACTGCACATGCCCAGAAGCTCAGGTTAAACCTGGGTTCATTAACTCCTTTCTCCATCCCTTATACCCCCAGGATTGAACGGATCATTACACCCCGCCTAGCCCTGACTACAGCTGAGTTCCTTGCCTATCAGTGTGAGAAGCATGTGTTAGTCATACTAACAGACATGAGTTCCTATGCAGAGGCCCTGAGAGAGGTATGGCTGGGGGCCAGGGGAAAGACCAGGGATGGGGGGAAGGGAATGGGCAGGGAGGCAGTAAACCATTCCAATCCATCCTTGGACTCAGGAACTCTGGGAAAAGAGAGATGGTGGACCTCAATGCCTATGATGAATTTTTCTATCCCTGGTTCTCTTTCTACTTTTCTTTTGTATCTGCCTTGGTCTATCTTCCTGTGTCTCTACTGCAATTTCTGTCTGCTTTGTTTCTGGGTGACTCTCTCTGAGTCTCTATTTCTTTCCCTGATGCCCCTGGTGGGCACACCCAGGTCTCAGCCGCCAGGGAAGAAGTACCTGGCCGACGAGGTTTCCCTGGGTACATGTACACGGATCTAGCCACCATCTATGAGCGGGCAGGCCGAGTGGAAGGCCGGGCAGGTTCCATCACACAGATCCCCATTCTCACGATGCCCAATGATGGTGAGGATTCCCCTGCAAGCTTCCTCCCCACCCCCAACAACTTCCCTTGCCATCTCTCCCCTTGCTTCAGTCCCATCCCCCACTCCTACTCAGAGTCAAATGTCTCCAAGAATGCCTGAGCATCTACATGACCACTGAGAAGTCCCTTAACCATTTTGTGCATTGGTTTCTCATTTGTGATGATTCTCATGAATCTATGATCCTCTGATATTCATGTGGTTTTTTGGTCTGATGGGTTCTCAGTCCCATTCAAGTCCAAACTCTCTATTCCAGATATCACCCACCCCATCCCTGACCTGACTGGCTTCATTACAGAGGGACAGATCTATGTGGACAGACAACTGCACAACAGACAGGTACCGCCATTTTCCCTCCCCTTCATTCTTCCTGCTCAATGCTACTTTCTCTCCCAGCCCAGATCTCAAACAGAGAAATACAAATAGCTGCCTCATTTCCACAGTCAGTTAAGAGATTGCATGCAGTAATAGGGAGGACTTGACACTCTCTCCTTTTACAAGTGGAGAAACTGAGGCCACAGTTAGTAAATAGCAGAGTTGGAATTCAAACCCAGGGCCTCTGACTTCAAATCCAGCACTTCCTCTACTCCTGAAAATGGCCTTCTCCTAGCTCCCAGAAACATCAATGTGTTTTAATAGATTAGAATCTAGGAATAAAGCCGGATTTCCTTTCTCTTTTTCCTCACCTTCCCAACCTCATCCTGATTAGAAAAAAGAGAATCCTGAAACAAAAAAAAAAAAAACAGTTATAATCTGTCCTGTTGGTTTTTTATCTTTGACTAATGGAGAGAAGGCATTCATAGAGCTATCAGCCAATCAATAAGCATTCATTAAGCACTGACTGTATGCCACTAGCTGTGCTAAATTCTGGAAATAAAAAGAATGGCAAAACCAGGGTCAGACTCAAGGAGCTCCCCTCTTCTAAAGGGGGAGATGGCATGTCAACAACATTGTACACTCAGGATCTATCCAGAGTGGATAGAGGAGGAACCAGCAGTGGCATCACCAGACCTGGAGGACCCAGGAGGGTGACCCCTGCTCACTGGTGCTGAACATTTTTCCCCACTTCCTTTTCTTCCCTCCCCTAACTCCTGTTATCCCTTTCTACTTCCTCAGATCTATCCTCCCATCAACGTGCTTCCCTCCCTCTCCCGTCTGATGAAGTCAGCCATAGGTGAGGGCATGACAAGGAAGGACCACGGTGATGTCTCAAACCAGCTGGTAAGGAAAGGATGCTGGGGAGTGGGCCAGGTGCAGAGTCATTGATTACATTTTTCAGAGTACAGGAAGCTCAGCTCCACTACCTGTTCAGCCCCTTTCCAAAGTCATCCATTTGTTTAGGATGTGGAGTTGACCCTTCACTGATGCCTTCTTCCTCTGAGATCCCATCATGGCTATCGCTCTGGTGGTGACTCTGAGTTCTTAAAGGCTGCACCAGCACAACACAATCTGGACTAGCCTCTAATACTGACCTGGAAAAAGAGCATGTGTCCAAGCATCAGCCCAGCTAACTTCAGAAAGACTGGTCAAGGGCAGAGAGGTAGTGAAGGGGAGAGTCCAATACTTAGAGTCAGGGAGACTTCAATTCAAATCCTGCCTCAGACACTTACTAGCTGTATGACCCTGGGCAAGTCACTTATTCTCTGTGTGCCTCAGTTTCCTCATCTGTAAGATGGGGATAGTAATAGCACCTACTGCACAAAATAGTTGTGAGGATGAAATAATATTTATAAAACTCTCAGCATATAGTAGCTATTTAATAAATGCTTGTTAAAATTTTTAAACCACCAGATTAGCTCAAACTACTGCTTTTAGACCATCTGCTAATCTATAGAAGAGCTGCAATCTAGCTCAGTAGAGGGACTACTCACACAGTGACTTTATTACAGATCCATTAAATATTGGAAACCAGGGACTCACAAGGGCAAGACTGACCCCCCTAGCTCATGTATTCTTAACCCTGGGCTCCTTGAACTTGTTTTGTCAATATTTTGACACATCACATGTCAACATAATTGGTTTCTTTTATATTCCTATGTATTTAATGCATTTAATGAATTTTATGCACTATTCTGAAAAGACAAGTCTGTTGAAGGGATCCATGACTGAAAAATGATGAAGGAGCACATCTAACCCCATCAGCCATCTCAGAGGTCAGCCATGATATTCATAAATGGGACTGGCTAAGAGGGTCAGTAGGGGCAGCTAAGTGGATACTGAATAGAGTGCCAGTGTGGGGACAAAGGTCAAGAAGACTCATCCTCCTGAGTTCAAACCCAAACTCAGGCTCTTACTAGCTATGTGACCCTGGGCAAGTCATTTCACCCTGTTTGCCTCCATTTCCTCACCTGTAAAATGAGCTGCAGAAGGAGATGGCAAACCTCTCTAGCAACTTTGCCAAGAAAATCCCAAGAAAGACATGATATTTCATCAGCGTGGGCATTCCCTCCACTGAGTCAATCATGAACTCTCCACAATTTAACAAATGGGGCCCTTTGGTGGCAAGCTGCCCATGGAACCTAACAAGGATGGCAAGGGGGTGACAGACCCAAAGACTGGACAAGAGGTCTTTTCTGTTCAATTGTATCTGCTGAGATTTGTGCTTTGCTGGAATAGATTTTGAAGTCCCAGGGTGACCCCACCACCACCATCACTACAATGAGGTTTCAAAGGAAATGGAGCCATGTCCTATGTGTTACTTATGTGCCCCCTTTTCATACAGAGAGGATAAGGACCAGACCTATGATTTCACTGGTCTAAGGAATTCCCATGTGAACAAATTTCCCCTGTCAGTGCCCCTTAGCACCTTCTCTTCAACTTACAATCTAAGACACCTGCCCAGAGCACTGAGAGGCTGTGACCTGTCCAGGATTACACAGCTAGTATGTATTAGAAACATGACTTAAACCCAAGTCTTCCTGTCCTTGAGGCCAGCTCTCCACCTCCTACTCCTCCTACTCCTCTACAACTCTCATTTGAAATCATTTCTTTTTTAAGAAACTAGATTTGAATATCAGATTTGCTTCTAAGTACCTGGGTGAGCATAAGCAAATCACTTCCCCTTTCAGTCAATTCCACCCCCAGGCAAAATGGGTGTATCTATAGAGATAGACCTCTATCTTTTCTTTTTTAAAAACAATGTTTGACTGATGATCTTTTTTAAAACATCACTATCTCTTCCCAATAACTAACCCAAATAAAACCTTCTCTTCTAACACAAGTTTGGTTAAGTTCAACAAACCAATAAACTGACTAGGTCTGCAGATAATAGAAGTCATTCATTCCACACCTAGAACCTACCATCATGTATGCAGAGTACATATATTGCCAGGGAATATGGATGGAAGGTATTTACATAAGCACCTGTGACCTGAAAATAGACAGGGCGCACACCTGCCCGGCACCTCATACTTATTGACTTACTGTGTGACTGATGGACTCTTGCCAGGAATGCATGCATCTAGGATACCTCCATGGAGGACATACACATAGACACGTGTATGGATGACTTAGGGCACATTGAAAGTTGGGCCAACTCACCTCCAACTCTGTAGAGTTGGTAATATTCTCTGGTGAGGTAAATGAGCTATGATCATTTGAGCACATGATGCATATGATCATAGGCAAATGAGCATATGATCATAGAAATGATTCTATCCTTGACTGGATAGAATAGAACAGAAGGGAAAGACCACACAGTGTAATGGAAAGATTCCCAGAACACAAAGTCAGGGGACTTGACTATTCCAGTGCTTGGTCACCGTGTAAGCCTGGGCATCACAATAAGTGTTTATTGAGTAAATGACCGACTTCTTGGAGCTTTAGTTTCATCTTCTGTAAGCTGGGGATAATGATTAACTTAAATTACGTAGCCCCCGAGCTGAAATACGTTGTTCAAGGTACATACCTTTCTTCATAACTCCAGGGCTTAGCACAACTTAAATACTTAAATGTTTGTTGACTCTGAGCTGTTCTGTTCTCTGGGTCTCAACTTTTTCATCTGAAAATTCAGGTGAGTTGGGCTAGATCAGCCAGGAACATTGAGTTAGAGCTGGAAGGATCCTTAGATGTCATGGAATCCAATCCCCCATTTGACATATGAGACCTAGAGAGTCTGTGACTGGCCCAGGGGTCACACAAGCTAGTGTCTGAGGCAAGATTGGAAACCAGGTTTTCCTGACTGCAGGATGGCACCTCTCCAAGGCTCCTTCCAGCTCTCAGTCCTGTGATTAGATGACTCATGAGGGGAGATCAAATTCTGAAATTCTATGAAACCTAAGGTGAGGTTACAGGGAGGGTAGGATGTTGGGAATGGGGAAGGAGAACAGCCAAAGCACTGAAGCCAGTGTCCAAGCCTCCCTAAGAGGCTGGAGCCCAACCCCCAAATCCCATCCATCTGCTCCTTCCCCACAGTACGCTTGCTACGCCATTGGGAAGGACGTTCAAGCCATGAAGGCGGTGGTGGGGGAGGAGGCTTTGACCTCAGAGGACCTGCTGTACCTTGAGTTTCTGCAGAAGTTTGAGAAGAATTTCATCAACCAGGGTAGGAAGACACGGGGGGAGGAAGGATTGATCACAAGGAGAGGGAACATCTGCCTGAGCCTGGGTCAGCCCCTTTCTCGGTTTCTCCTTCTCTTCCCCAGGCCCCTACGAAAACCGCAGCGTGTTTGAGTCCCTGGACCTCGGCTGGCAGCTGCTGCGGATCTTCCCCAAAGAGATGCTCAAACGGATCCCTCAGAGCGTCATAGAAGAGTTCTACCCCCGAGAGACCTTGCACCAGGCCCCGCCCCCCAGCCCAGGCCCGACTGACGCCTCTGACACCTCGGACTCGCTGCTCTAGGGTTGCACCTGGACCCCACCCTCAGCACTGACACCTCGGTGGGACCACGCTTTATACCCAAGCACCGCTCCCTCCACTGACCTCTCCCTAGCCCTAGTTCTAGGACCACACACTGATGGCCACCACCACCCTTTCTAAACTCCACCTGCATCTCCCTCCAGCCAATCGCTTTGGGTAGCTCTACCCCCAGACTTCTGTTCCCCCTCCCCTCCACTTCACTTCCTCTCCTTCCGACAAATAAGGAAAGCTGGAGCTAGCTTCCCTAGAGGCCAAGTCTCTCCCTCTTTTCCCTTGGTTACCAGCAGGGAGGGGAAAATGGAGAAGAAAGATGTCAGAGAAGAGTTCCCTACCCGGCTAACTTCAGCTACTATCTTTTATTAAAAATCCTATTGCTTAAGGAGAGTACACAGGTGTGTGAAGCTTGGCAAATCAATCAATGAATGTTTAGTAATCACCTCCTAAGTACCAGGCATTGTGCTTAGTGCTGGGGATACAAAAAGAGGGGAAAAAACAGGCCCTGGCTTCAAGCAACTTAAAATAATGGGAGAAATAACGTGCAAACCTATCTATACTCCTGTTTGCCAGGGTTCTCCTAGTGCTCATTTGCATCTGAATCTTAGACCACTTACAAACCCTAATTCTCTAGGAGCTCCAGACTCCCCCTTTCCTTAATTTGGGGGAAATGAAAGTGCAAGTTAAGGAGTGAGGATGGGGAGGGGGAGTAGTTAGAAGAAAATAAGGGGAGTCATTAAGTGCTTGAGGTGTCTCTCCAGGCAAGGACATTCTCTTTTTTTCACTGACGAAGTTACTAAACACCTGTCATATGTAGTCATCGCATCACCGCATGGAATCGACTGGGTTCTCCGAATTCTGCGCCATCAGAGCCCAAGGTCTCCAAGCTTCCATGGCAAACACTTCAAGTCTGAGCCCCCAACAAATAACTTTAACCCTCTTGATGCCAAACTTCTAGTGTCCTGTCCTACTAAAGAGGCATCTACTTTATTTTCAGCTCTACCCTTAAATCTGTGGGAAAGGAGGCTGCCATCCCCCTCTCCTCCCACATGACTTTTACCAGACCTGTGCCAGGGAAATTCTCAGGAGCAGATTTCTTTTCATATAAGCATTTACACCTCATAAATCAGCAAACACTACAAACACAGAGCTTGATGTTTTGTTGACTGTCTATTCTTAAGAAAGTGATAATGTTTTAATAATGCTGATTAAACTGAAAAGTATACAGTGATACACTGGGAAAGGGAAAGACTGGTTGTTAAACATTTACCAGCACACCCCTGCTTCTATCACTTACTGCTCTCTGGAAGGTATCATTTAAAATGCACCTATGTGCCCTGGCTTTCCAAGTAGCCTCCCCTATTATGTGCACAGAATTATTAGTGAGGAAGCAAGTATTTTAAAAACCCCT
The DNA here is from genome assembly GCF_028372415.1 of Notamacropus eugenii. Lineage (NCBI taxonomy): Eukaryota > Metazoa > Chordata > Mammalia > Diprotodontia > Macropodidae > Notamacropus > Notamacropus eugenii. Next base: position 737,073,706 of record NC_092872.1, read on the forward strand.
TTGTTCAAGTCCATATCTCCTTTTCCCTTCTGAGAAAAATGGTTTTCTTGAAGATGCCTGCTTAACAAAAAGGAAAAAACAACAACCTCACCTTCAATTAATAACACTATGTCTTTATTCACTTTTCAAAATTCAAACAGGGACCTCAGAGCTTGACTTCTGATTAAAAAGATATACATATTCATATTTTATGCTATGTAAGCATGTTTTCCTGTTCTTATTTCTTTTCTGTGATGAACTGAGCAAGGATGGTGGCTGTGCTGGTGTTGTCTCATTCTCCAGTGACCCTTGCAGCAGTTTTGCTGCTAATTCCTTGGACTATCCCATGGTGGTTGGGGGTTGGGGGAATGCTGATCTTTATGCCTCTAACTTTGCCTTTTGAGATAACATAGGTGTTCACGCTGACAAAACTGGATTTGTGAGTGTTACAAATGTTTCAAGACAATCAAGAGTGGAGTTCACAGCACAACTCACCATGGCCATTTTCAGATGATTGATGGTAGAAGATTCCTCTAGTTTGAATGGGATGGGAAGTATCTGTGGTCTGCAACTCAATAACGATTGGTGGGAAACACTGAAATTCATGGAGATCACCAACCTGTACCAGATAGAGGTAGGAGAAGAAAGAGGAAGAGAACTCTGATTGACCCTAGAAGTCTCTGTGGCAACACACTTCAGATCAATAAGGGAAAAAGCTTCATTATGTGCCTTGTTCCTTAGCCATTATTTGGAAATGTAGAGATTCTGGCACCTGTGTTCCTATCAATTCACTTGTGCCTCAATGTCTAGGAAAACATCTCCTACATTCAGCTTCTGAATACTTGTGTTTCTGTTGGGTCCTGTTGGTCTTCCCACAATGGGCCTCCCCTTCAAGGACAAATTTATACATCAGCAAAATGCCACATCCTGGGGACTAATCTCCTGGAGTTCTTCTTGGATCAAGTATGAGACAGCTAGGAGGCTCAAAACTGGGTGGCATGCCTGGGTGGCATGCCTTAAAGGTCAATAAACGTAGGTGGAAATTTGACAGCATTCTCCCCATTTGTTCTCAACATGTTTGGCCTACCCTGCAGGTATGGAACTATCAGAAAGCACGACTGGGACGGGGAGAGGCTGGTCTAATAAACAGTTAATGAAGTCAGTGGAATGATCTCAATTAAAAAGGTTGAGCCTTTGGGGAGAGGGGGGAAGCTGGTGGTAATGAGTGTCTCATCACAACCATCTTTCAAGCTTAAATCCTGAAGATTTTATTGTTTCAGCTTTGCAGATGAGGAAATGTAGGTTTGGAAAAGTTTAGTGACTTGCCTGCAGTCACAGAGCTGGTTAAATGTGAGAAGCAGGATTTGAACCTAGGCCTCCTTGACTCTAAAATGAACACTCTGTCCACTCTCCCATCCTACTATCTAATATAATGCTACTCGGTGTCTGAGTCATGGGAAAGGTGAAGGGGAACCTGAAACCAGAAAAGGCTTGAGTCGAAATCCAGGCACTGACACCCATTAGCTCACTGACAACTGAGTGAGTCACTTTTGTTTCCATAGCTACACATTCTGTCTAACTTCTGGTTTGTTTCCTTTGTAATAGTAAGCATTTTATTTTATGGGTTTGAAAACATAAGTCTGAGATGGAAGGTGTCCACCAGACTGACTACCCAAGGCATGCAGGACAAAACAGTTGAAGAATCCCCAGGCCAGGGGCTGAATTGGATAAAAACATGGCTTCTATTTCTAACAAGTGAAATTACCAACATGATGAATATATATGGAAAACCCAGCAATGTGGGATTTGGCTCATTCCAAGAACGAAATAGATAAGGACCTGTTTACTCTTGCTGTCTTCAGGAAACATAAAGTGTTGGACTGGCACCTCTGATAAACACAGAATTCAGAGGGCAGATCAACGCCTCCTGTAATTGGTAGAATGGAATGGCACTTGATATAAAACGACTGAAAGGGTAAGAGGGACCAGGTTATGATGAACTTTGAATGACAAAGAGGAGAGGCAATGGGGAACCACCAGAGTTTATTAAGGAAAGGGGTGTCATAGTCAGAGCTGCACTTTTAGATCATTTTAGCAGCTAGGTAGACAGACTGGAGTGGAAAGAGGCATGAGGCAGGCTGACCCACCAAGCAGCACTACACTAGTCCTGTTGTGAGAGTCTGAACCAGGGTGACAGTTGTAGATGCTGGAATATTGTGTCCAGTTTGGGCCCCACAGTCTAAGGAGGATATTGATAAGCCGACGTATCCACAGGATCCACCAGGATGGTGAGGAGCCTCTAATCTGTGACCCAGAGTAGGTCCCAGAGACTGAGACAGAAGTGGAAGGGAAGGGCACTGAAGACAGAAGCTGCCTTCTCCTCCTCTGGCCAGAACACCACAGGGGAGGAGGAAGGAGAGTTCACTAAGGAACAGAGACACACACCAAATGTCCTGAAACTCTGAGAGCAAGATAGAGAGAAGCTCCATCCAGTCCCTCCAAGTCAGGACAAGGTCCCCAAAAAATCGTTTGGGCAAGGCTCCAGCTGAGAAAGGCTCTGAGCCCCCCAAACGCTCCTCGATGACCAGGGACCCAAGCCTGTCTTACCCCTTTCCCTCTTATTTGAACCAGACCTAGGATGTCAATAGCACATGGAACCCCAGTGAGGGTCTTCCTGACTAGGGAAGGAAATGATAATGATGCTAAAAAGAAAAAGAAAAGAATATTAATGAAATATTTTAAAATGGAAAGAGTAGAACAGAAGGTGTTGCTCTAACTAACACTGCAAGCAGGGCAATGTGAGTACTCCATGTCAAATTTAATATAGTCTTAAAAAAAAAAACCCACGCCATACATAAAGAAGATTTATGTTTGACCTACAATCCTCTTGTCCTGATCTACGTATATGGAAACATTCAAGTCTGTTGATGCTTGTCAAGTTGGTCATTTTAAAAAGAAAAGATCTTGAATCCCAGAGATGGAAAGTGATGGGACTTGGCTAAGGTCACACCACTTATAAACAGAGTTGAGATTTGAATTCAGGTCCTCAGTTCCAAATCCAAGGTTCTTTTCACTGTACCTAAACCCTGTTCATAGAAAAAGGTCCTACCCACAAATCAGGGACAATACCATCTCCTGTTCATGCCTCAGTTTCTCTGCCTGGACCTCATTATATGCCCTTACTAGCCAAGCCCCACAGACCCACACTCTTTGTTGTTGCGTTAATTCAAACTTCTGGACCACAGTCTCCAAAGCAGCATCCTAAGACTGGCCTCAGACTTCTGGATTCACATGGGAGGTTTCATTAGTCTGTCTATCCCTCTGTCTGTCTGTCTGTCTGTCTCTCTCTCTCACACACACACATACACACACACACACACACACACACATACCCCACCTGCCTCAATCCATTCATCCACTCTTCAATAACCCAATCTCTGAAAGGTTATTTCACGGTAAGTGAATAAGTCCCAGGACATGAAAGGTCACTGTGCTGGGGACTTTCCCATGGGGTTTGCCACCTTGGGGAAGTAAGCAAATCTGAAAGTAGATCTGAGATTTAGATGGAAGGTGGGTAAGGAAGAAACTGGGGCCCCAGCAGCTTCTGGAGAAGGACAGGCTCAGACCTGAGGGCAGGGACAGTGGCTCTATCCCACAGTCTCAAAATCATGGAACCATAGAACTTCATAGCTGTAAGAAGCTCTATTAATGAACAATCCAACTCCCTATATTTACAGAAAAGGAAACTGAGTCCCAGACAGGGTCAGTGCAACCCAGGTCTTGAAAGTATGCTTTACATTTTAGCATCAGGTGAAACTGCTCCAAAAATCAGGACTCTGAAACTCACAGTCTCTTGTCCTATCATTTCTCCTAAACAAGTCCTGCCTTCTAAACGTATTCTAAGTTCTTCCTGTTTTCCTGGTCCATCCCATACTTTTTTCCCTTCCAAATGTTCTCCCTCTAATTAAGCAATTCGACAAAATACTGCCCTCCCACCTTAACATGACATCCCCTTGTCGTTTAGAAGTTACAACTCCACCAGTCCCCAACTTTGGGCCCCCGCCTCCCCCATTCCCCTTCCAATGTACAGCCTCTGACTGCTGCTGCAGGATGGCAGGAAGCCATGCTAAGGGGCACCACCTTCCTGCTATCCAGCATCTCCCAGTCAGACAGCAATCCTCTCAACCTTCATCACGCCCCTTCCAACAGCTGCTCCAAAGACAATGAGACCCACCAGCAAACATCTGCTGACAGTAAATTTCCTTTAGTTCAGAGAAGATCTATATTCCTATCATTTAGTCTCTCGTGGTCTTCGTTTGCTCCTCTATAAAATAAAGAAGGGGACCAGATGGCCTCAAAGCTTCCTTCTACTCCGAATCTAGAATCCCTTGATTCTGGGGATGCCCCAAGCTGGGACCCTCTCTTTCCTTAGAATCTTTTTAAAATTTCTATCTTTTTTATTACAAACTTACTAAGCCTCAACAAATATAATCATTTCAATATACACAGAAAAGGGGGACTTTAACTGAAACTGAATTTCTTTTATGTACAGTTTTTTTTTTCTGCTATATACAGTTTAGTGGGGTTTGGGGACAGGGATAATTCCAATTTTCTGTGGCAGTTTTACTACTGTCCAAATTGTCCTTACCCATCTGAATTTCCTTCTTCTTTCCTCAATTTATTTTTAATGATTCATTGGACTCTTTTTTTTCTGGACTTCTTTTCTTCTTTCCTTCATTTACTTTTAGTATTAATGTCCCCCTCACTCCCAATATCCCCACACTGACCCCCAACACAGAAGTCAAAAGCACTCCCAGTGCTTTTGAAACAAGAACTGAACCCTTTAATCTGCTGCTCTGATTCTTTCCTAAGGAGGAAATTTTGACTTCTTCACGCAGGGCAAGTATATGCTGTCAGAAATTTGTTTGTACCTTGTGTTTGCTGATTTGGGCAGGATACCTTGACTTCTCTTGGTCTGATCAGCCCTGATTAATAAAAAACACAGTCCTTAGGCATTTGGCCTTTGGATTTTTAAAGCTGCACATTGGCATGTTATATGATAGCATGCTAAATGAAATTTATAAATTTGCGTATTTCTCTCCATAGAGAAGAATTAACGTGCCCCTCACCTACCCAGAGCCCAGCTCTCCTTATCCTGACAAATATTGTTTGGTAAATTCTGCAGCAGTTTACTCTGAACAATGATTGAAAACCATGCCCCTCACAAACACTATTATCAGTTACAGGTTGTAGAACCTTGGAGAATAACCAGACAGTTATGGTGTACTCATTGGGCATTGGAGATCACTATTTTCCTCTTTTCACATCACAAATTGTAAAATGACTGTTACACTCCAAAGTCTCTTACTTCCCATACCCATTCCTCAATGCCATATGAAGTGGCAAATTCACTTTACATCTTTCTGTATAATAAGTTTCACAACTGCCATGAGACACGTGAGAAGGTTCTCATCCCATGCCAACCTCCATTGGGAAGCAGATTCCGAGCCTGGAAATTCCCCAGGCTAATAAAATCACAGCTTCAGTCCCTGGCCCTATTAATCTGTACCATTATGATCTGCATCCCAATGAGCTAAGGAGGAAGAGAGGCTTGATGGATATAAGATCTAGATGTCTTCAAAGACTGCCTTGTGTTATGCTACAGCTATGAACTTCTTGGTACTAACTTGAGAGACGACAAGCAGTGGCATTTACTCCATGAAGTAGAAACTCTTGATACCACAGGACTGATCTGATTTCTGATTGGATGTAGGTAAAAGCACTTATGCTGCTGAATCAATAATCCACCTCAAGGGGGTTCGGGAAAAGCATCTTGTAGAAGAAGGGATTTTAACCAGGTCTTCAAGGAAGCCAGGGAGGCCAAGAGGCAACCATGAGGAGGGAGAGCATTCCAGGCATGATGGCCGCTAGAGAAAATGCCTGGAGCCAAAAGCTGGAGGTCTGATGCAAAGAGCAGCCAGGAGGCCAGTGTCACTGGACTGAAGACTAGAGGGTGACAGGGGAGGGGAGTTTAGGGTATAAGAAGATTGGAAAGGTGGGAGGCAGGCAGGCATCAGTTGTCAAAAAAGTTGAGAAGCTGATTGTATGGAGGTAATAGTATCTTCCTGAATCCATTTCTCTATTGTGACTTTTAACTGAGAAAATTTCCCACCTGTTAGAATGTGCAATTAGCAATGACACCCCTTAAAAGACATGGCACTGTGATGTATGAAGTGACCATTGCAGAAAGTGTCTAAAACATCTTCCTGGAAACTTGTCCCTGTGCCAAGCCAGCCCCCTTCTCCCACGGTTAAGCTCCTTCCAAGGGCCTCTACACTGGGGCTGGGCCCAGGCTCACCGAGCTCCATCCTCTTCCCAGATGACCTTTTGACCCTTGGACCTCACCCCATGACAGCTCAGTCCTTCCCCTGTCAGACTGTACGCTCCTCCAGGGCAGAGCCCTGTTTGTATTTCTGTTATTTCTGGCTCCTGCTAAGTGCTTAATAAATGCCTGTTGTCTGCCTGCCTCTTGAGCCATCCTATGCATGATATGAAGGTCCATCCGTGACTTTCAGGTACAGGCCTGACAGAACAATTTTAATGTTATAACCTCTATGAACCTCCTTTAACAGCAAATTTGTCTGACTGGGGCAGGAGGAACACCAACATCTTATGATGATTCCTTCCCCAAATCCAGTGATAAGGAATGCAGGGGTGGAAAAGACTCAACTTCTTGTATTTCTAATGCTCTGAATGTGCATATGCCTTTGCATTATTTTTAGACCCTGACACCTCATCCTGAAGAACTGAAGCTTATCACCAACCCAAAGATTCTTAAATGACCACTCCCCAAAAGAAAGCCCGGACCTGACAGAAGGACTATAGGGAGACAGAATTCTAGAAAATGTGAACACTCCTCTTTTGTGTCCATTCCGTCAATCACCACTTTGGGAGTCCCAGATTGGACCTGGTAGTTTAATCACCCAACACATACTATTCTATTTCAAAATTTCTTGCCTAGTTCCACTGTTTGGTTAACTCAAAAGCAGATGAAATTTAACTAAGCAGAGGATGGTTATGGGAAGAGGTGCCATTGGCTCTGGCTGCACTGGGGAGATAATGTTACTGCTGTTTATCTATTTAGCCCAGTTGGTAGCACTGCCCAATTCATGGGTAAGAGTCACTTATTTAGTAAGTGACTAGTAAGCGGCCTCTGAGTAAGGCATGCCCCTTCTCTGGGCCTCAGTTTTCTCTCAGGAACATGAACTTGATTGCCTCTAAGGTCCCTTCCAGCTTAAAATCCTGTGATCATATTATCACTCCGTATGAAATATGGCACACCTCGTGAAACACTTGTAACAATAGCTTCCCAAGTTCTTCCAAAGTGGGGCTAAATATGGCGATGATGGAAAACACCCACACCCATGCAGATTTTGAGCCCAACAACACAGGAAAGGAAGTGGAGGCACTAATTATGGAGGGTTTTGTAGATGTAAATATAGAATTCAAGGAGCTTAGCTCTGAAAGGAAAAAGGGATACAAGATGACAGCTAATGAGGATGGAAGACCAAGGGAGGGATCTGCAAGGACAAGAGAGATAGGAATATGTCTGTAGGTAATGGAGAAGCAGTCAGTAGACAGAGAGACCATTCCATCCTTTCCCTTCTCTTCCAGACATCATCTCCCACAATCATCCCCAGCTTTAATTTTCAGTCTCTTCTTATCTGGTGATTCTATCCTGGTCACCATAAACATGCCCAAGTCATGGGCACGTTTTTTTAAAAAAATCCCCTTCAGCTATCTTCTTGTATCTCCCCTAGCTTTCTCCATCAAAGTCCTAGAAAAAGCTGATTATACACGTTCCCTCCACTTCTATCTCACTCTCTTCCAAATCCTCTACAGTATGGCTCTTGACCTCATCATTCAACCCCAGAATTACCATAATCTTTGAATCACCAGATCTAAGGGTCTTTGCTCAATCCTCATCCTTCTTGACCTCTGTACAATATCTGATAGACCCTCTCCTCCTAAATTTTCCTGACCCTGATCTCTCTTAGTTCTCCACTTACCTGCTGGTCCACTCCTTCCTTTCCTGTGTCATCAGCCCTGTCATACTCACTAGCTCTGGGTACTCACCAAGGTTCCAGTCATGGCATCTTTTCTTCTCTTTCTACCCACTCTGCTAGTGAGCTCATCACCTCCCATGGGTTCAATTACCATCTGGATGCAGATGACTCCAAGGTCTATCTATCTAGCCCTGGTCTCTCTCCTGAGCTTCAATCTTACTTCACTCACTGCCTAGTGGACATTTCTAACAGGTGTCACAGAGGCATCTCAAACACCACATGTGCAAAGCAGAATTCACTTTCTTTCCTCCAAAATGCTCATCCTACATTTCCCTGAGGCTCACAGTCATGGAGCCAAGCTCAGCTCTTCTCTTTCCTCCCTGCTCCCTTCTCCACATCTGATCAGCTTCACCTCCCTATTTCTCATCTCCATCACCTTCTCTCCACCATGACTCCAGTTAAGGGAATCTTCACCTCTCTTCTGGATGGCTACAAGAGCCTCTGCCTCAAGTCCCTCCCCACTCCAACCCATTCTCCCCACCGCTGCCACACTGATCCTTTCCACACTGGGGCTCAAGAAGCCCCAATGACTCCCCATTGCCCCTGAAATAAAAGGCTGCCTCCAGCTTTCCTTTCCAGCCTTATCACTTACAACTCCCTGTCACAGCCTCTACATTCCAAGCCAACTGGCCCACTCACTGTTGCCTATACCAGACATTCTAAACTAGATGACTCTTAACAAGCCTCTCAGCCTCTTGGCTAGCTTCATCAAGGCTCACCTTGGTCCCTAGGATGGTTGAGGCAGTGCTGTGCTGAAAGCAAATGATGGCCATGCAAGGAAGAAGCACCCTCCAAGCAGGAGAGATAAAAGATTGAGGAAAGAATGTTCCTCCTTCTTTCAAAGCAGTCTCATTGTTGGGACAGGTCACCATCGGTTCTTGGTCTTACAGTGAAGGGGTAAGGAGGTGATTTCTTTCCCTCTCAACCCCCACTATAGCATGTATATGAACAAGGCGATAAATGTATATGTTGACCCAGGCGATCCCTAAACTGGACCGTAAGACCAAGATTTAAGTCAAGACGCATTTAAGCACTTAGTGTGAGCAGGAACTATTCATATTTCTTTCCATAAGAACAAGTGACTCACTGAACTTCAGTCCAGAGATGGCTGCTTCTAGCCCCAGCTCCTAGTCTCTGAAGTCAAGCATCTATTGGATCCTTGTATCAGAGGCTGGTTGCCCCAGGACAGACTTGTTGCTACTACACCCTACCATTTCAGGAAAATGCCTGCAGGCACGGCTGTCTAGCCAAAAGATACGGACTTTGAGTTGCTGCCCAGACAATACAGATCCCAAGTGAAGGTGAAATATCTATTTAGTAGTTTCACAAGAGTCCTGGGAATCTTTAACTCCTAGGAGAGTACAATAGAAGGAAAGTGTTACTGTTTTACATGTTCAGTATTTGTGCATAGGGTGTGTTCTGCCTGCATTAGATATGCCTATGTCCAAATGAGAAGTCTAAACAGAAACAGACCAGGGACGCAAGGACAGACATAGATACGCATCTTTCCTGATGCTCTCCAAGAGATACTATGATTTCCGCCTGGAGAGGAGCAGGATCAGGTGCCACAAGGGTGGCTGCTTGGTTCTTCTCAGAGAAAAAGGGATAGCAGACTATCATTATAACTATCTTCACTCAACCTCCTAAAAAATGCAGATTTTTAAGTTCAAGCCTGTTTCCTAGACACTATTTCTTATAGAAAGAAGGCATATTAAGCTTATTCCTTCCTACCCACTTGACTCCTTCCTACCAAATACACAAAAGATCATCACAAGTAGAGACAGAGAGAAGTATAACCATTTGTCCAAGTAGATAGCAAACAAATATCTGCTAAATTCTACAGATTAGAATATACCAGAATATGCACAAAAGTAAGCTGTTTACATAGAAGAGAGCTGAGATCTCACTCAATCAAGAGAGAGAAAGGACCCAATCTCACTCAAGGGAAAAATCCCCCAAATCCTGGACATGTTAAAGCACTGATTTCCCCTACATGTTTGCCAATTCCAGAGTTTTTTTCTTTCTCCTCCTTGAAATTAGTACTGAAGAGTCTGGAACTATGTGTTCAGTCTCCAAGAAGGAAAGAAGAATGACTCTCTGCCACTCAAACAAGCATATCATGAGTCAGCATTCTCTCCACAACTAGAAAAAACATGAAAACACTACAAGCTTAACTGGAAACTCGGGTCGTATTCCAAAATATTCTTGAGTAATTTCTTCCATAGTGGAAGAAATAAATAGCTGCCCCATACCTGATACCTATTACAAGTTATTGGTGACTTTCCTGAAAGGGACCCCGGGACAGGAGTCAAATCTAAGTTTTACATACAAATTGTCCCTGAGACAGTAGGGTATGCTGACCCAGAAATTACGGGACCCCTTTCTTTTTTGGGGGAGGGTAGCCCTCTCCTGGAACCGAAGCTGGTCTGAGTGCAGAGCCAAGTTCCTTTTGGAAAGGGGCCTCCTGAGCCCTGGGTAATAATCATACCTACAAATAATTTCTTCTAAGTCTGAAGCAGGTATGGGCACATTGGGAGCACTTTTTAGCTGTTGATTCAACTCTGTGACCCCATTTTAAAATTTTCTTGGCAAAGATATTGGAGTGGTTTGCCATCTCCTTCTCCAGCTCATTTTACAGATGGGGAAACTGAGGCAAACAGGGTTGAGTGACCTGCCCAGGGTCACACAGCTAGGAAGTGTCTGAGACTACATCTGAACTCCTCAAGATGAGTCTTCCTGATTCCAAACCCAGTGCACTATCTACTGTGCCATCTGACACCGGATCCCTCTGGATCCGAGTTCAAATCTAGCCTGAGATGGTTACCAGCAGTGTGACCCTGGGCAAGTCACTTAACTTCTGCCTGATTCAGTTTATTCCTCTATAAAATAAGGATGACAAGCAGGGTTCTTAGAATCAAATATTTATAAAACATTTTGCAAATCTTAAAATGCTATATAAGTGCTAGCCGCTAGTAGTAGTAGTAGTAGTAGTAGTAGTAGTAGTAGAAGTAGTAGCCATAGTATTTCAACCAAGCCTCAGAAAGGTTAAATGAATCACCCAGGGTCACGCAACCAGCGTCAGAAGCAGAATTTGAACCCAGGTCTTCAGGCTCCAAGCCCAGCACATCACTGCCTGGGCTCTCCTACTGGGGGCGGAGTTCGGTAATCACGTGGGGCACGTTTCCCCACCAATCCTAGCGTCCGACATCAGCTCCCAGGCCACGCCCCCCTCCTCAGAGAGTCACTAAGGGATACGGTGCCAAGACTTCATTTCCCAGGAAGCCCTGGGGCTCGGAGGAGGAGAGCCCCGCCCCTTGACTTGCGTGACCACGCCGCGCGATGACGTAGCCTCTCTACAACGAAGCTTCCGGAGATAACGGTGATTCTAGCCTGGCCCAGGAGGGGCGAGGCCGAGGAGAGAAGAGACACCTGGAGACGACGGAGAGACTGCCAGTCTGGGAGAGCCTGGAGGCGGGGCCAGGGCATGCGCACAACGACCTTTTTTTTAGAAGCCCACGTGACGTCTCTCGCGATCACGTGATGGAGGGGGAGGGGAGCAGAAGCAGGAAAACAGAGAGAAACTTTCAAAGGTGGAAGAAAAAAACAGGCCCAAAGCCGAGAAATGCAGCCGAAGACGTACACGTGGAGGCGGAGCCCAAAGGTGGGGAAAGAGGCCGAAAACAGGGAGGCAGAAATACAGGAAGACGCGGGAGTGACGGCCATAGGGACAGACGGAAGGGGGAGAAGCGGGGCTGCCCCTCCTCGCACCGTGACGTCATGTTTAACGAGCGGCTCTCCGGCCTTCGAGCCCTGGAGAGATCCGAGAAAGAGCGGACGGACAGACGGCCGGCTTTGTTCGTCCCCATCAGAGCCCGCCGGTGCTGAACGGATGCGGTGACGTCAGGCACGTGCCCCAAGGCGGGGCCGGGGGGCCGGGGTGAAGCCTCCCCCTCCCCCACCCCGCCTCCCCCCCCCCCCCCCCCGCACGAAAGGGAGGGGTTCAGGATGTAGCACGGGGCGTGCGCTGCTTTCTGCCTTCTTCACCAGCGTTGGCTTTTCCTCCTTTCCCCCAGTGGGAGGTGGATGGAAGGGAGAGAAAATAAATGCTGGTTGAAGAAAACAAAAATTGGGGGGAGTATTCCTGCAGTCACTGACCATTATAGATGTGGGGACTGAACTTTACGTTCGAGGCAAAGAAGGTGCCGGTCAGGTGAACCGGGTCTTCTGGGTCATCCAGCACTCGGAAGTTCTTATTGCCCTCCTCTGACCTGTCCCTCCGGGGCTTTGGTTACATCTTTCCTTACTTATTCCAACCCTGGAGGCCGCAAGATAATAAGACCTTTTCTCTTCCTCCAGGGTTGATGACCCTGTGTCCAGCTCCTGTGCATCTACCCCAAATTATGATTAGGGAGGGATGATTATTGCTGGGAGGGGATCTGTGTTCGTCCTTCGTTGCCGAAGAAGACCATGCCATGACAGAAATAATGACATGACTTGCACTTGACTTTGTTTGGAGTGAGGAAGGGCTGTGAAGGTCACCAGCCTCACTTCTCCTCCAGAGCCATCTGAACCCAGTGACTAGATATTCATCAGGATGACTGGAGATGACCCAGGATGAGGCAATTGGGGTTAAGTGACTTGCCCAAGGTCACACAACTAGTGAATGTCAAGTGTCTGAGATGAGATTTGAACTCAGGTCCTCCTGACTCCTGACTTGGCTGCACCACCTAGCTGCCCTATAGTCAAACATGTAGTCCTTTTGGAGGGACTATGTGCAACATATTCTTTCCATTTCTCAATTCGACCTCAAATTGTTTCCAAACTTGAAAGAAGGTTGTACATTCATGTGCAAATTGTCACCAAGGATGCACAGACCTTCGCTGGCTCGCTGTTACTGCACCGAAATATGTCTTTCATTCCTGCGTTGCCTTGTAATATCTTATCAAAGCTGGGAGCGGGGGAAGAGAGACAGAGACAGAGACAGAGACAGAAGCACAAGTATTTAGGGAGAATGTGATTCTAAAGCACCGTTCCCTGGAATGAAGGTTCTGCTAAGTGTGGGGGTTGTGAGGAAGATATTTGTGATAGATGACGATGCTATCTGGGAGAAGGAATTGGGGAATGTTTTCCCATCAATAAATCCCAGGCCACTGCCACTTGCCCAACCAACCATCCCAATTCTTTCTTCTTTTCCCTGAGCTCATCTCCTTCCAGGAAGTATCCCCTAATGCTATAATATAAATAGAATAACAAAATAAAGAAGTCTTAGGAGGACTAATTTTTATCCTGTCCCTTGGGTCTTATGAGAAAGTGACCAGTAAATCATTGTTTGGAATGACAGATGGCATATTTACTTTTCTCCTTCATATGTCTAGCAGCAAGTGGCTCCCATAGTCTATTATGCTCTTATGTATATATTCTGATATATAGCTATATAACAAAAGCTAATAGTTTCAGTATTGTGTTTCATATTCTATTAATGCAGGATCATAGAGTAGCTAAATTTTGCAGTTCCTTATGAGGGAAATTGAATGGCTACTTGTATATAATCATATTCCTCCAAATTCCCTTTCCAGTGATAATAGGAGCATGTCAAGCACATATTCCTCTCCCTTATGTATCCCCAGCACTTAGTAATATGCCTGGCTTACTAGAAGATACTTATTGACTGACTGGCCAGTTGCTGCATAGAAAGAAGGGTAACTAGAGGAGCCCCTGATCAACTGAAAATGGAGTTGGCCTCAGTTTTCCCAGAAAGGACAGTGGGCTGTCCCCAGATGAAGAGGCTGACTTGCTTTGACTTCAGAGAATCCAAACAGGTTGGAAATAGGGTTATTGTGGACCAGTGAGGGGTCAGGATAGATGGAAAGAAGGGCCTCAAACTCTTGCAGAGGAATCTCAAATGACTCCTAGAGATCTGTCCCTTTGGGTCCAACCTCTCCCCAGCCCACCTCCAATTTTCAGCTTCCTTTTGTGTATTGTCAGGGCAGCTAGGTGGTGCAGTGGATAGCACCAGTGCAGGAGTTAGGAGGACCTGAGTTCAAATCTCATCTCAGACACTTGACACTCACTAGCTGCATGACCTTGGGCAAGTCACTTAACCCCAACTGCCTCATTCTGGATCATCCCCAGTCATCCTGATGAATATCTGGTCATTGGATTCAGATGGCTCTGGAGGAGAAGTAAGGCTGGTGACCTGCACAGTCCTTCCTCACTCAAAACAAAGTCAAGTGCAAGTCATGTCATCATTTCTCTGATGGCATGGTCTTCTTCGGCAACAATGGACAAACACACACGTATATTGTCATCCCCCATTAGAATGCTAGTTCCTTGAGGACCGGAGTCAACATTCTCTTTGTATTTGTTATTCCCAGCTCTTAGCCAAGTATCTGGCACATCATAATGGCTTAATAAATGATTGGTAGCTTCTTTAATCTTGGAGTTTCTAAGGATATTACAGTACCAAGGAAAGACCTTTAGATCTGTATCATCAAAAAACAAAGGGTGTAAGTAGGAACTGTTTCAGGCAACCTGGGGGGGAGGGGAAATATCTTAATTTGAGCTAATTGAAGAAGCTGAGCCCACTTATTAGCAGGATGGCTGTTAACCCTCTGGGGAAATAGAGGCATATGTATAGGTGGTCAATTTTTTCCTCCTTCTAATTCCCTAATGGATCAGTGGTTATTTATTCCAATAACTCTATATGAGGCAAGACAATCGTGCTGCCTTTCACGGTCAGCCAACCACTGAATCAGAAATTGTCTTTATTCCAGGAAGGTCAATGCTATTTCAGGAATATGCTGGTAAACTGAGGCATATGAGTACATTGAGGTGCCTATTGTGCTTCATGTTATGTATCTGGTTAGCCCACTTCACAAACACAGCGTGCTTTAATGTGAAAGTGTTTACTTCTTTTTACTGAGCAAAGCCTATCATTCCCTACCTCAGAACTCAGGAAATGGCTTTGGAAAACAGGGGATAAAAGTGAAGGAGCTGATCATTTTTGCAGAGCAGGGAAATAAAGGCTCTCTAGGTTTTTGTTCTCATTGCAGTGGTTCCTTTGTCCTTTGAGTGTATTACATGTCAAGGACTCCTTCCCTCTCTCCATTATTGTTTACCCTCCATTTCAGGGGAAATTTTTCTCAAGATGAGAAGCAGCTCTATATTAACATGAGACCTGCTGCTATATTTCCAGCACCCTGTCATACTTTGAAGAAACCATGGTTCTCTATGACTACACAGAAGAGACATCTTTCCCCCAGATAATACTTGTACCAGTTACCCACTCCAAATAGAATTGTGAGGCATCATTGTGAATTGGTTAATACAGAGGTATATAGATGGCTTGCCCAAGTAGCCTTCCTTATTACAAGCACAGATTTATTGAAAAGGGAGCAAGTTCTAAGCCCCTGTGCCTGTTCTGTCTTCTCTGAGATGTTTATTTCCACGGAAAACCCTTGCCTTATAGAAGGGGGGTGAAAACACAACATTTCCTACAAGACAGAAGAATTTTTAAAAATTATCTTTTTGCTTGATTTTCAAAAGTAAAATGGGGGCATCATTATGAGTTAGAAAATAAGTGTGTACAAATATATTCATACATCTGTGGATATATATAGGTTTATATAATAAAATGCATATATCTATAAATTTTATATTAATATTATAAATCTTTATGAAAGTTAAAAGTGTCTTTATTCATTTCTCCTGAAATAGTACCTTCCTTGCTCAAAAGTTTCTTTCTCCCTGCTTTCTGACTAATGTGAAACTGCTAAAGTAGATAAAGGAAATTTGCAAAGTTATTAAATGGACAAGCTTCTGTATTTTTAATGAGGCATTTGAATAGCAGAATTAGGAACCACGTGCATTGGATGATTTTAATACCTTATTTCTGTTCAGTCTTCCAAAAATCCCTTTATTCTCACTGCCCTTGAATTCTAAAGTCAAAGTTGGGCTTTGAGCCCACGTTGGAAAATGACCCTTTGGTGGAGATTGCTAGGATACTGCAAGTTGTCAATAAGGGAGAGTCCAGGAGGGAGTTTTGCTGTTCTCATCCAATGTGCCAGGCATGTCTAGTTGGATAGGACTTGGGAAATCTGCAGGCAGGTTAAGGAATCCTCATTGAAGGAAGCACAAAGAAACAGCAGCCTGTTCTTAGCTTTGTTTGCCATCTGTTTCCAGGTCATCTGTTACTTTGTAACCTTTAATAAACTCTGCTAAGATACATTTTGTGCTTGAGTTATCTTCTATCTCTCTAGTGCAGCCACTGGCTTACCACAAAAACATCCATTGAGAAAGCCTTAGTTCCTTGAACCTCAATTCTCTAATCTGTAAAATGGACATTTTAGTAGTCCCTTCTTCCTGTCACAGCTATAGAGTGGGGGAAACGGACAAAAGAATCTGATTACCTCACCTCCCTCCAACAAACCCCTGAACCCTCAGACTAATACAGGGGAGCAACTAACTACAGTTCCCTTTGATTCTGTAAACAAGATATTGGCCCATTGGGATCTTCGGTTAACCCAGTGATTGATTCCTCATACCTGATTTTGTAACTGACATTGATATATAAAGTAATTCACAAATGTCCACCCTGCTTTCTTCACCAGTCAGGACAGTTCCTGATACTACCACAGCACCTAATGGTTAACAGAGAACCTCATTCTGACCCAAGCAGGGGCTCAGTAGAGTTTGGATCTCCAGAGGAAATGCTGTTTTCCTGCAGATATTATGATTTAAAGGGAGGATAACATGGATTGAGTGGGTCCCATGGGGAGTTCTCAGTGGCTTTAATATCCCCATTTGTGACACAGGGATTGTGACCTTAACTATCTCCAAACTATCTGAATTCTCTTTTGGTCCCCTTGGAGAGGTTACATAATTTGCTTTGATTTTATACTGTATAATCTTGGGCTTCCTGACAGTGGCCATGCCGATTTCATCTCATTTTTCATTAATACTTAGAGGAGAACAGAGCCTGGAAGGCTGACAGGAAAGGTCTATCGCACAGGGCGCAGTGTGGAGCACAGCCCAGCCTTGGCCACGTGGCGCTGCAGGACTACAGGACTGGAGCAGATCTCAGGGGGTGGAATCCTGGGCAGTAGCTGTAGTTCTCAGATTACTCAACCCACAAACATCAAAGATAGCTTCAAAGGTCAGTGAGAAAACTCTTTCACCTGGGTGAGAAGGGAACACCATCTGGCCCCACTGGCAGTAAACACTGCAGCAGCAGCATCCATTTTGGAGCCCTCTGCCTAAAGACTCTGGAGGAATTGAGCAGCTGATCTGGGTCTCAGCCCTGAGTGGTTGCCCTGGGGTGAGGAGGAGCATTGACATGGTGGAGCTGGAGGCAGTTGTGAAGAGGGAATTCTACTTACAGATCCTGGGCAGAAAAGTTTTTGGTTGCTCCCAGACCAGTGCACAGGCCCTTGATTGTGCCACCTTGGAGGAACTGCAAACTTACAGGTCCCTAGAGTATACCCTCCTCTTGACAAAGGACTCAAAAGTCAAGTAACTGGCTGGGAAAATGCCCAAAAAAGGGGGAAAAAATAAGACTATATAAGGTTACTTTCTTGGTGAATAGGTGTTTTCTCCCATCCTTTTGGATGAGGAAGAACAATGCATACTATTAGAAAAAGACATAAAAGTCAAGGCTTCTGCATCCACAGCCTCCAAAATAAATATGCAATGGTCTCAGGCCATAGAAGGGCTCAAAAAGGATTTTGAAAATCAAGTAAGAGAGGTGGAGGAAAAACTGGGAAGAGAAATGAGGGTAATGCAAGAAAATCATGAAAAATCAGTCAACAGCTTGCTAAAGGAGACCCCAAAAAAATATTGAAGAAAATAACACCTTTGAAAATAGGCTAACTCAATTGGCAAAAAAGGTCCAAAAAACTGATGAGGAGAAGAATACTTTAAAAAAGCAGAATTAGCCAAATGGAAAAGGAGGTTCAAAAGCTCACTGAGGAAAATAGTTCTTTAAAAATTAGAATGGAGCAAATGAAAGCTAATGACTTTATGAAAAACCAAGAAATTGCGAAACAAAACCAAAAGAATGAAAAAATAGAAGATAACATTAAAAATCGCTTTGGAAACACAACTGACCTGGAAAATAGATCCAGGAAAGACAATTTAAAAAATTATGGGACTACCTGAAAGCCATGATCAAAAAAAGAGCCTAGACATCATCTTTCATAAAATTATCAAGGAAAATTGCCCTGATATTCTAGAACCAGAGGGTAAAATAAATATTGAAAGAATCCACTCATCACTTCCTGAAAGAGATCCAAAAGGAAAAACTCCTAGAAATATTGTAACCAAATTCCAGAATTCCCTGGTCAAGGAGAAAATATTGCAGGCAGGTAGAAAGAAATAATTCAAGTACTGTGGAAATACAATCAGAATAACACAAGATCCAGCAGCTTCTACATTAAGGGATCAAAGGGCTTGGAATATGATATTCCAGAAGTTAAAGGTATTAGGATCAAGATGAAGAATCACCTACTCAGCAAAACTGAGTATAATACTTCAGGGGAAAAGATGGTCATTCAATGAAATAGAGGACTTTCAAGCATTCTTGATGAAAAGACCAGAGCTGAATAGAAAATTTGACTTTCAAACACAAGAATCAAGAGAAGCATGAAAAGGTAAACAGAAAAGAGAAATCCTAAGGGACTTACTAGAGTTGAACTGTCTACATTCCTACATGGAAAGATCATATTTGTAACTCTTCAAACTTTTCTGAGTATTTGGGTAGTTGGAGGGATTATACACATATATATAGACAGAGGGCACAGGGTGAGTTGAATAGGAAGGAATGATATCTAAAAAAATAAAATTAAGGGGTGACAGAGTAATATATTAGGAGGAGAAAGGGAAAAATGGAATAAGGCAAACTATCTCTCATAACAGAGGCAAGAAAAAGCTTTTTCAGTGGAGGGGAAAAGGGGTGAAGTGAGAGGGGAAAAAGTGAAGCTTACTCTCATCACATTTGGCTTAAGGAGGGAATAATATGCACACTCAATTTGGTATGAAAATCTATCTTACACTACAGGAAAGTAGGGGAGAAGGGGAGAAGTGGGATGGGGGAATAATAGAAGAGAAGGCAAATGGGAAGAGGGAGTAATTAGAAGTAAACACTTTTGAGGAGGGACAAGGTCAAAAGAGAGAATAGAATAAATAGGGGGCAGGATAGGATGGAGGGAAATATAGTTAGTGTTACACAGCATGACTATTATGGAAGTCTTTTGCAAAGCTACACATATATAGCCTATATTGAATTGCTTACCTTCTCAATGGGCATAGGTGGGGAGGGAGGAAGGGAGAGAAGTTGAAACTCAAAGTTTTAAGAATGAATGTTGAGGATTATTTTTGCATGCAACTGGGAAATAAGAAATACAGATAATGGGGTATAGAAATCTATCTTGTCCTACAAGAAAAGGACAAGAGAGAGATCCAGAGAAGATGAGGATAAGGGAAGGGAGGGGTATGATAGAAGGGAAGGCAGATTGGGGGAAGGGGTAATCAGAATGCATAGTGTTTTGGGGTGGGGGGAGGTTAGAGATAGGGAAAAATTTGGAATTTTCAAAATTTTGTGGGAATGAATGTTGAAAACTTAAAATAAATAACTTTTTAAAAAAGAAAAAATACTTAGAGGAGTTCTGCCATCATTTGCTTGAACAGCACTGATGAGAGTTGAGGTGATGACCTGGTTTATACATTCAACCTGATGTTTCAAGATGCCTGACCTGTTCTTACTGACTCTAAAGGAGAATGTGGCTGCTGTAAATGCTTTGGGACTATTGAAGGGGAGGTCATGATACAACTCCTTGGCTCTCCTTGGAAAGGATAGTGAAGGATTCTACCTGATTGAATGTGATGGAAAATGTTAGAAATCTATTAGAATTCTGTGATTCTAAGGATTGGTGAAAAATTCTGAAATGCATGGAAACTACTAGTCATTCTAAGAAAGAGGTAGGGGAAGAAAGGGGAATTAAACTGGGGGGGGGGGGGGTGTCTACATCACATTTCATATAAACAAGCAAAGATGTTTGCCCTGATAACTTATGCTCAGACCAATTCCAATGTGCCTTGTATGACAATAAATGTTTCAGCTTACTAACACTTTGATGTTTCTAGTGGCTCCTGTTGGAAGACAGTATACAGTGGGAAGAAAATGAGCTCTGTAGTCAGATGCTCTCATGCCTACTGCCTGTGTGACCTCAGGAAAAGTCACTCCCCAGGTCTCAGTTTCTTGGTCTGTAAAATAAGGACATTAGGCTAAATGGCCTCTTGAGGTCCCTTCCAACTCCAATTCTATTATCTGCATGATGGATCACCCACCAGTATCAATATGTACCACAACAAAATGTATCCATTATTCCCTGTAGATTCACCAAGTCCCAGAGTTGTTCTTGTGTCAGATCAGAAGTCCTAGGAGATCCAGACTGGACAAATTACACCTTAAAGGTCAATTGAATATAATTGGAAACTCGATGGAATTTTTCCCCAATTGTTCCCAATATAATTAATTTATACTCCAGGTTTGGGATTATTAGAAATCAAGAATGTAGGGGAGCCTGTGTTCGTGACAGTGGAACCCATGAAAACGTTACAAATTCCACTTCAAGGAAGCTCCACCTTTGTTAACAAGCTGCTAGATATAACTGAAATCAGTATAGTGAGTTAAGGCTTTCCAAGCACCTAACATTTTTGGAACCTCATTAACAATACCATGAGGTAGATACTACTCATATTATCCATACTTTGAAGATTAGGAAACAGGCTCCAAAAATACGTTGGCCAAAGAGGAAATGAGATGGCCAATGTCCCACGGCTAGTGTCAGAGGCAGGATTCAAACCCAAGTCTTCCTAACCCCAATTCCCACCCTCCCCATTACATCACACATTGTTATGGTACATGAGCTGAACAAAGCAAACTCTTGATCTAAGTAGTGGGAAAAGTGAAGCAAAGATTTCCTGACATTTACCAGCTGTATGCCCATGGAATCTCAATTTCTTAATCTGTAAAATAGAAATGATTGTAGTGCCTCCCTCCCAGGTTGCAAGAAACACGTGATATAATGTATATAAATCACCTATGAAGCCTTCAATCTCCCACTAAATGGTAACTGCTATTACTGTTACCAAGTAGTTAGTAGTATCTACTTTAATCTCAGGTAGAGGGAAGAACACCACCAAGTAACTGTCACCTTGGATAGAGCAAGTTTGATGTTGGAGGCAGAAGTCCAAGGGATAAATTGAAGCAACCCGGATCACATCATCAGGGAAAAGAGTTGATGTTTATAGGGACATTCAAGAACAAGAATGCTGAACCTGTTGTACACAAAACCTCAAGGGACCCATTGGTAGCTTTCAGGAGATCCACAAATGTTTTTCTAAAAATATTTTGATGAGTGTTTCAATATAACCAATTTGCTTTGTAATCTTATTTTATTTTATGCTTACCAAAATATGACTCTGAGAAGGGTCCCCAGACTTCACCAGGCTGCCAAAAGGGTCTAAGACACAAAAAAATGTTAAGGACCCCCATTTATCTAAGTTAGGCAAAGGGGGGCCTCTAATTCTATCAGGTGAGCTAGCTTAACTGATAAATGATCCTTATGCCTGGAAGAGTGAGGAGATATATGGGATTTATTCATTTCAAATATGCAATAAAAGGATACATGTTTCTTCTTATGATGCTCTGGAAATATGTAGCACTTTAGGCCACCCCCTTGATACTTTTGGAATGCAGAAGGTAAACTGAGTCCTTGTGTAATTGGGAGAATGGCATTTGATAGTAACCATGGGAGACATGAGAGTGTGGTAACTGATCTCCCTCTAACCTTATGCCTCAAGCAGAATTCATTTCTTTTATTGTGCTGTGTATTTATCATCTTACCACAGAATGCCCAACAGAGACCATCCAAGCTGCCAATATTCAGCTATTCAAATCGTATGTATCATTCTTAAGTACAAATGGGAGAATTATTTTAAAAAACAAATATGAATTTATAGTCCTACAAAATATTTAAACCAGAGGGTCTGAGTCGATCTGCTTCCTCGGGACCATGGGAACTGATTTTCCCCAAAACCAGTAGAATAATAGAATGGATATATTGAATCATCAGTTCTCATACATACATACAAGCACACATATATGTACATATATATAATATACACACACATACATCTCCCTGGGGTCCTTTTGAATTCCTATAAGGGTGAGAAGAGAATAATAATAATAGGTGAGCACTTGTATAGTGCTTCATGTTTTCTGTATGTGTCTGACTGTGCACGCACACACACGTCTTACTCTGTAAAACTTAAGGCTCTGTATGTCACCTATTATTCTTCTTTACCTCTTGCCCCTGTGGGTATTTGAAAAGCCCCCAGGGATCAAGGCCCAGAAGTTGGGCTGGGAATTACTGGGAACATTCTTTAGAATCCCTTGTTGGTTGAGGGCTGAGAACAGGAGGGGCACCTCTACCCACATTCAGAACTGTCACATCAGAGAGGTCCTAACCTTGGTCTGCTTGGCTCCAAAGTTCAGGAGGAAGGGTGGGATTTACAAAGAGGTAGGTTAGACTTGATATCAAGGATAGCTTCCTAACAATTAGTACTGTCCAGAAATGGACTGGATTAAGATTGAGATTGAGGGATCGCCCCTCCCTAGAGAGCTTTAAACAAAGGCTGGGTGGCTACCCTCTCATGAAGAAAGTATTGTGGAAGCAATCTTTGTTTGCGTAGGGACTGAAGTAGAAGATCTCTGAGAATCCCTTCTGATTCTGAGGTTCTAGGATTCTATGATGTTAATAGATGTAGCATGAAGCTCTGCCCCCCTCACTTTGGGACCCTCCAAAAACAACCACACACTGGAAGAACTATGTGCCTCAGCATATACTGGAAAACCACAGCTCATGAGTCCCCATATGGGGGTTGTTGTCTTTTTCCACCAACCAGAGGTCACATTATTTAAAAGCAAAAGACATTCTATCAAACAACAGAACAAAATAAGGGACAAAAAAAAATCCCCTCATATGCAAAAGATACAGTCCTCCTCAAGTGATCATCAGACCAGTGGGGGAGGTGACAAGCATAGAGAATCAACCAATTAGGGAAGAAGGATAGGGCACACATACATAGAGAACATTTAGATGGTACTATGGATAGAATGCTCAGTTTGGAGTCCAGAGGCTCTGAGTTCAAATCCAACCTCAGACACTAGTTGTGCGACCCTGGGCAAGTCACTTAATTCTGTTGGCCTCAGTTTCCTCATCTGTAAAATAAGTTGAAGAAGGAAATGGCAAAGTCAGACAAGACTGAACAACAAAACTGGGTATACATATGTAGGAGAGATGTTTGGCCAGGTAACACACGTGACGGGGCACAGGGGCAGGGAATCAGTGTAGTCAGGTAACACTCATAAGCCAGAACAACGGAGTGCTAGATGTGGTATAGTGATGTCACCAAGACCCACTGTGCTCCTCTCTCTAGCAACCTCCACAGCATCACTCTTGCTCTCTGCTACCATCTGTTGGTCTTCATGCAAAATGCGTCTTTTTCCCCCACAGGAAAGAATCTCCCATCTCTATTTAGTTTATGGCCCTAAGGATTATCTTAGCCTTTTTTGCGACACAGACCCCAGTCAGATAGCTAAGCCCTTCAACTTCTTAGTCACTTTTGATGCCTCTCTGGCTCTTTCTATCAAAACACTTCTTTGGCTTAGAGGGAGAGAATTGCTTTGAGTTCTTCAACATTTCAATTATTCCTATCTTGGTTCACAGAAATCACTGAGCCTGAGTGGAGAAGAACAAAAAAGGCGAATTTTGTCCTACAACCTCCTCCCCTCCCCCAGGAATCTGTTGCTGTACTCCTTACACCTATCACAATAATTCACACGTATCTAGAGTAAACTGAGATTTATAAGGCACTGTTCATGTAACAACCTGATGAGATAAATAATATGCTTATTATTATTCCAGATAACAGACATGAGGAGTGAAAGGCCAGCAACTCCAGATGGAATTCACGGCCATTTCTCCTATCCCTAGAATACAAACCCAGATCCACAAATTCCCCCAAGCCAAGGTGAGGCTCCTGAAGAAAGCACTGGATAATGTTCTGGAGGATAGCATCTTCGCAGCTATCATGTACCTTATCAATAATCCCCCTAGGAGAGGGAAGACTGTCAATCCCCAACACCTAAGTGTGAGTGAATTAATCAGACTCTTTCCTTCCCCTCCTGACTGCGCAAGAAGTGGCAGCCTGGGGGCTGTGAGGATGGCTGAGCTGGTTTTGGAAATAAAAGGTTTCATAGGCAACTACTTAATCCAGTAGATAAAGCTCTATTCTGCCTCAGACACGTTCTAGCTGTGTGGCCCTGGGCAAATCACTTAAGCCGCTGTCTGCCTCAGTTTCTTCAAGTGTAAAATGGGGATATTAACAGCACCTCCCTCCTATAGCTGTTGTGAGGTTCAGATGAGGTATCACACGCACAGGACTTTGTAAACCTTACAATGTGTGATATCTGTGAGTTCTTATTATTTAAAATCTTCTAGTTCACACCTTCATTTTGTAAATGGAAAAACCAAGGCTCAGAGAATTTAAATGACTTGCCCAGTTTACACAGGTAGTGTGAGAAAATTCAGATCCAGGTGTTCTGACTGCAAATCCATCGAACACTCTTTCCTCTAGACCAGTGCCCTCCAAAATTTTTGACTCTGGCACCCTTACTGGTTGAAAAAAAATTGAGCATTCACCCCCAATATATGCATATGCATTTTTTATTTATAAATCATATATGCAGGTAATGCTATATTACTATATCATCTACCTCCTAAAACAGAGATGAAAAATACATTTTTTTTCAAAGAATTAAGAAAACAATATCTTATTTAACAGTACAAAAAAAAAACAAACCTTTGGAGCTCCCTGAAAATCACTTAATATTTTTACGAATTACATTGAGGAAAAAAGAGAAATATAATATAAATATATTTATAATATAAAAAGAATATAATAGAAAATTCATTATTTTTGAAAATCTTGGTTCATATATATAACATTAGGAATGTCTGTTTCTAAATTCTTTTTTATCCATAGTTTCAATGACAGTCATAACTGGACAAGGTACACAGATACATAAATCCAAATAGAATAAATGCATCATTGACTGTCCTTAATAAGTCATAATACTCTTTTTAAAAATGAAGTCTTATAATCAACCAGAAAATCATCAATAGACATGAATATTTTCATATTCAAAGAAGGCTGCAAAAAATAACTATATGAAATCATTAATCTCTTAATAACTAATCTATAATAATAACACTAACCCCCAAGATTATTGTGAGAATAAAATGAGACAATTATAAAGCACTTTGCAAGCCTTAAGGCTTCATATAAATTCTAGCTGTTATAATTTTTATTATTATTATAGACAGCTTGATTTTACATATATTTAACATAGGAGTTGCAACACTGCCCTG
Organism: Notamacropus eugenii; assembly: GCF_028372415.1. NCBI lineage: Eukaryota > Metazoa > Chordata > Mammalia > Diprotodontia > Macropodidae > Notamacropus > Notamacropus eugenii. Next base: position 737,099,303 of record NC_092872.1, read on the forward strand.
CTTGTCTATTTCCCCTTCTCAACTTTCTTCTCTTTTCTGTGTATTTTTTAAAGCTTCATTCATGTTTTTCTTCTTTTTTAAAATCAGTCTCAATACCCCCAGATTTCACCTCCCCACCCTGATTAAAAGTCCTGTCCCTCCTTGTAACAAATAAGTATTTATATGACAGACTAAACAAATTTGTGTCATGTTGGTTGTGTGTGGAAACACACATCTTATTCTGCACCTACAGGCCATCTCTGCTTCACCAAGAGACAGAAAACATACTTTGTAATCAGTCATCTGACGTCATGATTGATCATTGTGTTGATCAGAGATACAGAGTTTCCCAAAGTTGATTTCCTTTACAACATTGTGGAAAATATATAAATAGTTCTAATTCCATTCACTTTACTCTGCATCATTCCACACAATTATTCCCTGGTCTCTCCAAATCCATTCCTTTCATCCTTTCTTACTTTGCCATAATATTCCATTACATCCATAATCTGCTTAGCCATTCCCCAATTAGTGACCACTTCCTTATTTTCCATTTTTTTTTACTATAACAAAAAGTGCTATTATAAATATTCTTGTACCCATGGGTGCTTTCTGTCTTTATCTCTTTGAGGTATAGGCTTTTGATTTTTTAGTTGTTGCAGTTGTATCTGACTCTTTATGACCCCATTGGGGGTTTTCTTGGCAGAGATACTGGAGCGGTTTTCCTTTTCATTTTCCAGCTGAGGAAACTGAGGCAAACAGGGTTAAGTGACTTGTGAAAGGTCACACAGTTAGTAAGTGTCTTGGAGCAGATTTGAAGTGGGAAAAATGGCTTCCTAACTCCAATCCTTGCAGTCTATCCATTGTGCTACTTAGCTTCCCTAAGGCATAGACCTAGTAGAGGCATTACTGAGTCAAAGAGCAGGCATATTCTTTGGGGGTTTGAATCCAAATCCCTTTCCCAATGATTGGACCAATTCATGGCTCCACCAATAGGGTATTAATATGCCTAGCTTCCCACATCCCCTCCAACAACTGTCATTTCCCATTTTTCTCATTTTTGCCAATCTGATGGGTTGCTTTAATTTGCATTCCTCTTATTTTTGGTGATGTGGAACATTTTTTCATTTGGCCCTGAATAGTGTACCTTTCTTCCCTTGAAAACTGCCAGTTTATTTTCCTTTGACCATTTTGCTACTGGGGAAAATCTCTTGTTCTTATATATTTGTGTGTGTGAGTATACATATATATGTATATATATACACACACACATATATATACACATACATATACGTATATATGTACATATATATACATATATATCCATTCCCTATATGTCTCAAGTGTCAGTCCTTTATCAGAGAAACTTGCTACAAATAACTGCTTTTCCTGCTAACTCAACAGCTTTTGCTTATACAAAATCTTCAATTGCATCCAATCAAAATTGCACATTTTACTTCCTGTATTTCTCTCTCTATTCATAATTGAAAGTGATCTCCTTCCATTCCCCTCAAATGCATTTATGGGATAACTTTTAAGATATAGGGTTTTTTTAGAGTTTATTGTGGAATATGGTGCGAAATATTGCTCTAAACCTAATTTCTCCCAGGCTGCTTTCCAATGTTCCGTTGTACAACAAGCTAAACAAATTTGCAATATTGTTGGCTGTAAATGGGAATGCACCTCATTCTGCACCTACAGACTATCACTGCTCCACTTTATAGTCAGTCACCAGACATCATGATTAATCATTGCATTAATCAGAGATCTAAAGTTTCTCAAAGTTCATTTCCTTTACAACATTGCGGCTGTTATATAAGTAGTTCCAATTCTGCTACTTCACTCTGCATCATTTCATACAATTATTCCCTGGTTTCTCCAAATCCATCCCTTTCATCATTACTTACTTTTCCATAATATTCCATTACATTCAGGTAATACAGTTTGCTTACTGTTCCCCAATTAGTGAACACTCCCTTAGTTTCCATTTTTTTTTTTTGCTATAACAAAAAGTGCTATTATAAATATTCTTGTACCCATGGATGCTTTCTGCCTTTAACTCTTTGAGGCATAGGCCCATTGTTCAGACATTTCTGTCATGTCCGACTCTTCATGACCCCATTTGGGGTTTTCTTGGCAAAGATATTAGAGTAGTTTGCCATTTCCTTCTCCATTGAATTTTACAGATGAGGAAACTGAGGCCAACAGGGCTCAATGATTTGCCTAGGGTCACAAAGTTAATAAACATGTGAGGCCAAATTTGAATTCAGGAAAATGAGTCTCCCTGTCTTCAGGTCAGCACTCTATCCACCACACCACCTCACTGCCATATTCATCAATGCCTGTCTACATGTCTAGTGCTTTAAGAAAATCTTTTGTGATAAAAGAAATAAATGTTCATTATCTGATCCATTTGGCATCCTGAGTGTACTTCCAGAAGATATCTTGTTAGTCCTTTGCACAACTCAAATTCACCATGTCCAAAATGGAACTTATCTTCCTCATTCTCCTTTCAAGCACACCTCTCTTCCCAACTTCCCTATTTCTGTTGATAACAATCAGAACAAACAACAGAAATTTATTAAGCACCTAGTGCCAGACAGATACTATCTGTCCCAAAATTGAAAACAGCCCCAGGCTTCCAAGAGTTTACATCTATGCTCCCGTCTAGTATTCACAAATCCAGCTCTTCACTCCCTTACTTTCCATATTCAGTAAGTTGCCAAGCCTTGTGGATTTTATCCCTAAAACATTCCTTATGTCTGTCCCAATCTCTTCACACTCCCATTCTTTTCAAAATCACCCAGTCTGAGGCGTCATCATTACTTTCTTGCCTGGCCTAATTTAATAGCCTCCTGATTAGTCTCCCTACCTGTAACCCATTCTCCATGCAGCTGCCAAGTTAATATTCTTAAAGTACAAAACTGACCATATCAGTCCTATACTTGAAAAGTTTCAAAGATTCCCTAATGTCTCAGGTATAAAATATAAATTCCATTGTTTGTTTCAGTCTGTTTTTCCAGATAGAAGTCATATCACTCTCCTTTACCCAATCTACAATCTGACTAAACTCACCATTTCCCATCTGCATGCCTTTGAATGGCTTGTCTGTCCCCATGCCTAAAATTCATTGCCTCTTCACCTTCACCGCTTAGAATCTCTAGCTTCTTTCAGGATTGAGCTCAAGTGACACAAGGTCTAAACCTGCCCACGTCCCCATCTTGTCCCACCCTCTTGGATCCAAGTACTGAGTCCCTGACATTGCTATGAACCTGCCCCACTCATTTGTCCACTCCCCAACTTTTCCCCTAGGGCTGGATTGGGGAGGAGAAAGAAGGAATAGAAATAGAGAAAAAAGAAATCAGGAAACAACGAAGCTGCCTACTCTACTCCTGTGCTTATTAAAAACTTCAGTAAAGAAAAAGGAAAAGAAGGGAACAGAGAATGCAGAGCAAGGCACACAGTCTGACTAATGGCCATAATTCCCCTACTGATCATTTCCATCTGGACCTTGGACCTTGGAAATCCTAGACCTCTTCTGTTTACGTCTTGCTTATTTGGGGGAAGTGAAAGGAGATATACGTGGCCATAACTTCTACAAGGCAATCAATCATAAAAGGGTGTCACCATGGGGAGCTAGGCACACTAGTCCTGACTTTTGTCATGCCACTGGACTTTGATGACTGGAAGAGAAAATGAAGCTGATGACTTTGTACAATTCTGCCTCCCTTAACTCCAATTCCCAGGCAAGTCAAGATGTTGTCGAGCAATATCATTAGTCGTCCTTGAAAATGAAGGGTGAGTGACAACACAATACAGTCCCTGGCACACAGCAGGTTCTTCGTGAGTGCTTCTTGATAGATCCATCCGTCAGTCTGTCCTAAGTCCAGTTCTCTCAGCCAGTCATTTGAGGAGAACACGGGGGAAAATGAGAAAAGGGAAGGGAAGGGACCAGTCATTTATAGAACTTTACAAATGCTATCTCATTTGATCCTCACAATAAAGTAAGTGCTGTCCTTATTCTACAGTTGAGGAAACTGAGACAAATAAAGGTTAAGTGACTTGCCCAGGGTAACACCGCTGGCTAGTAAGTATCTGAAAATAGATTAACTCAGGTCTTCCTGATTTCAAGGCTCTATCCACTGTCCCACCAAGAGAGATAGGAAACCTGCCCTCGGAGTTCAACTGACACTCATACATAGAACAAAAATGAGTAACTGTGAAAGATAGGCATTCAGTTCCAAGAGGTTCTCAGAAGGGAGCAATCACCCTCAGAAGGCTGTAGAGACTGTACTGGAGGACACCCCTGAAGAGACGCCTGGACCCATGGGTGGGACGGTCCAAACCTGAGGGCAGACAGCCAGTCCAGCCTCAGTTCCTCTACTGGAGCCCCCCCATTCCCCACCCTCACCCCTTCCTGGGAGGATTCATTGAGCTCTCTGAGACCAAGAGCCCTTGGGGCACTAGGCAAGGATGGAGAGGACTGATTTCTGCCTCATGACTGATTCTTCTCAGGCTTTCACTTCCACTTCCACTTCCACTTTTTGACTTATTCTGCTTGGACTAGAGGAGGTGGGGGCAGGGGCAACTGTTATGAGTTCAGTGGGGCTGGAGGGAGATGCACTATTACATTTCAACCAGAAAAGCTTCTTGGAGAGTCAAGGCATGAGAAAAGAGGGGTCCCCAAGAATCACCCCATCTATCCTCCTGTATAGCAATTAATACCTGGGGTGGGAAGGTGACAAGGAAAGGGGCATACCTCTTGTTTTTTAAGATCTTGCTGAGATGATTTAAAAATGGAGAGTTTCCCCTCCCCTAGTTCCAGGCTGTTGACCTGAAAGTTTGGTTAAAGGAGGCAAACAGTTTAAGTGATATGTAAATTCATATAGTTTATTCCCTTAAAGCTAGCTCCATGATCATGGAGACAGAAGGAAACTTCTGACTGTCTGATGCAAGAATGGCCAGGCTTAAATACACTTTTAGAACAAATCCCAACTCAGCAAGTCTGTGTCACTCAAATTTATGACCTCCATACATGTTTAATCATATTCTGAGAAAGGAATTTTCTTATTTGAATAGGTGGTAAATACAATAAGATTAGAGAGTTGACAAAGCATCGAGTGAAATTATGACCCAGGATATCTGTGTTTTCTTTACTATTAACATTCCATAACATAGTATATGTCTGCAAAATATTAAGATATGGGAAAAGTCCTGTTATTCAAGATAGTGTCTCGGGTTAAGGGTCTCATAAAGAATGCTTTTAAGTCAGCCCCATCTGGTCCTGTTGACACAGGAAGAGGTATTCTCTGAGTTTACTCAGAGAACAAAGAAGCTGTTACCTCCAAGCTCTCCTTCTGGCTGACTAATTCAGGCTCTGGCCCTTATTAAAGTCCCAAAATGATATTAAATGATTATCAAGGCAGATTGGTAAGAAATGGGAGACCTACTATCTCAGATTCTAGGGGTAGTTGGTAAGGTCATATGGCATGGGGTTTCCATGTGTGTACATGGTTTGTACCATGTGGTGGTAGGACCTTTGCCCAAAAAGGGAAAGAAAACCACCAGGCATCCCATAGCATGGCAGGACACAGACACAAAAAATGGCCTCAAACGCTACGCTGGTCTACTGCCCAAGCTCACACAATTTAGCCAGCCCCACCCCACAAACCTCAAAGTACTTTCAGTGGGGGAACCAGGGCCCTGACCAAATCTCTGATTCCCCTTCCTTTTCCCCTAATCAGAAAGAGGATGTGAGAGAATGGGGGAGGGAACCAGGAGTCTTTTCTTTATAAGAGATAGGGGGATGGGCATGAAGGTTGAGACCTGTTCTTTCTTCAGTCCTCACTGCCAAGATGGTGCTGGATCATATATCCAGTAGAGGAACCTAGAAGTGAGATCAAGAAGGGTCCTTTGAGACCATCTGACCCCCTCATTTTACAAGTGAGGAAACTGAGCTTCAGAAGTTCAGTGATTTGTCCAAGGTCACACAGCCAGTAAGCAGCAGTTGAGATTTGAACTCAGGTCACTTGAATCCAGACTTGGTGATCTTTTCCCTCTGACTGAAAATTCAGTATTTTTTCCTTCATATCATTCTTCATTCACTTACTCATGTGAGGCAGTATGGTGTGGAGAACAAGACATTGAACAATTTCCAGCCCCTTTCACCTTCTTGTTTGAATGTACTTGTTTGCATGTCTTCTCCCCCATTATATCATAAGCTCTTTGAGGGCAGGGACAGTCTTTGGACTCTTTTTGCATCCCCAGTGCTTGGCACAGTGACTGGCACATTTTTGTTGCTGTTCAGTCATTTCAGTCATGTTCTAAAAAGTTCGAGAGAGAATTTCTAGATAATTAATCATTTCATTAATCATGCTAGCAAAGATCAACAAAAGAGGCCAATAGGGGCTATTGATTCTGATTAGTTAACAAGTAATGAGGGAGAATGAATATTATAATGAGAGGTGGATCCATTCTAATGAAGGGCTGTGGGATGGGACTCTGATTGTGTCATTTACTTCCCAATCACCCCCAGTCTTGTGCAATCTAATCAAAGAATTTATCCTTCCCCACCAAACCTGAGTAGAACACAATGGGCTTCCACACCTTGGGTGGGGTATGAAAAAGACTGAGGAGAAAGCCAATCCAATCCCATTATTAGCAATGTCCTTGAGATACTGGTTTGGCACAGTAGAGGATGAGGTTTCAGACGGATAAATCCCCAATTTTAACAGTTATTTAATAATCATTTCTCTCATGTGGGGTTTCTTGGCAAAGATCATCATTTCTCTGTGACCCATGTGGGGTTTTCTTGGCACAGATACTAGAGTGGTTTGCCATTTTCTTCTCCAGTTCATTTTACAGATGAAGAAACTGAGGCCAACAGGGTTCAGTGACTTGCCCAGAGTCACACAGCTAGTATCTGAGGCCAGATTTAACTCAGGAAGATGAGTCTTGCTGACTTCAGGCCTGGCACTCTATCTACTGTTTCACTTAGCTGCCCCCAGTAAAGTTCTGAGTAATCTTCTCCATAGGGCAAGGATTGGCTTACTTGTCTTTGTATCTCAGTGGAATAGGCAGATGAGAATAACTGAAGGTGGCTGAAGGAGGTACTTGGTCAGACATCAAAGACCCAAGGTAACTTCTGTGTCCCAGCCATCACCAACTGTCCTGACTTTGTCTTGCCACTGGACTTCAATGATTCTAGAAAAAAGAGTGAGGTTGAAAACTTGGCACAACTCTGCCTCTGTTAAATCCAATTCACTCTAGAGTCAAGATGTCACCCCAGAATGTCATTGGTTCACTTCCAAAACAAAGGAAGATCAACAGCTTAGTATAGCGTCTGGCACAAAGCATGTGCTTAATAAATGCTTGTTGCTTGACTGACTAATTGAAAGACATAAGAACAAGGATTGGTGAAATGACTAATTGTGATTCTGTGAACTGTTGGTGAAAGCCCATCTCTGGTGACAAACTATGTGTGTGTGATGAAGCTCGCATTGTCAGTCATGACCAACGCAATGATTCCCTGGGCTTGGCTGTGCTTCATTGTGCGAGATGGTTCCGTGGAGCAGAATCATGAGAAAACGACAACGATGTCAGAAAAAAGAGAATCAACTGAAACATTTCTTTGATTTTGAAAAGGGTGGTGTAAGTTTCCATTGCTGTATCACTACATGGCTAAAGATGGAATGGAAGTTAGACACCAGGAAGGACTTCCTACATCATGACACTGAAGAGGCTTAAGCTGGAGACCCAGTGGCACTGCCTTCTCTGGAGGACAAAAGGATATCTCACCTGGTTGAGATGAATTTATCATTCTATTCCAGACCATCCATCCCAGAGACCTGGGTAGGCTAGTTTAGTCCAGCATAAGCCCACAAGACATTCTAAGAGGGAAGATTCTACTACTCTCCTCCATGAAACAGTAACAGAAGGCCCAGAATGTAATCACAATGAATTAACTGGTATTAAACTAACTGTTAAGATGCCTCTAAGTCCTTATTCCTTTTGAGGTGCAAATAATTCTCTGATTAATTCAAGAAGTCATTTATTGAACAAACCAAATAGCCAGGTTTGTAGGAACCTTAAATAACTAAGCCCTGGATCGATTTCAATGGTTCTTGAGACTGAAGAGAGGAATGAGAGGCCTACAGAGGAGAACCCTCCAGGAGCGAAAGGAAGACATTTCTCCTCTTCAAAGTTACATAGCTGTTGGGAGGAGAGCATAGAGAGGAGTGAGACCAGAAGGAGACATTGTATCTAACATAGATACATTCTCCAGACAGATATGGATGGAAAGACAGTCACTCTAAGAAGGAAATAGTTTCAAATATTGTGACCCCTGGCAGCAGAGAAAAGAGTTTGGAAATCAAGTAAAACAAGGCCTTCCTAGCAGAGAGCCTACATGCAAAGGGAGCTATATGAAGACTCTAGGGAGAAAAAAGACTTCCAGACCCTACAGTATCAGGAGTTTTGAGTTGTGTCACTGTACATATGACTGTATATATCCTCACTATCACTATACTTTAGATTTGAGCCTATCTTTCCCCTGGACATTGTGTGTTTCTAGGAGAGTGTGACCCAGATTTGAGGGAGAGTGGTGTGTTTTGTAACAACTATTTTTGCTATGCCATTTGAGCAAATTGCTTTGATAAGGGCTAAGTATACCTATTGGCTGATTGCTTCTAAAAAAGCACCTAATGGAGCTTGTGAATTCAAGTTGTAAGTAACCTACAGACATGCCCATGGAACCTCAGGCAGTGGCCACCATGTGGGCCTCAGTCCTTGAGGATGACTGAGGGTTGGGGAACAGCTCCCAGAGAGAATGCTATGCATCCCAAAATAGTGAGGGGGAAGGAGGAGGAGGAACTAGAAGATCCCTAAGATTCCTTTCAACTTTAATATTTGGGGATTCAATGAATCACCTAGCCTAGTTTACTGGTTCAACTCAAATCAAAAAAAGTATAACCAGCCCTGACTGGATAATTATGTCAGGAACTAAAAAAGGTAGAGTCCCAGCCTCTGGCAGCTTCCAGTTTCACTGGGACAACAAAAATCATATCCATGAAATAGAAGAGAATCATCCTGTGGTTCAGATTTTGAATGGTAGGATTGCTTATGAGAGAGAGAAATGAGTCCAGAGAAATTAGGTGAGTCTGCTTGGAGAAGGGTAGAGTTGAGTTGGACCTTTAAGTGGGGGCGCTAGATGGTCAGGTAGGATTTGAAGGGACAGAGAAGATAGGAGAAAGTGGGAGAAGGCAAGTACAAATTCAGAGAGGGTGTTTGGGAGCTAGTGACCACACCAAGTGGGAACAAAGAGTTTGTATAAAGAGAAGAGTAAGGACTAAGAACCATAGCCCATAAGAATTAGAGATAAAAGGGAATGTTGAGACCTTCTGATCCAGCCTTCTCCTTTCACAGATGGAAAGACTGGCTGAAAAGGTCAGAGATTTATTGCTTGAAGGGAGCTCAGAGACCATCTCATCCACTCCACCCCCCTCATTTTACAGGTGAATAAAGAGAGGAAGTGAGGAGCCCAAGTCACATGAGTATTACGTGGTAGAACCAAGATTCATCTCTAATTCTCCAAAACCAGTCATCTTTAAGGGTGGTATAGAGATGGTACCATGGACTTTGTCCTATAAACAGTAGGAATGATTAATCTGCCCAGGGTAGATTTGAAGAAGAAAATGGAGACTAGTTGGGTGGAAGTAGGACAGGGTCCACCCCTGCTCACTGACTTTTTGTTCCTCCTTCCACCCCCAACACACAACCATGTACAAGCACAGAGACCCAAGCCACACAACCTTATCACTTCATCCCCCAGATACAGATCAGAGGTGGGAAAACAGTTCTAGGACAGGGTTATGTGGATAACCAGAGCTCCAATTGGAGGAATGCCAAACAGATTCCCTCGCTAGCAGCCCCACCATGAGTTGGCAAGCAGGGAAGAGGGCGGGGACAGAGTCAGGGAAAGTATCCACCCAGAAAACACTTCTGTTTTCTCTAGGCTGCAGAGTTCCAAAGCATGGAAGGCTGTGGTGAGGAGCAGGAGAAGAGTCTTGAAGCCCTGGCAGGTAAGAGACTGTCCCCCCTTTCCCACCAAGTCAGCAGGCACAAGGAGGGTAGATGAAGAGCCCTTACAGGAGGCAGAAGGGGTACAGGGAAGAATTTCAGCTTTTCAGCTTTCATCATAAAGAAATAGATACAAAGACAGAAACACACACACACACACACAGAAGCACAGATGGGCAAAAAACACACAGCAGAAAAAGACACAATGATATAAACACAGAAAGAGACAACACCAGCACACCAGAGACAGACACACAAGTACTTCGACTGAGATGACACATGGTAGACCAATACCCTGAAATATTGGGGATCAAACTCACACAATCTCTGACACACTGTCTCACTTGGTCCTATGACTTGCACTCGTTCCTGAGAGGCCAGAGAGGATCAGTGGTCAGAGAGCTAGCCTTGGAGTCAGAAAGTCAAGGGACTCAGGTCCTGTATCTGCCACATACTGGTTGGGTAAATTATTCAGTCCCTTGCTGGGGGCTCGAGGCAAGCCTCTGACCAACTTACAGAGCAGTCACTGATCTACATTGGTAGAGGGAGTTTCCTGACAAGGGAGCTCCCTACACCAATAAACTCCTTTGCCCAAACCAAAAAGAAAACATCCTTTGTGCCTACCCTGGCCTCTGGCTGTCCACCCCTCTATCTCTGGCTTTACTGAATCCATCCTCAGGAAATACCCATTGGCTTAAACAAATTACTGCATCTAATCCAAGCGGTCATGGCAGAACACTTCCTCTTTCCTTCCCAACCCCCTTTCCCCAGGGTCTTAGCCTGTTGGCAGCATCTTCTGTGAGTTACCCCCAATGCTGACTTCCCTTTCACACAGGGACCATGACAATTACAGCCCTCTGACCCCAGCCCTGGGAGAAGTGTTCCCACTGGGCCTTGAGTTAATCTGCAATCTACAGTATGGTTGTGACTGGGGAGGGAGGGATAGAAGGACCACAAAGTATATTCCTAGCTAGGATGGTAGAAAACTTACTAAGGAGGAGGAAGAGCCTTTGGGGTAGGGGCCTGTTGAAAGAACCTTGGTCAAGGGAAGTAGTCTTGTGTGGAGGCAGGTGGGAAGAATTTCTCTCCATCAGAGGCAAGCCTGAGTCTGTCCCTCCCCCTCTCACTCTAAGCCTCCCCCTAAAAAAAAAAACCCTTCTTTCTGTCCTAAAACACCTCACTTAAGATTTCTCTGATTAAAGTCTCTTTAAACCAATGGGTATTTACTGTGGATCTACTATGTTCCCCCTGAAATCAAGTTGGGTTTGGTACACAGGAGAAAAAAGAGGAGAGAGTGGGATCCTGCCCTCAGGGAGGGGATACTCGATTGGGGAGGCTTCCTACCAATTTACCCCAGCTCTGGGGTCCATAGATTTGTTCGGTTGCTGCTTATTCTGTCTTTGTTTCCATGTCTTTCCCCTCAACATCTGCATCAGATAGGACTTGGGTCTCCATCACCAAACTAGAGACTCCTTGACTTTATCACCTATCACTCATATGCTCTCTGCCACTATCTCCTCCTTCACCTTTATCTCATGTGAAGAGACTGCCTTATTCCTTATCAAGACCCACCTGTTCTAATGATCCCATCCTATGCCATCTCAGCCAACAGATTGCCCCCTTTGTCATCCCCACTCTATTACTTATTTTCAATCTCTCCCTATGTACTTACTCAGTGCCCATTTCCTATAAACATGTCCATGCCTCTCCAATCCTGAAAAGCCCTCATTTGATCCTTCCTTCCCATTGCATCCTGGGTCATCTCCAGTCATCCTGATGAATATCTGGTCACTGGATCCAGATGGCTCAGAAGGGGAAAGTGAGGCTGGTGACCTGCACAGCCCTCACTCAAAACAAAGTCAAGTGCAAGTCATGTTATCATTTCTCTGATGTCATGGTCTTCTTTGAAAACAAAAGAAGAACACAGATAGACCCTCCAATATCATGCTTTATCTCTTCTGCACTTCATAGTTAAACTTCTTGAAAGAACCATATTCAGTAAGGGTCTCCACTTTCTTACAATCCGGCTTATACCTTCATCATGCCACCAAAACTACTCTCTCCAAAGTTACTAATGATCTTAGTCACCAGATCCAATGGCCTTTTCTCAATCCTCAGTCTCCTTGACCTCTCTGACTCCACTGATCACCCTCTGGGTTTTTAGGACACTCCTCTCTCCAGGTCTTTATCCTACCATTCCTTCTCTGCCTCCTTTGCTCCCTCTTCATCCAGACCATGCCCTCTAACCATAGATGTCCCAACAAGGTTCTGGCTTGGGCCCTCTTTTCTTCTTTCTCTAGTCAACTTCACTTGGTGATCTCATCAGCTCCCATGGATTTAATTATCCTCTCTATGCTGACAATTGTCAAATCTCCCTCTCCTGCCTTAACTTCTCTGTGGACCTCTAATCTCACATTTTCAGCTATCTTTCAGACATCTTGAACTGGATGTCTTGTAGACTCAATGTGTCCAAAATCTAACTCTTACTCACTCCTCCTAAGTCCTCCCCTGACCCTCCTAACTTCTCCACTGCTGTCAGGAGCACCACCATCCTTCCTGTTTCTGAGGCTCAAAGCCAAGGGCTCATTCTAAACTTCTCTCTCTCTCTTATCTGCCATATCCAACTTATTCCAAGGCCTGGCAATTTCACCTTTAGCATCCCTTGAATAAACCCTCTTCTCTCATTTGACGCTGTCTCCACTCTGGTGTAGGCCCTCGGCTCCTCATCACCTTGATGGTTACAATAGCTGCTGGGGGTTCTGCCTTCCTCCAGTCTCCATCTACCTCCAGTTCATCTTCCATTCAGCCACTAAAGTGATTTTCCTAAAATTCAGGTCTGATTATGTCACCCCCTGCCCAATAAATGCTAGCGGCTCCCTATTGCCTTCAGGAACAAATAGAAAATCCACTTTTTAACATTCAAAATCCTTCACATCCTAGCCCCCTCCCACCTTTCCAGTTTTCTCATTACTCCCCAACAAGTACTCTTTGATCCAGTGACACCAGCCTCTGTCTCTCGGCTCCAGGCATTTTCTCTGACTTTCTTCCATGCCTGGAATGCTCTCACTCATCTCCTTCTAACCTCCTTGGCTTCCTTTAAGTCTCAACTAAAATTCCATCTTTTCAGGAAGCTTTTTCCAACCCCCCTTGATTCTAGGGCCTTCTCTTTATGAATTATTTCTTATTTATCTTGTATATAGCTTGTTCATACATATTTGTTTGTCTCCTCATAAGGTTATGAGCTCCTTGAGGGTTTTCTCTTTTTGCAGCACCAGTGCTTAGCACAGTGCCTGGAACATAGTAGGAACCTCACAAAATTTTGACTGACTGATTGAAGGCAGGGCCTGTGTCTCCTCCATCAAACCAAGGCCTACTTGAGGGCAAAGGCAACCTTCTCCATCAGATTAGGAGCCACTTGATGGTAGGGTCTGTGTCTCCACCTCAGACTCTATCCCACCCAGTCCTGTACCCAAATTGTAGTATAATAGTGATTCACATTTACATAGCCCTTTCAAGGTGGCCTGTAGGTAAGGACCACATTTTTATGCCCATTTCACAGATGAAGAAGCTACAGTTTAGAGGGGTAGAGTTGCCCCACTCTAGGGCACACATTTAGTAAGACCAGAGCTGAGACTGACCTCCATGCACCCACTTCATCCACTCTACACCTCAGTGCTTATATAGTCATGAATGACTAGAGCAAGAAGAAACTTTTCAAGGAAGTCTTTCCTGAAGGAAAATCTTTGAGTTCATTTCTGTGGCAGAGAAGGCACCCAATGGATGCCAGTGGGTGAGGGCAGAGAGTTCCCGAGATCAAGGCAGAGTTTCTCTGAAAGCCTGAAAGAGGCAATTACTTATGTCCAGTAGGGCAGGTCTAGCAGGGTACAGATAGGGAAGAGAGTCCCCAGGGACTTCCCCAGAATGAGGGTTGCCATCAGGGAGGTCCTGAGTTAGGGGCCCATGGACCTGGATCTTCCAGCTATCCTTGAAGATGTTGACGACATCAGAAAAAGCAGTTATGCATCTTCCCTCTCCGAAGAAGCCAGCACATCTGAAGATGAGGAAAAAGAGCTGGAAGAGGTACAGAGACCCCCACTAAACCAACACTGCAATCCCACCTCATTCCTCCCCAAATCAACTGGCCCAGAACCCAGGCTTATCCTGTGGAGACAGGCCTCAATATTCCTTAATACCTAAATACCTGAAAGCTGTGTCTATACCTTTAGAATGGAGAGCATGACTTTTAAGGGAAATGACCATAGTGGCTAAAAGATCATAGACTTCCAGATGGAAGAGAACTTAAAGGTGATCTAATCCAACCCCTTCATTTCATGGTTGGGGAAACTGAGATCTGGAGAGATTGACTTGTCCAAGGTCACACAACCCAGAGGCAATTCTCACATACAAAAAAAGGGCCACCAAGATGTTGTGGGGATTGTAGATCATGCCAGATGGGGGTCATCTGAAGGGACCATGAACCTCCTGAAGGCAGGGACTATGGCCCTCTCTAGGAGGCTGACCAAAGAGGCCCAGGAGCCTAGGGTGGGCTGTGCCAATACCTCCCTTTGTGCTGTTTCAGCAAGGAGCCTGGGAGCAGGGCCAGAAGCAGTTGATGGAATTAGAAGAAGGTGAGTCCATCCCTAACTATCTCCCCCTCTCCCTATCCTCTGCCCTCCCTAGAGAGAACCAGGAAGTCAGACAAAGACCACTAGCATGCAAGAGAGAAAGTGGTCAGGACTGTCCACTAGATGAGCTAAGTCACCAGAGCTAATGAGGCCTGCTGTGATCCTCCTTGCCCTTATGGTCCACCAAGCATTTCACAAATATGTGCCATTGGCAGAGAAGGTAGTTCTGGGAGTGTAGATGGCTCTAAGTGGCCCGTCCCCACTGTGAGGGGCCCAACTCCAAGGCCTATCAAAAGAGATGATGGTATTTTGGAGAGATCCATCCTCTCAGAGATCCCTCGCCACCAGAAAAGTGACAAAACCTGGCCCCTTGTCAGGGACACCATGACCAGCTGTCCCCTCTACCTTAATCTATCTTCAAGTCTGTACAGAAGCTTAGGATGTAGAACCTGGGCACAAAACCACACCTCTGTTAGAGGCCAGGGCCAAAGGCAAGGATGGATGCTGGAAGGGTAGAGGAGTTACACACCAGGCCATGATCAGAGCCCAAACTGGGGGAAGCCCAAGGTGACTGAGAGCAGAGTCCAAATCACGATCACCAACCTAAGCTAGGGAGAAGGAGACTGAGTGGTCAGTGGGCCAAGTTATGGAATTCTACCCCTCAGAGGGGAACCCAGAGAGACTGGACCCTGGAGGACCTTGTCTAGCTCAGCAAGAGGCTGGAGCACTCTTTCACTGCTCTTTCCCCAGCCTCCCAGGCCCTGCTGGCTGAGCTGTCTGTCCTGGAGGCCGAATGCCAAGTGGAGAGGTCCTGCAGGGAGCAGGCAGAGGTCTACGCTGCTCAGGTGAGTAAGGGTCCTCCTGCTGCCCCTTTCTCCACCTCCCCAGGCTCCCTGACACATGTGGTCACTTGTCTCAGAAAAGGTACATTCAAAGTCCCACCATCTTCCTTCTTCCAACCATTATTTACTTCAAGTCTTGGTGATCTCACCAGTGATGGTGAGAGTGTTGGAAAACCTGGGTTCAAATCCCACCTCAGACTCTTCTTGCCTGCATGACCCTGGGCAAGCCAACTCTCAGCCTCAGGCTCTTTATCTGTAAAATGGAGGCAATCAGAGATAACCCCTGCCTCCCAGGGTTGTTGTGATAATCAGGTGAGATCCTACCTGCCAAAAACACCATGGCATGTGACCTGTGCAGCCCCTCCCTCCATCACCACAGATCTGAGCCCCTCTATTCCTTTACAGAGGGTTTCATGAGTTTGCGTGGTTAAAAAAAATCAATTTGTAGCCAGCCCTCTGGAAGTGATCTTGCCTCACCTACTAGGCTGGTGCTCAGATGACAGACATACAGACTTTGCTTCCATTTATGAAACACAGAGACAGAGACAAATAGAGAGAACACAAACACAAGGAGAGAGGGAGGAAGGGAAGGAGATGATAGACTAAAAAAAGAGATTGAAAGAGAAAGAAAGATGATAGACTAGACCAAGAGAAGAGAGACTAAATGTATATGCGCACATATGAATTCACACATGTATGTATGTATATATAATATATAATATGTATAGTATATGTGTGCGTGTATATATGTATATTTCCTTGCACACACCTAGTTGCCTGCATGTTGGCTCCTTAGCAGAGCATGAGGCTTTAGAGGGCAATGGACTATCTTGGCCTCTCTTTGTATCCCCAGTGCTTAGCACAATTCCTGGCACACAGTGGGGCTTAATAAGTGCTTACTGGCTGATGGTCTCATTTGATCTTCACAACAACCTTGGGAAGTGGGAGCTACTCTTATCTCCACTGTGCAGATGAATAAACTGAGGCAGAGGGAAACTAAATGAGCTGCCCAGGGTCACACAGCTAGTAAGGGTCTGAGGGAAGGCCAGAGTCTCCGAAGAACAACCTCTCTCTCTATGAGACCTCATTTGTATTTTTAATCTAACATCACCACCTTGTCGGAAGACCAGGGTTCAAATCTTGCCAGGCTGCCTACTGGCTGTATGACTTTGGAGAAGTCACCTTACCTTTCTCAGATTCTGTTTTCTTATCTCTAAAATAGGGTAACAACACTCACACTATCTACCTCACGCTATTTTGTGAGAATCCAGTGAGGAAAAAATAGCTAAAATTGCCTAAAAAACTAGAAAGCTCTGAATTAGGGAGAATGGTATTCTGTGCTTGACAGACCCACCCCCATCTGGTCTGGGTAGGGGGGAGACAGCATGAATAAGGAAAGCTCTATTTCCTTACCTGGGCAGCTAGGTGGTGCAGTGGATAGAGCACCAGTGCAGCAGTCAAGAGGACCTGAGTTCAAATCTCACCTCAGACACTTGACACTCACTAGCTGCGTGACCCTGGGCAAGTCACTTAACCCCAATTGCCTCATCCTGGGTCATCTCCAGTCATCCTGATGAATATCTGGGCACTAGATTCAGATGACTCTGGAGGAGAAGTGAGGCTAGTAACCTGCACAGCCCTCCCTCACTCAAAACAAAGTCAAGCACAAGTCATGTCATTATTTCTCTGATGCCATGGTCTTCTTCAGAAACAAAGGACTAACACACAAATTTCCTTATCTCAACCACACCCCTTGACCTGTCCATTGCCTGGGTGAAATAGGATTTGGACTTAAATATCTATTTGACAGATGGGGAAACTGAGGCAGGTGGGAAAAGTGAAAGTCTTGTCCAAGCTAAGGTAGTCAAGGTTCGCTGACTAAGGCCTCTCAGCCCTGGGACTTTCTCAGAATAGAAACCAGCAGAGACCTCTGACCTTGCTGGAACCCAAAAGGCCCGAGGGGCTCCTTGAAGGAGAAGGCTCTCTTCCCTGGGACCAGGGACTCCCTGAGGGCAGACAGGGGCTGCCTACCCCACCAGACCAAGGCGCTCCCTAGGGGTAGGGGGTGCCTCTTCCCAAACAATGAGCAAGCGCCTCTCGCTACACCTTTGTACTATCCTCCACTCCAGGTGAGCCAGGAGAACAATGAGCTGAAGTGCCTGAGCGTTGCCCTCCTCCCCTGCCTTGGCCCCGAGCCTCTGCACATCCTGCCCCAGGAGCAGGGTCCCCCCTTAGCGCCCAGCATGAGTCCAGAGCACCAACACATCAGAGGTGAGAAAAGAAAACACATCATGCTCAGAGTGGAAAGCGGGGGCTAAACCCGAGAGCAGAAAGCCCTAGCCCTGCCCGGCCCCCACAGTTGTGGTTTCCTCACTCGTAAAAAGGAGGTGAGCTTAGAGAAGTTAGCCTGACCTGGACTCCCTCTTCTCCCCCTGGGGTTCGAGGAGCCTCAGACAGGACTCAGGCACCTCAGGGGAGCCCAAGCAGGTACTAGAAAGCTGTTCAGCCTCAGGCAGTGAGTACTGCCTAGCCCCCAGGTCGAGGAATGGCTACCAAGATTGCCAACTCCCCTCCAAGTCTGAGGGCTTCCCCCGAGCTGAGCTGCCTCTGTTCCTTTCAAGATCTTGGGGCTCAGGTGGCCAAACTCCTCCAAGAGAAGAAGGAACTAGCCCTCCAGGTTCAAGAGCTCAGGGGGCAGCTGAAGGAACAGGAAAAGCAGGTAGGAATGCTGGGGGCCTGCCTAGCCCCCTTTCCTTCTCTCTGGTTCCCTGCTCCCTTTCCTTCCTTCCCTCTCTCAGCCTTGGCCCCTCCTTTCCCTCTTCTGTGTCTCTGTATCCCCTTTTCCCTCTATCTCCATCCCCCTTCCTCTTTCCTTTTCCCTGTGGCCTCCTCCCAGAATGGGGGCTTTACGCAAACTGGAAGCAGCAGAATAGCAGTGGGAAAGGGGGGTTATGTAAATCTACCTTTGACCACCTTTTGGGGTAGGGGAGAGACAGAGAGACAGAGAAAGACAGAGAGAGAGAGAGAGAGAGAGAGAGAGAGAGAGAGAGAGAGAGAGAGAGAAGGAGGAGAAGGAAACTATTAAACTAGCTTACCTCTCAGCTCCCTTACAACTTGTCATCCCCCTTCTCACAAGACCCAACAGAATAGGATGTGGCTAAATATGGAGGAATGGGAATGAGGCAAAACACTCGAGGAGTGATCCTCTCTGCTTGCTTGGAATCCACACTGAGGGGGGCAGGGCAGAAAGAATATTCTAGAAGAACACTGGGGAAGGCAAAAAAAAGAGATTTACAGAAATAGGGTCCCCAGTACAAAGCCACAAAGCACACATACTGTGTAACCCTGGATACCCCTCAGTTTCTATATCCTTGACCAGATGACCTCTGGGGTCCCTCCCAGCTCTAAGTCGAAGGTCCCATGAGCTAAGGAGAACTAGAGGGCCCAGGAACACCAGGCTCAAGTGGGCATCCTCTGGGAAAAACAGAGGCACCTGTAGTGTCAGCCCACCCTGCCATCAGCCTTACCACCCGGCCCCACACAGCCCCTTCCTATCTGTCCCTATCTATCAGTATATGTGTCTGTGTATCCACAGCCCTTTGCAGCTCTGACTCTCTTTTCTTTCTGTCTGTATCCTTCTGATGGGGTCATGAGACCTGAACCCTAAAAAAAGGAAAGACTCATGTCCTGAACTTTCCCCCACATCTCTACCTACAACCCCAACACTCCTTCTAACTATCTTTTCATTGCGGCCCTCGGATCCAGCCCAGCCTTTCTTTGTCTACACCTGGACACCCCAGGCTACGCACTGCTTCTGGATCCCATTCGATGTTTCTCAGTCTTTTTCTGTATAAAAGTACCAATCTTACCCCATTAAATGGAGCAGATTCTTAGAATCTCATCCACCCAACAGGTGTTATAATAAAACGTCACTACTCTGACTGAAAGAAAGCTTGAGTGGTTGAATTCTTTCAAGACAAACCCACTCTATACCCTTGAATTTCAGGGTTCTTAACACCCCTAGACCACATCACTTCCTGCTTCTCTGTCCCTGGGTCCCTTTGGTCTATACATGTCTCTTGGCACTTCTGTCCACATCAGTTTGTTTTCCTCCCTATTCTGTATCCTCCTCTCTCTTCACACCTGTGTCTGCCTGTGTCCATTGCTCTGCATCCTTGTGACGGTCCACCTCTGAATCTGTGTGGATCTCTGTCTATGGCTGTCCACACTCATCTGGGCCTTTGGCTCCCTCCATACTAGTGTGTTTGGGTCTTCTTCATCCTTCTGTGTGTGTCTTTCTGTTCTTGTTCTTTTGCATGTCGGCCCTGGCTGGCCAGCTGGAAGTGCATAGATGGGCCTGTGTTTCTGTCTGCCCAGATCTCAGGGGTTGCTGTCCCCAACTTTGTCCCCACAGATTCAGAAGGAGAGGCTGGAGCGGAGCTCCTTGCAGACATCTGTGGGGCACTCCCAAAGAGCCCTGGCAAAACTGAAGCGGGGTAAGTGAGAAGTGGGGATGGGGGAGGCATGCACCGTCTATCCGGAGTCAGCTTCTCCCCGCTAGCCTTGGAGTGGGTCAGTTGTGGGGATCACAATGTGAGGTCCAACGTTCCTCATTTCCAGCCTCCCCTCCTTTCCCCAAACCCTGCCAGATGATGCCTTCCCTGTGCTGCCCCCCCTCACGCCTCTCCCCTCCCCATCCCTCCTAGTGTCCCACCTGGTACTGCAGGAATGTGGAGAGGCCCTACAGCAGCTTCACTTGGAACAAGACCTGCGCCAACAAGCTGAGATCTTCGCCCACCAGGTACCATCTTGGTCCTTCCCTGCGGATGTTGCGCATGACTTTGTGTCTGCCAGCCTCAGCCAGCAAGGATTCACAAAGCATCCATTTTGTGCCAAAGAGTCCTACTAGGACAAAATGGCACCTGCCTTGAAGGGCTTATGGTCTCTGGGGAAGATGATGAGTGCACACAAATGCAGAAGCCGAGCTGGGCTTGGAGAACTGGAAGGGGACTGGGCTGGACAACCCTCCAGGTACCATCACAGCCCCCTCTCCTTCCCTATTCCACCCCATTCCAGATGCTGGTGGAGAAGAAGGAGGCCCACCGACAGAGCGCCATCCTCCTGCAGAACCATGCTCCGGGCACCCAGCTGTCCACAGCCCTGCAGGAGGTGGCTGCTCTGAGTAGAGCCCTGGAGGAGGCAAAGTGCCAGCACCGGGAGCTGGTGAGGGGGCGGTGGGGCTGTGGTGAGACAGGGTTGAGGTTGGGACGGGCTTCAGGATGCCCAGGGTCCTGGCAGTGCTGCGGCCAGATCTGACAGATACAGGGTGGCCTGAGCATGAAGGTAAGGGGGACAGGAGGGAAGTCCAGAGATACAGGAGATCTGACCAAGTAGAGACAGAGCCCATGGCCAGTAACCCCAGATAGCCCATAGATTCATGGCTGAGTCATTTAACATCTGTGGGCCTCAGTTTCCTCATCTATAAAATTGAGGAGACTGGAGGAGGTCCCTTCCAGCTCTCATTCTATGAGCCTGCAATTCAAGTCCAATCCTCTCCCTCTCTTTGCTGCTGTACTATAAACACACTTGATTCTGATCTCAATGAGGCTGTGACCTCTCCAAGGGCAGAGGCCATATCATCCCTTTCCCTGACTCTCTGCAATCTAGGGAAGCACAGAACAGAGAACAAAGTAAGTCTAGCAAAGAAAAACTTACTTATTTTTGCCCTGCTAACTACCAGGAAGCATCCTGGGAAGCATCCCAGGATGAAGTGGGATGCCTCAAGACACAATTGAAGGAGGTAAAAGACAAGAATTCCCAGCTGGACGCTTTGGGTATGTTGTCCTTGTACAATCATTGTGACTTCCCTCCTGAAATCCCCTGTTCTCACTGCTGATTACACATACAAACATCCATCGCCCTGGCTTATTGGGAGCCCCTGGTCTGACAGGAGAGATAGGGATACAAAAAGGCAGAAGGGGGAAAGTAGTATTGCTAATGGTGATGGTAAATTGAAGAAGAAAGGTTTCCTGGAGCTGTGAAGACCTCCCTCTCCGAGGCTAGGCTCCCAGGACCTAAAAGGAAAGCTGGAACCCAGTGGAGATAGAACTGCATTTACAATGAGGCAGTAAGGTCGCACCATGGACAGAGTGCAGGACAAATCTGGCCTCATACACTTTACTAGCTGCGTGACCCTGGGCAAGTCACCTAACCTCTGTTGGTCTCAGTTTCCTCATCTGTTAAAAATGAGGATAATAATAAAATCTACCACCCAGGGTTGTCATGAGGATCAAACAAGATGAAATTTATAAAACCCTCAATGCAGCCCCTGGCATATAGTAGGCATTATATAAATATAGGCTATTATTATCATGAAACTTGGGAAAAATCCCTCTCTGGGCCAGTCTCCTCATCTATAAAATGAGTGCCTTGGACTAAATTATCCCTAAAGTCTTCCCCAATACTAAATTATATCTATTTTTTTATGTTACATTCAAATTTTTAACTTTTTTCTTGTTTCCATTTCCCATTTCTGTTAGATTTGTCTAAGTCTGAAAGGAGTGTACTAAAGACCTCAAAAAATTATTTACTTACTACCAGTGGATTAATTTATCCTGTTTATTACCTCAAAAATCAAAGAAACTTGTGGCTTTAAGTTAAAGAGGTCATCAGTCATGGGATCATAGATTTAGGAATGGAAGAGTTGTTATTTAACTTACTCATTTTACAGAAAAGGAAACTGATGCTTGAAAAGATCAGATGACATGTTCATGGTCACACAGAGGCAGAGTCAGGATTTAAACTTACACCCCAAATCCAGGGATATGTGCGCAGAACTGTGCTGGTGATCTGCAACATTTAATTGGGAGTGGTTGCAATTACAAGTGAAGTCCCTAGACACAGCATTCATCCTCCTGCCTTTCCCCACCTCCATCTACAGTCTGTGCCCTAGAAGAGAGGCTGAAGAGGGCTGAAACCCCAAGCCAGGAACCAGAGGTTCTACCTCCTGCGCCCCCACCCCCACCACCCCCACTGCCTCCACCCTCTGCTCCTGCCACAGAGTAAGTACCACCCCCCTTATTCAGCACTCCCTGCTTCCCTGAAATGACCTGGAAGGTGAGGAGAGTCAGGTCCTGAGACTGAAGGGAGGAAAGGAAGCCTTTGGGGGAGGTTGGGGTTGGGAGACAGGAAAGGGAATGCCACAAGTGGGCAGAAGCTAGGAGGAGATGTGTCTCCTGAGATCCCTCCTCCTCACCATCTCTAGCCCTCTTCAATTCATCCGGCTGAGGCGAGGCCTGAATCCACAACCAGGTCAGTGATGGGGATGGGAAAATGAACTTGGGGAGGCCAGTTTGGGTGGTGGGGGGCTGGGTGGGAGAGGAAAACCGGAGCTCCATAGTGGGAGACACTTTTAAAAATGAATGTTAAAAATGGTCTTTATATATAAATGGAAAAAAAAATACTAAAATTTAAAAAAAAACAGTGAGGGACAAGGAGGATGTCAGGGGAAGACAGGAAGGGGAAAGAAAGCCCAGGTAGACTAGGAGGAGAGGTCTATGACCCCCTCCCCAATATCCACTGCCCCCAGCCCTGGCAGCCCCCTCCCTGGAAGACAAGAAGGCAAAGGCAGTGCAGGAAATGATGGAGAGGATTCGTCAAGGAGTTGTGCTGAGACCGGCTGCCAGAGAAAAGGACCCCAGTCAGGTACCAATTCCTGAGAAACCCACCTCCTCCCTGCCTCCCTTGCCACCCAAAGGAGCTGGGTCCAGCTTTAGCAGGGGGGACTTCATGGAACAGGAGGCAGTAGCTCCATACAATGGAGACATGGAATTGAGCTTGCTCAGTTCAGGCACTGTGGGAGTCACAGCCTCTCTGGGCCTCAGTTTACTCTTTAGTAAAATGAAGAGGTCAGATCTTATGCCACCCAAGGGGCAGCTAGCTGGCCAGTGCAGAGGACAGAGCTCAGGCCTGGCGTCAGAAAGATCTAAGTTCAAATCCAAACTTGGACACCTACTGGCTGTGTGACCTCAGGCAAGGCACTTAACTTCTGTTTGCCTCAGTTTCCTCATTGGCAAAATGGGGACACTAACCAGCACCAACCTCACAGAATTGTTGTGAGGCTCAAATGAGATCATATTTGAAAAGTTCTTAGTCCACAGTGCCTGGCACATAGTAGGTGCTATGTTTAACTATTATACAGTTCTTAGCACAATGCCTGGCACATAGTAGGTGCTATATAAAGTTAGCTACTATACAGGTCTTAGCATAGTGCCTGGCATACAGTAAGTGCTATATAAATGTTAGCTATCATGAAGGTTTTAGCACACAGTAGTTGCTATATAAATGGCAGTTATTATAAAGTTGTTAGCACAGTGTCTGGGGCACAGTAGGTGCTATATAAATGTTAGCTATTATACAGGTCTTAGTATAGTGCTTGGCACATAGTAGATGCTATATAAATGCTCACTATTATTATTATCTAAGTTGCCTTCAAATTACAGTCCTATAAGGAAGAGACCAGTGTGAGCTGAAATGGTCAGGAAAGCATCCTGGAGGAGATGATATTTGAACTGGACCCACTGAGGCTATTATGTAATTCTAACATTAGAATGGAAGTGCTAGGAGAGCAGGAAAAGTTTCTTATTCTTCTTAGCAGGTGCTTTGTGGGTTGGGTTTTTTTAATGTTTATTCAATTCACTAACAAACTGAGCAAGCATCTACTAAGTACTCTATGTGCCTGGCACTGTGCAAGGTTCTGGGGATAGAAAACCAAGCCAAGACAGTCCGTCCCCTAAAGAAGCCTGAATTCTATTGAAGAACAAACAAGTACATTGAGAGGGAACACAGAAGGAACACCACCCAGTGGGGGAGTCCAAAAAGGCTTCAGGGAGGAGGGACCCCTTTGCTCAGCCTTGTAGGAAGATGAGGACTCTGAGAGGGGATGAGGAGGGAGAGCACTCCAGGCAGGGAGGCCAGTGTGTGCAAATGTAAGGTGATGGGAGATAACCTGTCAAGCTCAGGAAGCCGCTAGTTTGGGAGGAAAGATGGGGGAGTGGTGTGGGCTAAGATCACCCAGCTCTGAGCAATTCCAAAGGCAGGGACAAGATAAGGAGCTCTATCTGCCCTTTCAAGGCAAAGAGGCGCAGGACTACTAGGCAAAGACACAGAGACTGCATAGGGATGCTTCTGCCTGTTGGTTTCTTTAGTCCCAAGGGAGGGTGCAGCTGAGGGAGAGGGGTTTGAAACACCTCATATAAAGGGAAAAATGAATGAATTGATGGATGATAAAACACTTACTGTACCCCGAATATTGTGCTAGGCATTGGGAATACAGATACAAGAAGGCAGGCCTTGCCCTCAAAGAGCCTCCATTTTAGTAAGGAAAGACAGCATGTGTAAGGAAGGGGCAGTCATGGAAGGGGGCTTGGGGCTTAGAAGTCACAGGCACGGTGAGTGGAGCCTTGGTTGGGGTGGTTAATTGACATGACTTTTTCATGATTGGTAGGGTTGAGGAGGTGCTGAAAAGGCAGATGGAAATGAGATGGTGGAGGGTTCTGAATGCCAGGCTGAGAAATTGTGTTTCATCCTAGAGCCAAAATTGTTGGGCATGGGGGCATTCTTGAGTGCCTCAAGAAGATAATTTGGCCAACTATGAGGGCAGATTGGGGAAGGGAAAGAATGGAGACCAGGAGGAAGGAAATGGTCTAGGCAGGAATTCATGGGGGCCTGAACCAAGGAAGGAATTTCCAGAGATGTTGGGCATGAGAAATCATTAGGACCCCTTGGAAGTGAAGGCAAGGGAAAGAGATGAGGTAGAGGTGAACTCCTGAGGAACTGTGAGGATGGCATCTCACCCATAGAGATAGGGTAGTTGTGGGAAAATTTAGAGGTCCACAAAATGGAGTTGTCTAATAGAGTTTGCCATGGAGGGATGTGTGCTATGCAGATTCCTCATAGTCTGTGTCCTCCTCTTTTTACTCCCAGGATCGAAGCAAGCGTAGGAGCACTGCAATAACTGAGCTGCAGACCATGCTGGTGAGAGGCATCAAAATAGAGGGCGAGGAGGGAAGTGAGGAAGGGACTTGGCACAAGGCACTGTGAAACTGAGGTAGTGAATGAACATCCAGTACTAACCAGGGTTCTCTTGTCAAGGAGCAAAAGGGCTGCGAAATTCACCTGAACCACATTGTAAGGGACTAAACAGCAAACCAAACCTTGGGAAGGGCCTGCAGAACCCAAAGGGCATAGAAGAGTAAAGTGCTAATGGTGGGATTTCAGATACAGTGATGGGACAGTGGGAGAGCTGTTTGAAGGAATTCCTTCCCAATCATGTGGTCTCTAGGTAGGGCCAGCCCTGTTGGGTAGTTCAGACTGGGCTATGGAGGCTGTCTCCCCCAACCTCCCTTGCCTCTGATACCAACCCCATTCTAATTCAGTTGACTACCCCATGAACCTGGGAGTCTCAGGAGTGTTGGGTCTGGTTCTGGACATAAACTTTGGGGCAGAACCTTCACAAGCTGGACCAGAGGACAGTAACCAGGATGATAAGGGAACAGATGACCATAACATGAGAAGACACACTGAGGGAAATGGGAATGTTTAGCCTGAAGAATACTTGAGAGGAATAGGGGAATGTAATAGCTATCTTCGAGGATGTAAAAGAAGGATTTTATTATTTTCCTTGGCCTTTGTGGACATAACTAGAGCAATTAATGGAGAGTGCAGAGAGGCAGATTTTAGCTTTATACAAAAAAAGAAAATTGTAAAGATTAGAGCTATCCACCACAGGAGGTAGTGAGTTCACCATCATTAGAGGTCTTCAAGCTGAGGCTGTATGACCAGTATTGGGGACATGCCAGTGTGGATCCCTGTGGGGTGTAGCCGGGTTGGGCCAGATGCCCTCTGATGCCCCTTACCCTTCTGAGGTTCCCTAATTCTTTGAAGGACTCACTTATAGAATGATTAAGGATCTAGGAGATGACCTGTTGCTGCCTACACCTCCTGGTTCTGCTGCCTACCCTTGCTCCCCTCCCCTTCCCTCATGCATGGAGGTGAGGCAGGCATCTCTTAAGGGCCTCTCCATCCCCAGGCTTCAAAATGCCGGCCCCTGCACAGGGGCAGCAGGAGAAAAAGGAGCAGCCGGAAGGGCCCAGAGAGCCAGTTAGTGACCATCCTGCAGAGAAGGCGCCATCTGGTCGACTCCACTTCAGCGAGGTTCCAGGACGACACAGGGGCAATTGACAAAGGTGTTCACAGGGCTGAGACTCAAGGCACCAAGAGCCAGGGCCAAGGTGAAGACTGGAGGTCTGGGAGCAGAATTGTTCAGGGAGACAAGGCTAGGGCTAATTCAAGAGACCTTCCTGGAGGAGGTCAAATGACCCTTTTGCCTGAGTTAAAAAGCCGTCCTGTAACTGACCATTGCTTCAGCAGGAAGACAAAGGAATGCCCAGTAGAGCCAGGCAAGGAAGATCAGGCCTCTATTCCCCAAGCCCAGGTCAGTTTGAAGACCCCTGCTCTGTCAAAGGCATCTGTCCTTTGGGACCAGCCAGAACATCTATAAGAAAACCATATTTCCTCCCCTGACCTCCACACCTAATCAGAGTCTCCCGGGAGGATATGGCAGGAGGAGCAAAGACCAGGGAGTTTCTGACAACTTCCTAGGGGAGGAAGGAGGTGGTTAAGAGTAGTGAGGAAAGGACATGTACCTCCAAACTACCAGCGCTGGTCTGTAGCAGGATAGACCACAGGGTTAAGGGCACTATATTCAGGCTACAGCTGCCCCTCCCCCAGGAAGCCTCGAAGTCAAAGTTCCCCCTACCCCAAAGACACCCCAACCTAGATAACTCACTTCCCAGAAAAGATAAGGCATCAGACAGAGTTAAGTCTTTGGATTCAGGAGCAATGGGGAAGGGGATGGTTGTCTCCAAGGCCTGGGAGAGAGAATCCAGAGGGAAACCAATGATAAAACCCACCACCAACCTCCCTTCCTCATCCTGAGTTCTACCCAGGCCCTGTCATTAAAGTTGGTGCTGAAAAACTGAAATGCTAGAGTGACTCATTTTCTCCTTCCCAAAAAACAAAGACCCAGATTTCGGTCCCAATCCCATGCCCTCCTCTACATAAGGGTGAGCTCTGCCAAGAACAACGATACTGACCTATCAATTGTGAGGAAAAAAGCTTACAAACCATAAAACTCTCTTGAAATGGAAACAATGATTAAGATATTGCAAACTCTAAGGTGCTGTGTTATCGTCGGTGTCAATCCTCATTGGTAAGTGCTGACTGCTGCTATGACAGAACTCTGGGATTACAGAATATGGGTGTTAGAAGAAGAAGCCTTCTCATCCACTCTATGCATAAAAGGAAGCCCTGTCCTAATATATATAACAAGGGGTGGTCCAGTTACCAGCTTAGAGACCCCTGAAGTCAATCAATTATGCTTGGTACTGTGCGAAATGCTAGGGATATAAAGACAAAAGGGAAAGAAGCTTGGTCCCAAATCTCCTCCTGTTTGAAGATTCTAGGCTCCATAATTCAGGCTCCCATCTCCTTCTCAGTTCTAACTTTCTATCTTCTTTCCAGTTGCCCCCTCCTCTGTTGCATCCCTTCTCTGTCTATCCCAGCCCTTTTTGTACCCCTCATCATTTCTCTGTTCTGGGCTCTTTTCCTCCATATCCCTGCTCCCTTCTTCATCCTCTTTACTTTGGACATAGCCAGAGTTGAAGGGATTGGAGGCAGGCAAGGAATTTTTCTGTAGCAGCAGGAAGGAATCAAAGAGCTGACATGCTACCAGGGAAAGCAGCAAGTATATACAAACATAGGCAAGTCACAGAATTTGAAAGCTGGAAAGGATCTCAGCAGTCATGCAATCCACACCCAACCTAAGCAGGGCTACCTGACAAGTGGGCACTCAGCATCCATTGTCAATTCAATCCAGTTTTACAAGCCTTTCATAAGCACCTTCTATGCACCAGGCCCTGTGCGGGAGGCTTGAGAATACAAAGGCAAAAATGGAATAGTTCTTGCTCTCAAAAAACTTCCATTCTACTCTGTTCTATATTTTCCTTCACTTGGAGAGGTCTTGGTAGAAATAAGGTCAACATAAATTGGAACAAAGAATTCTCACAGAGTTTTTTTAACTTATAAGTGAAAGCAGCAGCGACAACTGAACAACTAAATGTTCAGCCGCCAAATTATAATGGCCAATCTTGTCCTTGACAAAAAAAGAGAGATGAGAAGGCCCTTCCCCCTCTGCTTTCCAGAGGTGGGTGAATATGGGTATAAAATACTGCATAAAAGGTCAAACTTTGGGGATATGTTCGTTTTACCCAACTCCTTTTTTTCTTCTTTTCTATAAGGGATTACTCTCTGGGAGAGGGAAGGATGTGTTGGAACACGTAGGTGATGTAAAAACAAAATATATTAATAAAAATCTAATTTTTAAAAAAATGCAGTTAAAAAAAACTGCAATGGAAAAGTCCGGAATGGAGAACTAGAGGGCCTAAATTCTGGCCCTGACTCTACCACTAACTTCTATATATGACATTGGGTGCATTCTGAGTCCACAGATTCATTCTCTCACCTGTGAAGGTAAGAGTTTGGACTCTGTGGTACAATCAGGAGAAAAGGTGACTCATAAGTCATTTGCAGGTGACATAAGAGTGAGAGGGACAGGCCACATGATGGATAGCAGCTGGGATTCAACAAGATCTGAATAGTTTAGAATTGGTCCAGAAGGCTTGCCATTTACAAATCTAACCAGGATGCCTTTATCCAAATCATTGGTAAAACTGTCAGCAGTGCAGAGATTCAAATCCTAGTCATGTACTCCTTCTACGACCTTAGACAGGTCACTTACCATTCTGGGCCTCAGTTTCCTGATATGTAAAATGAGAGAGTTAGACTAGATGACCTCTAAGGTCCCTTCTAGCTTGAGAGCTATGTTCTTATGACCCCTTTCTGCCACCTTTCACTCAGGGTCTTCAAAATCTGGAGGTCTCTCTTTATTCCTTCCTGCCTCCCATCTCTTCAGCTCTGGTTATGTCCAAAGTAAAGAAGATGAAGAAGGTAGCAGGGATAGGGAGGAAAAGAGATTAGAACAGAGATATGGTGGGGGTACAGAGGGGCTGAGACAGATGGAGAAGGGAGGAGACAGAAGAGGGGGGAACTGGAAAGAAGACAAAAAGTTAGAACTGAGAAGGACATGGGAGGCTGAATTGTGGAACCCAGAATCCTCAAACATGAAGAGATCTTGAGCCAGGACTGTGCTGGAGCTAGCTCATACCAGCTGATTGCTAAATTTTCAATGTGAACATTTTCATCTTAGAGATTCCACAAACGCTACATATCAGGGCTTGATGTATTGTTCTGTTGTTTGTCTAAATTTAAGAAAGTTATGGAGACAATGTTAATAATGCAAATTAAGCTTTAAAATGTTTCATCAATACTTTTTTTTTTCCCGTGAGCTGATGTTAAAACTTTTACGAGCACACCACCGCTTTGTACCATAGAATGTCTGAGGTCAGAGGGACTTTGGTGCATCGACGGACAGAGCAGTCTATAGGACATACAATGTCTGAGCTGGAAGGGGACTTAGAACATAGTATGTCAGAGTTTAGAAGGCCTTTACAGATCAAAACCTCCGTTTTACATATGAGGAAATTGAGGTTCAGAAAAGAAGATTCAACAAAAGTAACAACTAAGTCAAGGTTTCTTGATTCCCAGTCTAGTGGACTTTCCACCATATCTGAGTAGGATTATGAGGAGCCCTGGCTTCTCCAAGCTGGCTGGATGAAACATCGTACCTATATGATTGACTCCAAGGTCATCATCGCTCAAATACCTGGTCCAGTGGGCATCACTGAAAGTGAGGACAAAAGGAACAAAACAGAAACATATACCACTGTCACCTCAAAGCATATTTCTTGGAGCCAGGGCAAAAAAAGAAGAAGGGGAAGAAGAAGGGGAATTCCAGTTCATCTACCAGCTGTGGGTGAACTTCAACCTCTGGACACAGTAGAAAAGAAAGAGACTATCCGAATTTGGCCAGTTTTAGACACACAGCCAATCAAAGGAAACTACTCCCACCCACATGGTAGGAACACAAAGGATTCAGGGTGCCTCCATGTTAGGCTGTCTGAGACTGCTGAAGACAGAGGGCACAGAGGGAAGGGGTAAGCCCCCTTAAACTTGGAAGAGGGATGGATGTCAATCTAGCCAGAGCCAGCAGCAAAAAAGGAATAAAGGGGCAGGGGAGGACCGGTCACCAAGGCTTTGCCCTAGAGCTTAGAGATTTGGCCTCTCTCGTCTCTGATATTGGTATGAGCTGGGGTAAATATCTTAACCTCTCTGGGCCACAGTTTCTTAAAAGGAGGACATTAGAAAGATTGGCCTTTGAGGTCCCTTTCAGTTCTATAACTAGAATCTTATGACATTTCATAAGGTTAAATTCTCCACCTTGGGTTCAAAGTGTCCACATCATCAGTGCAAGGTGGAGGAGTGAAGGGGTGGAGAAAGATCTGAGGGTTTTAGTGGACTGCAAGCTCAGTGTGAGACAACAACGGGATATGACAGAAAAAGACTAAAGAAGTCTTGGGTTACATTAGTGTCTAGGACTAAGGTGATGGCCCTAGCCTCTTCTATCCTCAGAGCACATTTGGAATATTGTGTTCAGGTCTGGGCTAGGAAGGACTGTGATGAGCTAAACAGTATTCAGAGAATGTGATCAAGGGGATGGTGAAAGGTCTTCATGCCAGATGAGGATGAATACAAATCAGTCATCAGTTGTGGAAGATAGCATGTTGGATTTGGAGTCTGGGAGACCCGAGTTCAAACCCTGCCTCAGGTAAAATGCTTAGTTTCCATAGCTCGAAAGTGTTCAAGAGAAGACTGAATGAATCACAATAATAATATGCCAATATTAGTAATATTATTATTATATATTACAGCATAATAATTGCTCACACTTGACACTTTTTAAGGTTTGCAAAATACTTTATAAGCACTGCATTTGAAATTCACAGCTTCACGAGTTAGGTGCTATTATCATGTTTAACTTCATATCTCTGACTATTGGAAATCAACTCATGCCTTCCAAGGCACAAGTGAAGGAGGAAACTGTCTTTCTCCACCTTGCAACTTGCAAAGGAAATGCCAAATAGCTGTCCCTCAAAGAATCTTGCCCCAGTTTTATACTTATCTTTCAGAGATGTGACTGTAGTTGAGACAGAAGAACAAGCCAAGAATTGATGGAAAACTGAAAAGGCTAAATGCCTGGAGTATAGTAAGCCCTTAATAAATGCTCAAGGATTGATTTCACAAATAAGAAAAACAAGGATCAGTGATTTAAAGGGACTTGCGTCACCCAGCAAGTGTCCAAAGCAGAATCTGAACCCTGGGCTTCCTGATTCCAAATTCCAAATTCATCCTCTTAAAGCACTTTTCCTACATTGTATCACCTGCTCATCCCAACAACCTTTTGAGGAAAGTGCCAGGATTAAATGCATTTTACAGACAAGGAAATTGGCAGGTAGTCAGGCATTTCTATTGTCTGTCTCCCATGCCTCAAATGCTCTCCCTCCTCGGCTCCACTTCCTGGCTTCCCTGCTTCCTTCAAGTCCCAGCTGAAATCCCACCTTTTACAGGAAGCCTTTCCTGATCCCTTTTAGTGGTAGTGCCTTCCCTTTGTCACTTATCCCCAATGTATTCCCATCTACAGCCTGATCATATTTACATATTATCTCCCCTGTTTGACTATGAACAAGTATTGACTTTTACTTTTCTTTGTATCCCAGCCCTTAGCCCAACACTTGGCACACAGCAGGCACTTTATTTATTGACTGACTACGATCAAGGGGGCTTGTTGAATGGGGTGGGAAATCTGACTGGATGATCTTGAAGGTTCCTAACAACACATACAGTACAGTTCTTATTCTAGTTGTAATATGCTTTGTGGCTTTAGTAAACTTACAGCTTCCCTAGAGACCAGCTTATCTGTCAAATACTGAACAGATGAAAGCTGCAGAGGTCAATTTGAGTCTGACATAAGGGAAAACTCCTAACAATCTGAGCTGACTCACAGCTTCCTTGGGGGAGTAAACAGGGGGTTTACCAGGTTCTCCCTCAAGAGGACTCTTTAAGCAAGAGTTGAATGAGATGATGAAGCACAGCTTTCGCTTAAGTATGGCCAGAGAGCTCTCCCAACTTTGAGGTTCTGCCTTTCAGCCTCTCCCAGCACGACATGTTTTAAAGCAACCTTTCACCTCTGACATTCCAAGAGTCTAGCATTACATTAATGAGCCTTTTGAGAATGTCAGCTAGCCAGAAAGCACATGTGGCACTGCCCTCTGCTGGATAGACATGCCCCATGCTGAAAAAAAATCCAGGTTACAGCTTCCCAAACTAATTCAGTCCAGGAAAGACTGAAATGAGAGAGGCCCCATACATACTAGTGTAGGGAGCCTGTGGCAATAGAATTTACCCTGCTCTGATGTAGGGGAGTAGGAGAAATTTAGCGAGGTAAAATAGAGTCAATTTTCATACAGAAAATTTGTCACTTGCCTTGGAGTTGGGGGCAGGGGTGGGGGAGGGGAAAGGGAAAGGAGGGGTCCAGCTCTCAGCTCTACACTAGAAAGTATAGAGAGAGAAAGAAAAGGAAGGAGACATGTGATTTGCTATTAGATCTAGCCACAATTTTATTTTTTCAGTTCAGACCTAAACTGAGCAGATCCCCCAGAGTGAATTCAAAGTACCACCATGTTTTTAGACAATATTTTACCATAATTAATAGAATACAATTATATGGTATCTTTCATAAACATGGCAAATCCCTGTACTAGAAATAACCCCAAAATGTTCTTAAGAAGTCAAAAACTAAAGTATACTTGAACTGAACCATCATTAATACATTCAACTATTGCCCACAAATGCCCAGATATAATATTGATTTAAAGAACAATCTTTTTTCAATGTGTCACTATACAAATTACTCACAATCTCCAAAAACGCTGAAAAATTCTCAAAATAGAGAGATCTAGTAACTAGAGGAGAGGATGGGTCCGGAAATTCCAGATCTCCTACCCAGTCAGGTAACTCCCAGATGGGTCACAGCCAGACAAGAGGGGAAGAGCAGGACCTGGCGGGAATCAAGCTGGAACGGACTTGAGGGATGCTGGGGAAAGGTCCAACCAACTCATTTTACACAGAAGTGTAAAGGAAGTCCAGAAAGGGAAGGGAACTCTATGACAAGGCAGCCCTGTGATCCAAATCCAGACCTTTGGATTCCAAAGTCGGTGGTGTGCCCCCATCACACACGGCACGCACACTAGGTGTCAGTGTTTGTGACTGAGTCCAGCTAGCCTTATGCTTTCTCCCTCCTCACAGTCTTCCCACTGAGATTCCCTCTGATTCCCTGCAGATTTGATCCCATGAGATAACATGCTCGTTAGACTGAAGGTGGGGATTTCGGGGTTCTATCTTTCTTTGTATAACCAGCGCTTAGCACTAGCTTAATAAACACCTGCTGACTTGACTAAACTTTAGCTTCCCGCTCCACTGGCATTTCCCATGAACTGCCTAAAGAGATGCTTCTGGGCTCTGAGATGCAGATTCCGCCTTTCTCCTTCCCTCCTCCTTCTCCCCTCCATTCCTCCCCTCCCCCCCACGCCCCTTTCCGGCTCGAGGCGGCTGGAAAGAAGGTTCAGCTGAAGGAACCCGAGAGAGGCCTCGAGGCTCTTCCAGCTCGCGCTCCGAGGAGCCAGAGTGGATCAGGAGGCTCGTTACTACCTACCAGTCGTTCCGCTTGCCCCCACTACTCCGCGACTGCCGGAGCCGCGTAGGAAACGATGAGTAGGTTCAGCCTACCGTCTGACTCTGAAAGCCAAACATCGGACTCTTCCCAAACCGAAACGGTGAACGGGCTGGAAAGCCCGAGAGATGGGGCCAAAGATTTCCTGAATTGGTCCCTCGAAAGCCGGGGCTCGGACAACACGGTTGACCCCTGGCACAAGAGCAATTGGCGGTGGTTCTCTCCCGCACAGTGGGCCTCACAATGGACTGAGAAATCGCCCGCTCATTTGGCTCTTCATCCGCCATCCGTCTGGGTGTCTGCGTGCCCTCTGTGCTCAGGCCAAGGGCCAGAGTGGGCTCGCGTGGTCCAGGAGCCCCCACCCATCATCCATATCCAACCCACCGACTTCTCTTCGAAAAAGAAAAGCTTACCACCCTTCTTACCGAAATTGTCCCTCATAGACTGGGACGACTCCTGGGGCCACCGACAATCTTACAGTCGGTGGGTAAGATGCCAGAGCCGGCAGGTGGGGGAGGAGGGAGGAGGGAGCATGCGGGTGGGATAGGAATGGAAACCCACCGTGGGTAACCGCAAGATGGGACCTGAGCAGGGGGTGGCAATAGAGGAATAGTCTAGTCCTCCCCTACCTGGATACGCGGACTCTGCCAGCCTGCAGAAGAGAGAGTTCGTGAATGCGTAAAGGAGAAAAGAGGGAGAGGGGCTAGGACTAGGCTCTGGTCAGGTCTGAGAGGGAAGCAGAGGCAGAAAAGTGAAAGTGGCTTTGGCTAGGAAGTAGACGGAGCACTAGAGGTGTGGAGTCAGGGGAGGGAGAGGAAGCAGGCAGAGATGGATGAGAGGAGTGAGATCGGCACGGAGAAAGGTGAGAGAGAGAAGTGGAGCCAGGATGAAAGAAGAGACTGACGGAAGGGCCAGGACGGGATCGGAGGTATTTGAGGCTTCACTTAATAAAAAGCATAGCGGATTGGATTGGTTTGGAGTGGAGAGAGGACTGAGGTTGGGGCGGCGTGGTCAGAACTCGGAACAGGTGGGGTTAAGAAGAGGAGGGGCGGGGCCTGGACAAAGGAAATAGGGCGGGCCCTGGGCGTGGTCAAGAGAATAGGGAGAGCCCAATACGAAGAAAAGGGTGTTTCCCAAGTGGGGTAGTTAATGAAAGAGAAGCGCGACAGAAGATAAAAAATGGGGAGGGAGAAGACCTGTGAGGGCGTGCTCAGGAGGGGACGTGGCCAGTACCCCAGTGTGCATGAGGGAAACTGGATGTCTCGAGTCTCTTGTTTCCCCACTTGTAAAATGGGGATAATACTAGCGCCTCGCTCCCGGGTGCTAGGGAGGATCCCATGAGATAACATCCTCCGGAGCTTGACTCTGCGGGCCAACCGTCAGAGGGGCCAGTGGGACGGAGCAGATGCCCACCCAGTCTGATTCTCATCCCTGCTCCCAACTAACTCCAAACCCACTTCTAACACGGCCTTCGAGCCACCCCTGCAGGTCATCTTCCCCAGGTTCCGCCCTCCCGTGGTCCCGGCTTCTTCCTTACCTTCCCTCTGTCTCCTAGCCCCGCCCCTCCGCCCAGCTCCTGGAAGGCCCCGCCCTCGTCTCCGCCCCATTCGCCTACAGGTCAAGCCCCTACAGGCACCACCTACAAGCCCCATCCTCTCTCACCTTAACTTCTGTGCTAGAGCTCCCGCTTCATCTCTACGTCCAACCCTCCCTGACTCCCGCTGGCTTCCCTCATGCTCCCAGTACTGCAGGCCGGTTCTTCAAGCTCTTGTCCCAAGCCAAGGGCTTCCAGACTTCATGTATTCCCCCTGCTACGATCCCCCTTTTCATTCACCCCCAGCTATCGAGCCAGCAGGGGGATCCTTTTCCGAAAGAGCCCGTTTCCGCAAGACCAGGAACTTCTGGCAGCCTCCGTGGGCCACCTGGACTGGCTGCATCAGTCCCTGAAGAACCAAAAGGACTTCCGTTCTGACCGCAGGGTGCGGCCCCCGGGCACGGGGCGGGAAGGAATGTGGCCCCGGGTCCATCGGGGATACCAGGCTGCTCTCAGGGAGAACCCGCCTGGGTCATTGAACTAGAGGCTGTCCTGAAAACAGCATGCCCATAGTCAAGCTAGAGAAAATGAGATCCCAGGGCTCCTATCTCCAAGAGAATACTAGTCCCTGGATATTAGAGCGGGGCAGTGACTGGGGTGGAGAAAACAAAGAAGGAGGAGGAGGCAGAGTAGGGACCTCGGTTCTAAAGGAGCTAGGGAAGGGGTTAGGCAGATAGAGTGGACAGGAGGGGATGGCTATGCTCCAGGATGGAAGGAGGGAAGAAGGGAGAGATGTAGCTCAACCGTGCCTTTCTTCTTCCATTCTTCTTGCCCCTCTTTCCTTCCCATCCATCAGGGCTTCACAGCCCTCCACCTGGCAGCAGAACGTGGCAACCTGGAGTGCATGATAGCGCTGGTGGATCACTACAAGTTTCCCCTGGACATGACCACGACCAAGGGCTGGACACCCCTTCACCTGGCCATTAATAAGGACAATCCAGTCATATCCCTTCAGTGTATTGAGTACCTTCTCAAGAAGGGAGCTCCAATCAATGCGTGAGTGCCAAGGCCCAGGGCACTGGCCACCTCCCCCTACCCCGCCCCCCAGCACCCTCAGAGGCAGCATGGCTAAGTAATAGAGGATCAATTTCCAAGTCACGATCACCTGGGTCTACATCCCACCTTGAACTGGCTGTGTGATCCTGGAAAATCTCTATGACTAAGAGGGATGGAAAGTTGCAGGTCTGCCTAGTGAAGGATGTTTCCACACTGGGAATTCCCCTCATGCAGATAAAATCAGGAGTCTATCTTCCCCCAAAATACATTCATGATAATCCCATTTCTATAACTTTGCATAAGTACTTCCCTCACATTTGCCCAACGAAGGGAGTCCTGCAAGCATTTTTATCCCCCATTTTACAGAGAGGGAAACTGAGGCTTGAAATGGCTTGTCTAGGGTCACACTAGTAAGTGTTTATTATGAAATCATTTAGTGATATAGCCAGGGGAGATTTGGAAGACCTACCTCTACCACCAGTTTTCTGGTGTGACCTTAGGAGAGTCCCTTCCCTTTTGTGGATCTTGGTTTCTCCAACTGTAAAATGAGTATATTGGACTAAATGGGGGGGGGGGGGGTGTCCTGGACCCTGTGGGCAATCTGCTGAAATCTGTGGACCCCTTCTCTGAATCATGTCTTTAAACAGCTGAAGGAAATGCTAAACTGTAGTTAGAGGTTGGTGAAAATAAAGTTGGAGTACAGGGTGGGAGTGGGTAGAGACCCTAGAGTAAGAACCCCTATGATGACTTGGTGATGATGACCTTCTTATGTGTCTATTCTCTTCTTCATCTTCACAGTACCTAGTGTCTATTTAAACCTCAAATACCTTGGTGAGAGATAGGCAAGGTAATGGTTAGCTTATGACCATTTGACAGACCAGGGAATTGAGGTCAGTAGAGGTGACATAACTTGCCCAGGGTCACACATCAAATCTCATGTCCTTTCTGCTACTAATTCCCCCTGCCCTTCACCACCCCACCCCTGGTATGCTTCTTCTAGCCGGAATCGAAATGGCATGACCCCCCTGCACCTCGCATCTGGGGAGGGCATGCTGGACTGCATAAAGGTCCTGGTGAAAGCTGGAGCTGATGTACATGCCCTTGACAACCAGAACCGGAAATGCATTGACATATGTAAGACGTGGAACCACCGAGAATGTGCCCGGTAAGAGCCTCAGAACCCCCAAGGGAGCAAAGGGTTTAGAAGGCAGAAACTGGGATGGATGAGGAAGGAATCAGGCCCCTTCCCATGACCCCTCTCCCAACCCCAACTCAGGTTAGAAGAGCCCCCAGAGTGGGGAATATGAAGGATGAGTGGAATTGGCCACCTCCCTGACCTCAGTTCCTGAAACTCCTACTAAGCTCATTGGGGCAGATTTAGCACTGCCCTCTGATTCGAAAATACAGGGGTCCCATTTCCTGATTAGTCCCATGGTACAGACAGGTCAGAGGGGTCACCTGCCATAGCTAATTAATAGGTAGTCAGAGACAGGTACGAACCAAAGTCTTCTGACTCTTGTACATCCCTGAGAAGGAGAAAATATTCATAGGATTCTAGAATTGAAGCTGGAAAGGAACATTAGAGGTCCATGAGTCTCACCCCCTCATTTTATACAAGAGTAATGGAATCCCAGAGATGTTAGATGACCTACCCAGAGTTCTATGGGTAGTATGACAGCTAGACTTTGCTGAGCCCAAGTTCAATATTCTACCCACTGTGATGCCACCTTGCCTCCTCTCATTCATTTAATGAATGTATTAAACACCTACTACATATGATCTCCAGTTCTAGACTTTGGGAAAATAAAAAGATCACATGAAGTGAGGCTCTTGGTCTGGGTGGCAACAGGGAGGGGGAGGATGAGATCCACAAAAACATGGTAAATCTGTAAGGGCAGAGAGGCAAAATGAGGACTGGAGGGAGTAGGGAACAGGGACAACTTGAGACAGGAAGTGTCTTCTAAGCTGGGCTTGAAGGATGGGAAGGAATTTAAAGTGGGAGGATTCTGGGGCCAGGAAATAACCTTAGCTAAAGCCTGGAGGCAGGAAACTTAGAAGATACATATTGGCTCCCAGAGTGCCAA
This sequence comes from Notamacropus eugenii, assembly GCF_028372415.1. NCBI lineage: Eukaryota > Metazoa > Chordata > Mammalia > Diprotodontia > Macropodidae > Notamacropus > Notamacropus eugenii. The sequence continues at coordinate 737,138,305 of NC_092872.1, forward strand.
TTAGGAGGGTGTAACCTGAGGTGAAGCTGGGAGGGTAGGGAGGCCCCAGGTACAAGCAGGACTTGGATGCCAGGCCTTGACATTCCAGTCCCTGGCAGTGTGGTGGGAATGGAAAGAAACTTAAATTTGAGGCTATACTTCCTGTGTGATGTTGGGCAAGCCACTCACCTCCATAAAGGGAGGAATAGGGGAGTGGATACAGCACCCACACTTCACCCTGTTTGACTCAGTTTCCTCATCCATAAAATGAACTTGAGGAAGGAAATGGCAAACCACTCTAGTATCTTTGCCAGGAAAACCCCAAATGGTATCACGAAGAGTTGAACATGATTGAAATGACTGAACAACAATACAGAGGAGCAAGTTCATGGCCTCTGAGGTCCCTTTCAGCTATGGTCCCTATGACTGCATTTGAAAAGGGTCCAGGAAGGAGAGAAGAAGCCGGCTGGAGACACAGGCAACTTCACCCTTTCTTCCAAGGGCAGGTGTCCTCTCCTTAGTCTTGGCTTTCCCATATAGACTCCTTCTCTGGGAGAGGCCTTTGGAGGTCACCTCCTCCCCTCCTCTGCCTCCTGGCAGGACTGTGATACCCCTCCCCATTCCCTATTCTCCTTTCCTTTCACTTCTCCTTACCCTTACCCTTCAGTGTCTCTCTGTCCTCCCCCTGAGCTAAGTAGGTAGAAAAACTCCTTCATACAACGCTGACCCTCCCTTAACAACCATCTTAAGAATTTACTATAAAATGGCCTAGGGAAGATGAAGTAAAAAGGTGAACTAAAATATGAATAACTGGGGCTGGGGTGGGGGGTTCGCCATTGTTTGGGGTGAGCACAGCTGGTTCAGAATCTTGAAGGGCAGGAGGGAATTGATTTGAAGGCTGAGCCCCAAAAAGGGTACAAACAGCACTAACCACCTGCCTCCCCACCTCTGCCCACCCTAAACCCAGGTTCTTGAAGGATGCCATGTGGAAACGGGACAAGAAAGACTTGGCTGAAGAGATGGGTCAACTGAACCAGCTTAAAAAGCGATTGCTGCTCATGCAGAATAAATACCTCCTTGAAAAGAAGGTAGCAAGAGGCAGGAAGATGGCAGGAAAGGACAACAAATACATGGTGTCGAGCTTCTTCGGGGAGGGGTTGAGGGAGGGGACTTGTGGAAGGACTGGGGGAGGGAGGTCTCAGAGGAAGCAGCCTGGGTCTCAGGCCTCACTGAATTCCTTTGTCTTCAGACCTGGGGCTCACAGGAAACCCAGCTTCAGCCCTTGACATTTTAAGGCCCTTGGTTAACTTGATACCTTGAGAAAACTACTCTAAGCCTCCCTACAGACCTAACTTCTGCCCATTCTCAGTGCCCATTGCCAGATTCCTTTCTTCTTTTGTCTCTGACACTACATATATACTTGGCTGCACTTTTTACACTTTATTTCCATGGAAGCTACAAACAAATTCAGAATAGTTGTGTGAATCAGACCCATTCCTTAGCACCAGTCCAGCTAACCCTGATGATCTGAAGACAAGCCAGATAGCCCCCCATTCTGGAAGTCTTAAGGAAACTGGATAACCATGGTCATGATATGGTATAAGGGAATCCATGAAAAGAATGAACACCTCTTCTCCAGCCATTCTCATTGAATAGGTATTACCTGACTGTACCAGACACTGTCCAAAGCACCAAAGACAGAGACAGACTTGAAAACATCCCTGTCTTGAATCATCGGTTCTAAGGAGCCTGACTCTGATGTTTACCTGTATGACCTTGGGTACATCACTCCCTAAGCCTCCATTTCCTCACCTATTAAAGGGGGAAGAAGTGAAGTGTCAATTAGCAGACCTCTGAGGTCCCTAACAGCTCTAGAACTATGATTCTATTTAAACAGTAAGCAATGTACCTGTGAGAAAGATGGGTTGAAAATGGATTAGATGAGTCTGGAACTGGAGGTAAGATTTGCCTGTTGTTATTCAGTCATATTCAAGTCACTCCATTTGGGATTTTCTTGGCAGAGATACTGGAGTGGTTTGCCATTTCCTTCTCCTTCTTTTACATATGAGCAAACTGAGGCAAATAGGGTTAAGTGACCCAGGGTCACATAGCACAAAGTTTCTGAGACCAGATTGGATGTTCCTTGACAGAGATACTAGAGTGGTTTGCCATTTCTTTCTCCAGCTCATTTTACAGATGAAGAAACTGAGGCAAACAGAATTACATAATTTGCCCAGGGTCCCACAGTTATTTTCTGAGGCCATATTTGAACTCAGGCTTTCCTGACACCAAGCAGAGCACTCTATCCACTATGGTGGCCCCAGCTACTCCCAAAAACTAAGAACAAGAAGTTCTTGGCTTGTTCAAGGTCACATAGATAAGAAAAGAAAAAGGCAGAATGAGAAGCTCAGTCCTCTGATTCTAAACCTGAGACTCATTTCAATACCAGAATCTTCTCTGTAAAGTTCAACTGAAGTACCCCCTTTCTTCTGAAATAGTTTGCCACACCCCTTTTCCTCCCCTGGTCTCCCCAAAGAAAGCATTATTCACCCTGGGCAAGGCTGTCTAACACCAGGTGTGTGAAGAGACCTGTGCCAGCTTTCCTTCCCTAGCACCTAGAGGATGGGATTAGGGTGGAGCCATCAGATCCTTGTTTACTGACACCTGCCAATGAGTAATCATCTAGTAGAATATCAGGGCAGGGACTTGTTGTATGCCTTTCTAAATACACTGTCTGGAATATTTTTTGATTTTAGTGATAGTAGCATGGAGTGTCCAGAGCTGTGATTTCATTGATAAAGGGAGAAGAAGTTCCCTCTGTCTATGTAAAGCAGCAGCACCTCTACAATTTCTATGCTCAGAGAGTGGCCTATTTTCCTAAGAGCCTAAATGCCTTTACCCAGGATTGCTCAGCCTGGAGGCCAGCCTTCTGTCCAATGCAACATGTTGTCTCTTCGCATGTATTCAATTTTTTAAAGACAATCTTCCCCACTGGTACTTACAGTGCAGTGAGGAGGTAAGACAAAGACTTTAATAATTGTAATGGACAATATCATTCCATGATAAGTGCATTGGAAGTCAAGGTCAAAATGTAGGGGAGGGTGGGGTGCAGAGATCAGGGAGGGGGAAGGTGCTGCATTGTGAAGGGCCTTGAATGGGGAGGGTCTTCACTGTCCTATAACTGTATAGTCCTGGCAAAAGTGTCAGGAGGGTTAAAGCTCAGAATGGAATGTCAGGGAAACTCAGGATGACAGATTTTAAAACTCTATTGGGAGAAAAATGAAAACCAAAAAAGAGATGAGACTTTTGTCTGGGATATATGGGTCAATAATTGATGAAAGAAGGCAGAGATCTTCAATTCCTATTTTGCTTCTGTTTTCTCTGCCAAGGAGAAAGACCTTTGAACTGGAAAGGATAATGGCTAACAGGGACTTGATGCCTGAGATAAGTAGGAAGAGAATAGGAGAGCTCCTAGTTTCCTTTGATGAATTCAAATCACCTGGTCCAGCTAAACCACATCCTTGGATACTAAAAGAATTGACAAATGTGATTGCTGAACCCCCCATCAGTAAAATGTGAAAGATCGTGGAAAATGGGAGAGGTGCCACAAAGTTGGAGAAAGGCAGATGTCTTGTTTTTCAAAAAAGGGAAAAGAATAGTGTCTGCAGACTCTAGGACAGTGAGCTTGATTTTGATTCCTTGGAAAATTCTAGAATAGATCATTAAAGAGATGGTTGACCACCACCTAGAAAGAGAAGCAGGGATACCAAGAGCCAGCAGGGCTCCATCAAGAACAGATCATGTCATACTAACTTCATTTCCTTTTTTGACAGGTTTCCTAAAATGGTTGATCAGGGGAATGTTGTAGATAATGTTTACCTTGATTTTAGACAAGCCTCTGATCAAGTATCTCCTACTATCCCTGTAGAAAAGATGGAGAGTTGTGGGCTAGACTATCATATAATCAGATGGTCTCAGAATTGGTTGGATAATTAATACTCAAGAGTAGTCATCAAAGGTTTGATGTCAATGTAGTTGGAGGTCTACAGTGCAGTACCCCCAGGGATTTGTGGCTGGTTTACCATTATCATCAGCCTCTGCATCCTGGGCCATCTCCAGTCCTGATGAATATCAGGCCACTGGACCCAGATGGCTCAGGAGAAGAAAGTGAGGTTGGTAACCTTGAACAGCCCCTCCCTCACTCAAAGTCAACTGCAAGTTATGTCATCATCTTAATGTCATGATCCTCTTCATGAACAAAGGACAAACACAATGTCTTGGCTAAAGGCATATATGGGATGCTCATTAAATGTGCAGAGATGCAAAATTGGGAGGGATAATTAATATACTGGATGACAGAACCCAGATCCAGAGGGTCTTAAAAGGCTAGATAGAACATTGGGCTGAAATTAGTAAGGTGAAACTCAGTAGAGATAAAATCTTATCCTTGGGTACAAAAAAAAATCAAGTATAAGGTGAGGAAAGCATGATTAGAAAGCAGTTTGTCTGAAAAAGATCTGGGGGTTTCAGTGAATTCCTGAGCTTGTGCTAAATATGAGTTAGCATGAGGGAGGAGAGGACTGTGGGGAGAGCACCTAAAAAAATCTAGTGGGATAGTAGACTGCATTAAGAGGCAGAGCTTCCAGGAAGAGAGGTGTCTTCTGCGCTGTCCAAATCCCATCTGGAATATTACAGTCTAGGTTGCCACAGTTTAGGGATGCTGATTAACTGGATATAATTTATAGGAAGGAAAGTAGAATGGTGAAGAGCCTGGAGGCCATATCATGTAAGCACCAGTTGGAGAAAATGGAAGCGTCTAGCATGGAGAAGAAAAGACTCGGGGGAGAGGAGGGCAAAGAGGGAGGGGTGGAAAATGACGGCCTGAAGGTCTGAAGGAGTGTCAGGGTAGAAGGGTTAGACTTGCTTGACCCCACAGGGCAGAACCTGGAACATTGGAGAAAGAAACAAATTTAGTTTTGACAGAACAAATGTCCTAATAATTAGCCTTATGGATGCCAAGGTGGAATGGGCTGCTATAGAGTAGGTGGGGTCCCTCTCCTTGGAGGTCTTCAGGAAGAGAATGGACAACCACCTGCCCGTAGGTTGTAGAGGGTGATTCTTTGAAAGTACATAGGGCTTGGACTAGAGAGCCTAGGAAGTCCTTTCTAATTGTGAGTGCCGGCCAAGGGGAGAGAGCTCGAATTCTGGGCAATGGGGACTGCTGAAAGTGACCCTCACACTGGGGAGGTGAGGGGTTGGGGGCGGGGGGGGGGGAGGGTAACCTCTGGCCCGATCAATCACGCGTTCCCTCTTATCGTTCCAGAAAGAGAAGGAGGTCCAGAACCGAAACGCCTTCACCAAATGGCTCCAAACTAAGCCTCTGCCCAGATTGCCCAAGGTTAAGATCCTGGAGCCTGCCCCGATTACGCAGGATTCCTCCCGGGTTACGAAGAAATCTGGCCCGGTTACGAAGGAATCCGCCCAGATTACGAAGGAATCTGCCACGATTACTAAGGAATCTGCCCCAGTTATGAAGGAAATTGCCCGGGTTACGAAGAAATCTGCCCCGATTACTAAGGAATCTGCCCCAGTTACGAAGGAATCCGCCCGGGTTACGAAGAAATCTGCCCCAGTTACGAAGGAAGCCGTCCCGGTTACGAAGGAGCCCGCCTCAGTTACGAAGGAATCTGCTGGGGTTACGAAGGAGGCCCCCCACGTTAAGAAGAGCCCCCAGGTTACGAAGCCGAAGCCCCCGCTGAGGCCTCGTCCGCCCTCCAAGAGGCGCCCGGTTTTGACTCCTCCCGCCCGACGAAGATTCCGCTCCTTGGAGAGAGCCAAGCTTTCGAGGCCCCGCACCCCCTTAGCCATCCTCCCCTCTTTAAGCCCCCTCATCCCGAGTCACCAGTCCCCGTCCAGCCCCCAGTCTCGTCGTTCCAACTCCCTTGTCGCTCATAGGCCCCCTCTCCTTTCGACCGTCCGATCGCTAGCCTCCAGCCTGCCCCAGTCGCCCCTGGCAGAGTCGAGCTCTTCACGCCCCTCCGCGAACCTCTACCTGTCGCCCAGCTTCCCGCAAGGCTCCTCCTCCAGGGCCAACCTTCGCCCATCTTACCCATTCTTGCACCCGCCACCCGAGCTGACACCCTGTGAGTTAAAGCCACGGGATGCCCAGAAACTCAAGTCCTCCGTCTCGGCGCCCACAAGCCCGAAGCAGCCCCTGCTGTCCCTCCTAGATTCCTATTTAATGGGCATCCCCCCAAGCCCTCCCCCGGCCCGGCCGTCCTCGCCCTCCTCCTGGACCGTCAAGTGGAACCTGAGCACCAAGCCCGACGCGCGGCCCGTCACCCAAATAGCCTTTCCTCAGGGCGTTCGCCTGGGGGTGCACCCGGACCCGGTGAGGAAACCCGACTTCTGCGACTTCCTCCACTTCTCCCCAGACGGTGAGGGCGGGGTACACATCCAAACTGCCGACGGCCAGTGGATCTTCCCAGTGCCCCGACTGCCCTTCAAGGTCCTACTCCAAGAGTTGTGCCCGAGCCGGCAGCGCCCGCGCCTGAAAGTGCCGGAGGGTTTGAGGCGCTTAGCGATCCAGGACCTGCCCCGGAGGCGCTATCCCGGGGATCAGTGCTTCTGGACAGACTCCATGGCCATGAGCCTCCGGAACACCTTCGACCCAGACTTCATCTCCTTGGTTCGAAGGCACCAGGGCCTTCCTCCCCTCTCCCCCACCTCCCCCACTTCTCCCAGCTCCTCGTCTTGCTCCTCCCTGCACTCTTCAACCGCTCTCAGGCAGTGCCGGACCCTTCTCTTCTATTCCCCTAATGACCCTCCCCTCATAAAGTAATTTTATTGGCTCGTCCTTCTACCACGTGACAGAGTTTCTATTCACAATCCAGGGGTATGGAAGGTGTTGACGTGACAGTATAGATGGGGAAAATGGCAACATTCCGCTAACGTTGGTTGGGTCCAGACTACCCGGGAAGGCAGGATTATGGACCCATGCCTTTGCCTAACAGGATGAACTATAAAGCCCCTGGATTCTCACCTCGTATCCCCATTTTAATCTTCCCCAACCTCCACACACACCCAAGGGAAGGGTTTGGAGACTAGGCTGGAGAAACTTGTGTACCAGGGGTTGGAGAAATCGCCCTGCAGGGCACACTAATCAGGTGCCTGAGGCTCGAAAGCAAAGAACTTGGTGGACTTCGGACTGCGGCTGTGGCTGCCTCTGTGAAGACAGCACCTAAGCCCCCGGGGACATCCCATTCACCAGTTCAGCTCTTTGAGGCCCCCACCAGAACCGAGCACTAGCAAGTTCTGCTCAATCCCTCCTGCTCGCACGTTTAGACCTCTTTTCTCTCGGTCTGGGGTGGAGAGGAGCTAACCAGCACCATGCAGGGCTCCTTCAAGCTGCCCGGGTATGATCCCCTCAGCATGACCTTGTTCAGCAGCATCTTTTCCAATTACAGCGGCAGAAGCCGCTTAACTCCAGCAAGTGCCTGAGCCAGCTATTGTCCAGAGTCTGGCTTCAATGTCCTCTGCCCCACCCCTCTAAAGTCTGAAAGTATTTGTTCTTGGGGACAAAGGATTCCTCTCCAAGAATCCCTCCTGGATAAAAAGCCCTCTTCCCTAGTCCTTCCATCATGGCCTTCCTTTTGTATCTCTGAACATCTGTAGTCTGTCTGCCAAGTATGCTGTTGAGTCTAGTACTGGGTACGGCTCAGCACCAGGGCTCAAGTGTGACCTGGGAAAGTTCCTTTCCCTGGGTACTGTCTCCTCCTCTCCACAAGGGGTCTGAGAAAGGCAGTCTCTAAGGTCTCCACTGATAAAATAACCTGTGATCCAAATCCAGCCCAAGCTGTCACCTCTGAACTGAAGAACACCAAGTCTATCCTGTACTCTGATGGGAGGCCATCTGGATTGATAAGTCTTTCAAGGCCTCCATAAGTGGTGTGGGAACTCTAGGGCCGGAGTTAACCCCTCCACTCCTGGTCCAGTTGGCATTCCTGCTCAGGCACTGCCTAGGCTAGATGACCTCTGAGGTCTCAGGAGATTCACTAGTAGAGTGGGGGACTGACCCTGGGCACATCACTGCCGCCTCCCCCTCCCATAGGCTCTCTGAGGCCCCTGCTGGCACCAAAAAAGCATCTGACAAACTCATACTGATATACTAGGAACTTAAAATAGCATGTCTCCCCAGGGACTGGCATTTCAGAAAGAGCCCAAAGATTAGTACTTAAATAATACTATTCTTAGGAAATTTCAGGCAATGTGATAGGCAAAAGCACACCAAGGAATCCCCCAACCTGCCCCTCAGCTGTCCTCAGGTGCTTCTAGCACACAAGCCACTCTTTGGTTTCCCCATTTTGTGATGGGGGAGACAGAATGAACCAAAACCCACTCCCCTGAGGAAGACTTCCAAAAGATGGCTTCAGAAGGTTTTTAACCCAGATTTCAATTCAAATCTCCATCTCCCCTACCACCCTCAAACTCCCAAAAGGCCTAGAGCCAGGCTAGGACTCCTCCATTTTCTGTTCCTCCTGCCAAAGAGATGACACGTGGAGGTCTGGGGAGGGAGAGCTTCTGGGAGGGCAATGAGCAGAACTGCCCTGGGGGAAAAAAGGCCTGGGCCAGGAGCTTGTCAGAGAACAAGCTAGGTACAAAGAAAGAAAAAGGAGTTTTCAGGGCATTACGGAAAAAATGCCACCTCGAATCTTTATTCAAATGGGTATTTGTACTTTGACAAATCACAGTTCGATTCAACACCAAAAAGCTATTTCCTTTGGAAATGCACCAAGTCATGTTTCCACCCCAGGGTCCTCTACAGAGAGGAGCCCATGTCTCTGCCTTCCCCACAGCAGAGCCCCATACTTTGGGACTGATGGCCCAACATCCCCATTACAGGTCTCAGAAGGAAGGAATGAGGGGCAACGTTCAGCCTCCTGGCCTGAAGGTTACCCAAAGTCCAAAGATGGGCAGCCCTCCCTAGACACCTAGTTCTGGACTCCTCCGGAAGCAATGTCCAGGTCGCAATACATGGCCTTCAGCTTTATCTGGTCCTAACCAAGACCCCTCAGGGGTGTAGGGGATTATGGGGGAGAGGGCCAGGGTTGGGGTGGAGCCTCCATAGACATTCACCATGACAATGATGATGACAGAAGATTCAATTCCAGGCTCGCTGCCCCGGCTCCCTCCTCCTCACCCCTGGGCCCCCTCCCCAAGTGGTCAGTAAATCTTCTGACGGCTGGGCAAGATGGCCTCCTTGATGAAGGAGAAGACAACCAAAATTCCAGAACGTTTGCCTCGTTTGCCTTTGGTGAAGTAGTTGGAGACCACATCATCTGTGGAGGTATAGGCCAGGATTAGGGGAATATTCCAGGGCCTGGGTCCTACCCTTGTGTCTTATTCTTAGCCTAGGGTGTCTTTCCCCATGAGACCAGAGTAACAACAACAATAAGTAGACAAGGTCTACTCTGCCAGTAGACTGGGGGCTAGACCAGAGAATCCCAGAGGGTAGAAGCTATGCCTCTTCCATCAGAACTGGGGCTCCCAAGGCAGAAACATTCCCAATCTCCTCATTCAGCAGAAGCTGTCTGCTCACTCCCACCTAGGTCAGTTCTAACACAGACACACACACACACACACACACACACGCTCACACACTCCTTCATTCCTCCCTCTCAGCCCCTCTCACCTCCAGGCTGTACGGTGGAGGGCAGGACGTTCTCCCCAGCAGACAGTGAAACAAAGAATGCAAACGGGATTAACCAGAGGCAGAATGTGAAATAGGCCAGGACCTGTCAACAAGAAACAGTGAGGAGGGAGGATGTTTGCTATTCAGACCCTGGGTTCCCATGTGGGAGGAGCCCTGAGACACCAGGAAGATTCCAGGAAGCTGAAGAAAATCCACAGGACAATCCAGACAGTCAACAGGAAGCAGTCTACAACAGAGATGACTGGAGGAAGGTTCTGCCCAGCTTTAAGCAGGGGAAACAAAGATGGCCATGCCCTCTGACCTGGAGGCTGGGGTCTTTTGTCTGTTATTCCTTCTCATTCCTTCCCTGTCTGCCTGTCTGTCCCTCTCTCATTCTTGGTACTCTGGAGCCTGGAAGCCTGACTAGCCTTGGAGCAGGTAGGCCTGGGAGAGCTCACCTACTCATGTCCTATTTACAGGAATGCCTGAGTGTTGCACCTTTGAATTAATATTAGTAGTTATGTTCTCTGGTCCAAACCATCCTGGAGAGCAGCTGGGAACTCAGTTAAGAAAGGGACTAAAATGAATGTCCAATGCTGGGCATGCCCTGAGAAGGTCACCACAAAGCGGAAAGGCGTCATCTGTGTCCAAATAGTTGTAGCAGCACCTTGTGGTCTGCCAAAGACCTGGAAACAAAGAAGATGCCCATGGCCTGGGGAAGGCGAATGCAGTGAAATAGGCCTTTACTGTAAGAAGCCACAGACGTGTAGAGACACATGTAAGGGCAAAGTCAGGTCAGAAGAACCAGGAGAACAACCTGCACAAAGGTGACCATCATGAAAGCAAAAAGAACAGTGAAATGAGCTGCACACAGTCTAACAGTGAGCCCGGCGCTTTGCCAGGAAGAAATGCTATCTCAGTTTAGATCTCCTCCTCCTCCTCATCACATCAAGCAAAGATGTGCACAGACTATCTCCAAGGATACCAACAACCCACGAGGGCTACTATGATGCCCATTTTACAGAGGAGGAAACAGAGGCTGAGAAGAGTCAGGTGGCTTGCCCAGGGCCACACAGCTAGGAAGTGTCTGAGGCCGGACTGACACTCAAGACCTGTACTCCATCCACTGTGCCAGCTGGCTGCTTCTAGTGACTAAGCCTGGCCCCAAAGGAGAGGTTTGAAAATGCACCTCTCTGCCTTCTTTGTACTGGTGGGAAACACCACACGGAACGCTGCATATTATGTTGGACACTGGTTTTGCTGACCTGGTTTTTTTTCCTTTTTAAAACATTCTTTGTTATAAAGGATGACATGATGGAAGAGGAAGAGGTGGGACATACTAAGAAATATAGATGCTGCAAAAAAAAGTAAGTTTTTAAAAATATATTTCTATAAGTCATTTATAATGAATTTTTATACTTACAGTAAATTACTGATTTCCCCCCAAAGCCCCAAAGTATTCTAGTTCTTTTCTCTTCATCTTCTTAAAAAAAGTAAAAAGCTGAAGCTTCAACAAAACTCAACTTGAGAACAATAGCCAATGTTAGGAGCACAGGGTCAAAGCTGAAGCACTTGGCCTCCAGTTTATTAGCCACGGACAAACTACAATTCCCAGAAGGTGCTTGGTCTGCTTGAAGGGTCTGTTGCATCAAAAATTCCTCCATCAATAAGTTTCCAATGAATACTGAATGATCAGTAGAGGGCAACAAAAGTGACTCAGTTTACAAACATTAAATATAGGATAAAAACTTTCCACTTACAATATAAAAAGGACCAAGTATTCCAGGAGGCTGCTGGGCAGCTCCTAGAGAAAAGTCACCTTCTTAAAACCTCAACAACCAGAAGGCTTTAAGCCCACTCTGTATCTACACCGTCCCTGAGTACTGTGAAAGGCAGCTCGAAGTGGTGGAGTTGTATGACAGGAACGTTTCAGGACAAAAAAACCCTGTCAAAAGCCAAGTCCTATCTGGTCTGAAGGAACAGAAACTGAAGGGGGTGAGATTGGTAGACATGAAAAAAGGAGACATCTGGGAAAAAACACTTGGCTGTGGCCATTAGCACTGTCCCCAGTCTCGCCCCCTCCCAGAGCCTCAGAGGGATGGGGGCCCCAACCCTAGAAGTCATCCTTTACCATCAAAAAGTAACATGGATCAGATATCTTTCTTCCCTTCTCAATGGGTAGGGGAGAGAATTTGGAACTGAAAAGATTTTTTTAATTAAAAAAAAAAGTAACCAGGGGTAATTTTTCTCCCAAAGAACAGACACAGGCTAGAAACAGAAGCAGAGAAAGGAAGAATTTGGAGAAATGACTGAAGAAGATTCCCGGTGTGGGACAGGAAGAGGGGCATTTAGGGGAGGGGTTTCAGACCCACCCAGTCTGAAAAAACACTCAGGAAGAGTACAAGACCTCCCCAGAGCAATCCTCTGGGACCCAAGCAAGCCAGGCCCAGAGGAAAGTGGAGTGAGAGTGGCCCGGAGAACCCTGCTCACAGGCACATGCTAAAGGGGTTGGAGTTCCACAGGAGAAGACCTAAGACAACTCCCAAGATCCAGAAAACGTCAACCACTGTGTTCTCCTGTAATGTTAAGGGAATTTGAAGATCTTCCCTGCCCCTTAACAGACCCATGTGACCTGCTTTGACCTTCGGCCCAGCCCACAGCCTAGGTCACATGAAGCCCAAGGTGGGAGCTTGCTGAATGGGCAGGGCAGGAAGGGTGCAGCAGAAGGAGAGAGGTAGAGTTGAGAGACAGGCAGCAAGCAGAGCAGAGCAGAGCAGCTAGCATGAGTGAGAGAGGGAGGAATTTTGCCTAAGGGAGCTTGTTTGTGGGGAGGCTTAATGAGGGAAGGCTTGGAGATGGCAGTGCTCCCTTTATTGGTAATGCATACAAACAGCCTCGTTATCATGGTGGAAATGACTTTCTGGTATGTGAATAAATATCTTGGTTCCCTCTGTGGAAGAGAGTTAATATTTTGCAAATTTACTCTGAAAATATGCATGCATATCCAAAGAGGCTGCTGTGGGTATCGCATTGGTGCTGTATCTCCTCACTTATGTACCTAGGTGGTGCAGGGCCTGGAGTCAGGAAGACCTCAGTTCAAATCCCACCTCAGACTCTTACAACTTTTGTGATCCTAGAGAGGTCACTCTTCACCTCTATCTAGCTCATTTTCCTCATCCATAAATTGGGGATAATAGCTCTTAACTTGTAGGGTTGTCATGGGGATCAAATAAAGTTGTAAAGCACTTAGCACAGTGCTTAATAAATGCTTGTGTCCCCCTCACCCCCAAATGTCCTACAGTGCCTCTTACCTCTGAGAAGGGGTAATATTCCTCTGCAAAATACTGGAACGCTAAGTAGTGATTGACCACCACCAACACTGCCAACAGAAGAGGGAGCAGAGGGAGAGAGAATAAGAGGTCAGTTATTTAGAAAAAAGATCCATAAAGATTCCCCCTTCGGTGGCTGGCCCAGCCCTGCCCCCCCTCCCCCCTCCCCCTCCCCACTCCTGCTCTCCATGGATGGCTCATATCTCTAGAGCTCCTCTTCACAGCAATGGCTAGGCTCTGCCCAGCTCACCCAGGGCAGGCACCACAATCGCACAGCCAAAGTGTTAGGGGTCCCTGGCTGGATGAGTAGAAAAGCTCTCAGGACTCTGTCTCACAGGGTCGGCGACCTGCACGTGGGAGGGGCCTCAGAAGCCAGCTAGTCCAACCCCCTCCTTTTAGAGAAGGGGAAACTGAGGCCCAGAGAGGCGCGTTCAGAGTGAAACGGTGTCTAACGTTCTCTTTATCTATGAAACCAGTCTGAGGGCTGACCCCTCCCAGCACAGGACCCCACGATGACAGCGGGCACCGTCACCCTTGGTTCAGAGAAGGAAACCAAGCTGGAATCAACAAGCATTATTGGTTGTTGTCCTTCGTCTTCTAAGAGGACCACAATGATATCACCATGGTAAAGTGAATTTCCAGTCTGTCCAACTGTGGCTGATCAGACCAATACGAGCTCAGAACGCTCTACCACAGGTTGGGCACAGATGGGCCATATGAATATTTGGGGTGGATATGCCAAATTTGTGCATCTTGCATTTACTTTGTGCTGTCCCAATTCTGCTTTGCTCATAGAGCACAGCATCCTTTCTGATACAGGCATGCCATGCTTAGCAGCCTTGTGCCAGTGTCTCCCATGTTGCACAGTCAAGTCCAAAATTCTTGAGAGAGAACTTGAGAGTGTCTTTGTATCGTTTCTTCTGGCCACCGCGTGGTGGCCTGCCCCATGCAAGTTCTCCATAAAATAGTCTTTTTGGCAAGTGTACATTTTACATTTGAACAACGTGGCCAGCCCATCAGATTTGTGCTCTCTGAAGCATAGTCTGAATACTTGGCAGTTCAGCTAGAGCAAGAACTTCAGGGTCTGGTACCTTATTCTGCTAGGTGATCCTCAAAATCTTCCTAAGACAGTTCAAATGGAAGCAATTCAGTTTCCTGGCACGGCACTGGTACACTGTCCATGTTTTACAAGCATATAACAATGAGACCAGCACAACAGCTCTGTAGACCTTCACTTTGGTAGTCAGTCTAATACCTTTTCTTTCCCAAACCTTTCTTCAGAGCCTCCCAAACACTGAGCTGGCTCTGGCAATGCGTGCATCAACCTCATTGTCAATGTGTACATCCCTGGAAAGTACGCTACCAAGGTAAGTGAATTTATCCACAGCATTCAGAACTTCTCCATTTGTTGTAACCGATGGTTCCATGTATGAATGGTGTGGTGATGGCTGATGGAGCACCTGGGTTTTCTTAGTGGTCATTATTAGGCCAAAATTAGCACAGGCAGCAGAGAATTAATCCATACTTTGTTGCATCTCAGCTTCAGAGGCTGCATTGAGTGCACAATCATCTGCACACAGAAAATCATGCACCAACACTCCCTCCACATTGGTCTTGGCTTGTAGCCTTTTCAAAGTGAAGAACTTACCATCAGTACGGTAGTTGACTTTGATGCCGTGTTCATCCTCATTGAAAGCATTTGTCAACATGGCTGAAAACATCCTGCTTTTTAAAAAGCATTAGGCACCTACTATATGCCATGCTCTGGGGAACATATATGAAAACTAAAACCAGCCCTACTCTCCAGGACCTTACACCCTAAGTGAGAAGACAAGTATAGGAACCAGGAACAGCAGGAGAAAACGGGTAGCACTGTACCAGAAACAGAAGAGTCTGGAAAAGGGGCAAGGCTTTGTTGGGTTTTGGGGGTTGGGGAATGGGGAATGGTGAGCTGTTTTAGACGTGTTGGATTTGAAATGCCTACAGAATTTGCTATCTGAAATGTCCAGCCGGCAGTCAGTGATATGAGAACTGATGTGACGCAGAAGTTCAAGAGAGAATGGACACAGAGACACACACACACACAGACACCTAAAGACACACGCAATACACACACATACACACTCATGAACACATACATACATACACACATACACAGACACACATACACATAGATATGCATACACACACACACACACACACACACACACACACACACACACACACACACACACACACACACACACACACACACACACACACACACACACACACACCCTTCCCTGGAAGAAGGGAGGGGTCTCACCTCAGGCTGCTTGAAGCCTCCTACTGGCTGGGTCACCCTCCTCCTGACCTCTTCCAGGAAGCCCTCCCTCAGTCCTGCTCCAATCTGTGTTTACACCATCTCTCTCCTGCTTCTCTGCTTCTCTGGTGAGTGTCCCATCTTCCCCTCAACCTGACCCTCCATCAGGGCTGTGCCGGCCCTGATTAGCCTAAGAATTCTGGGACTTGGGACCTGTGAGGCCCTTCTCTGGCTCTACTCCCAGCGAGGATGCTGCCAACAGAAGGGCCAGGCCAATCAGGAGAGGGGCACCTCCCACCCACTCACCCACCCCCATCAGTCTCTGCCTTACCCAGTACTCACCACAAGAAAGGATGAAGTTGGGTGAGGTCAGCATGATGAAAGGGAAAGTCTGAAGGAGGCCAAAATAGACAAGGTTGGTGAAGAGGCCTGTGCCAATGAGGAAGCTGGGGAAACGCTCAAAGACATAGAGGCCAACCAGCACGGCTGTGGAAAACTGAGGCAAGCACAGAAGGAGACTCAGGATTCCCGTCTCCACCACCCTGCCCCGCTCCTTCAGGAGCACTTCCCAGTCTAGTTCTGGAGATGGACCTCCCCCACCATCCTACCAAGGCTCAGGAGGGATCTGGGGAGGGGGAGGGAACTAGTCATTAGGGTGATTTGGGGGGAGCTTAACTAAACCTTTTAAGATCACAGCACCACAGAGCTGGAAAGGACCTTAGTGGTCTTTAAGTGCAACCCTTCATTTTACAGATGAGGGACTGAGGCCCAGGGAGAGCTCAGAGAATCTCAGGCA
Source organism: Notamacropus eugenii (assembly GCF_028372415.1). Classification (NCBI taxonomy): domain Eukaryota; kingdom Metazoa; phylum Chordata; class Mammalia; order Diprotodontia; family Macropodidae; genus Notamacropus; species Notamacropus eugenii. The sequence goes on from NC_092872.1 coordinate 737,154,402, forward strand.
GGGTTCCTGTCTCTGGGTCTAACAGCCATGTCTCCACCTTACAATGCTGACTCCAAGCCAGCTCTGTGTGCACTGGTAGGAAGGGCTGGAGGACACCGGGAGGTCCCATCTACCCCTCAGCATCATGTGACAGATGAGGAAGCTGAGGACCAAAGGCAGGAAGGGAACTTCCAAGGTACCAGGCAGCAGAGCCTCTGGCATTCACACACAGACAGACCACACAGCAGGTGGGAGGTCCCGGATTCCTCCTTTCCTTACACTTGTGAGCACTGGCTACTTTATCAGACCACCAAGTTATCAAGCGACATCCCTGGGCATGCAGGGTGGCCCTCAGGCATGAGGCCTAGGAAAAAGACTGCTTCCTGGTGATGACCCCGGGAAGCAGGTAGCAGTGGGGCAGAGGGAGAGAGCAGGCCCCTTACCCAGATCATGTATTTGATGATACGACTGGTGGCCACCGTGTACTCTTCTATTAGCTCAGCCAAGTAGTAGAGTCCGGCCGCTGAAAAAGAGGCAGGAGAGACAGCTAGGCTGGCAAGCCCAAACCCCGATGTGTGCCCCACTGTTTTCACAGGATCCCATAAAGGTGAGAAGCACAAACTCATAATGAGTGATGGTCACCAGATCCCCACCTCCCTTGGTTCACCCAAGCACCCACCTTACCAGGGTCCCTCACTCCTATACAACCTGATCTCTGGGTTTGTCAGCCCTGAAGGTGGTCCTTGTCTGGAGAACTTTATCAATGCCCGTATGTCAGAGGGCAATGGCTCTTACCAGGTTCTTGGACATTGACAGTGGAGAGGACTGGAAGGGAGCCTAGTAATGGTCAATGCCCCCAACTAAACACCTCCCCTCCAGATGAAGCTATCAAGATGCAAAAAGACTTGTCCAAAGTCACCCAGCAGAGACAGCACAACTCAGGGCCACCAGTCTTTCCTCTGCCACGCCATATGACTGGCTTCCCCACCTCCTTCCCAACCCAGAACTCACTTTCCAAGGTCTGTGATTCAGTCCTTAGGAGAGCCCCCTCCTCTGGGGGAACTCTAAAGCACCTTCACCTTCTCCCTGATTTCTGTCCCAACCAGCCCCTAAATCCTCGGCAGGAAACGGGCCCATCTTTCAGGAAGCAGCACTCACTCCACCCAATTTCTAACAATCTAATGGGTCTAAGATCTTTCAATGCCAGTCCTCTCTCCAACAACACAAAGTCTGACCCATCCACGCCAGCCCTCAGTCCTGGGTAAATGTCCTCCGTGTCACCCACCCATCTGACACCAAGACTCCCCTCCAGTGCGGGGGGGCCTGCCTCCCACTTCCTGCAAGTACTGACTCTCCAGGCTCTTTTCTTGTCGTAAAACTATAAAATCTATATAATACCTGATCTACATAATACCAGATGAGTAAAATACCCGCCCAAAATGTGGAGGGAGGTAGAGGAGGCTGGAGCACGCTGTACAGTGAAGCGTAATCATGTGACTTTTCAGAAATAAGAAGCACTGAGTACGAAGGAGCCAGAATGAGGCTAAATAATAATAACAATCATTTACTCCTCTGAGTAACTTGGAACTAGGGAGACCTGAGTTCAAATCCTGCCCAAAACACGGGTTATACGACCAGACAAGTCACCTCAACTGTCAGTGCTCTTGAGCAAAGTCTTGTTGAAGAGGTTTTGCTGGCATCTTTTTTTAATCACGTTCATTTCTGCCCAGAAGCCACTGCTCATGTGGAAGCACTTTTAACAAAGAACTGGGGGGGAGGGGGTGGGGAAGTAAATCCGTCCAACTGAAGCCTCAGCCACAGCCACGGCCCCTCACCCCATACCACCAAACAACACAAGGACTTGTAGATCTGCATCAGGTAAGGAAGCCTCCCACACCCGTGGAATCATGGGCCTGGGTGAAGTGGAGACAGAGCTGACCTCAAAGTTCAGAGGCCTTGGGTTCAAGTCCAGCACCTAGCACAGACTGGCTGGGATGCCCTGGGCAATCCCTGACCCTCTCAGAGGGTCCCAGGAAACTCCCTGAGACAGGGCCCACGTTCTACAGCACCGGGAGCTTCCTTCTCAAGTTAACAAAATCAGGTCCCCAGCTAGTGCCCTTTGATGACGCCCCCTCTCCCACATCTGGTTCTCACATCAACCCGGGGTGGGGAGGGCCCTGACCGAGGCCCCAGGACCAAGGCTGCATGGACGGACTGAGTTCGAGTCCCAGCCCCAAGTCTCCCAATCCTGCTTTTCCTGGGCCTCTGAGTTCACCAGTGTGACACAGCAGGTTCACTGACCACCTTGGAGGACCTGCGGGCGCTCGGACCTTCCCCCTCCCCCAGAAAGTGGTCCTATGATGCACAAGGCACTCCTGGGCAGGGGAACAAGCCCTGCCCTGGAAGGGGGCACTGCACCAAGGACAGCCTCCTCACATTCTCTGGACCTTGGAGCCTCTCCTGGGCTGCCCAGCTGGGCCTGGGGCTTCCTCTCCCTCCACCCAAGTACAGCCCCTGCAGTGCCCCCATGCAGCCGCCCCAGGCAGCGGCCCAGGCAATGGGTTTGCTCCGCTATTCTCCAGGGGCGCGTCCATCCCTGACCTTTCATGCCCCTCCACGTTCTCTCCCCTCACTCCCTTCTCTCTAAAATTCTCCAGTCTATCGTTCTCCTCGAAGGTGGGGCTGGGAGGAGCCCCCCCCCCAGACTCAAGGGGGGCCCAGACACTGTCAGCCACCTGAGAAGGTGAGAGGGGGAAAGGATGTGGGGGAGGGGGTGCCCTGCCCAGCCTCCCAAGGGGGCTGAGGAGGAACCTGCTGGGGAAGTGCAGGTCTATTAGGGGAGGGTCTGAAGAACACGGAATGAGGGTCCAACCCCCAACTTAGAGAGAGGGGGGGTCCTCTAGGGCACTGGGCTGGAGAGCTCTCCCTGCATGACGTGGGAGATCACGAAGTATAAACGGGGGTCTCATCCTGGCAGAGCCTCCTGCTACTAGGAAGGGGCATGAGGGCGGCCTTAGAGACCACTAGGATTTGGAGGGGCTGGGGGGTGGGAAAGGAAGGAGGAAAGGGGGGGTCCCCCGGGATCCTGGAGGGGCGGTGGATCTAGGCTAGGAGGAGGGTCCTGGGCATGGGGGAGGATCTCTACCCGGGCACTGGGAGGAAGGGGCTCTCAACATCCTGGGGGCCGACGGAGGCCACAGAAATGGGGAAGCCCGGGCTAGGGGGGAGGGGAAGGGTCTCTTGCTGTAGGTGTCTGCACGATACGCTGGAGGTCCTCTGGTCTAGGGCCTCCCATGTAGGAGTTCCCACAGTACACTGAGGGGGGCCTGCTGGTGGGGGGATCTCTCGCTTAGGGGGTCCCCTCGCAGCACTTCCATCCCTGAAGCCTACCGGGAGTCTCGAGGATCTCCAGAACACTGAGGCTCTCTCACTGCTGGGCTCCCCGCAGTGCACTGGGAGTCTGGGGGGGGGAGGGTGTCTCACTATGGTGGTCCCTGCAGTGCACCGAGGGTGACCACAGTACATCAGGGGTCCCTCCCCAGAGGATCCCCCGCAGTGCACGGGGCTCTCCCAGCCTAGGGATCTCCCCAGGAGGTCCCCACACCACCCGTCGGGATGCCCTCCCCAGGGGGTCCTGCAGGGCATGGGGGTCTGTCGTGGGGGTCTCACTATGGTGGTCCCTGCAGTGTACCGAGGGTGACCACAGTACATCAGGGGTCCCTCCCCAGAGGATTCCCCCGCAGTGCACGGGGCTCTCCCAGCCTAGGGGTCCCTCCCCAGGGGGTCCCCACACCACCCGTCGGGATGCCCTCCCCAGGGGGTCCTCGCAGTGCACAGCAGGGATCTCTCCTCATGGGGGCGCCCCCCACACCACCCGCCGGGGCGCTCTCGTTGTGGGGGTCCCTCTGGGGGGCCGCTCACCGATGGCCAGGGTGACGAAGGCCACCTGGATGAGCAGCGACAGCCAGCTCAGCGCGTACATGAACCACATGGCTCGCCGCCGCCTCTCCGGCCTCCGCCCCGGCCTCCCTAGCTCGGGCCGCGGGGACACGGAGTCGCCGCCGCCGCCGCCGCCTCAGGCCCCGCCCCCGCCGCCGGCGACGTCTCCGAGAGGGGCCGCGGGCTCGGAGCGCGCCGGCGCCTTCCCGCAGCGCCTCCTGCAGGCGGGAGGCCGAACTGCAGCTGCAGCGCCTGCGGCCCAAGGCGGCCGGGGCTCGGAGCCACCCGCTCGGAGGGGAAACTGAGGCGGGAGGGCTTCGGAGAAAGGCTACCCCCTTCGCACCTGCGCGGTCTGTGAGAGGATGGGGTTCAGGTGGACGCCCCTCCTGTCCTGGGGGGCCAAGCCTCGGCCAAGACGCTGCGGGCCATTCTGGTCCCCGACCTTCCTCTCCCCCAGACCTCGCAGGGTCCCCCAAGTCCCCGCCTGGGAGGCCGCGGCCGGGCTGCCCTGCTGGGCTCGGGGCGCCACCGTTCGGCCAAGACGTTGGTGAAGTGGAGAGTGAGAAGGAGACACAAGCGGGGGGCGCCCCCTTATCCAGCACGGGCGTTCCGGGGATCCAGCACCCCCGGACTCCTGCTGTCCCCCTGGAACCCCACTCTCCCCTGCGGCTCCAGAAGCCGCAGCACGCTCCTCATGCCCCAGTCGTGCCCCTGGCACCCTCTGGGCAGGTAGGCTAAACCAGGTTCCGGGGTGAGTTAGGGAGCTGTCCACTCCAAGTGGGCGAAGACTCCCCGCCGCCAAGCAAGGAGTGGATGAAAACAGTTGGTTCCCCCGGCCTTAATAAAGGCAGCTGAAGTGGCTACTGTGGCACCACCTAGCTGAGACAATAACTAGATGCCTCTAACTCCAGGTCCTTAATCTTTTTCATATCCTGGATCCCGTGGGCAAGCTAGGGAAGCCCATGGCCCCTTCTCCAAAGACTGTGCTAAATGCATAAAATACATAGGATCACAAAGGAAATCAATTATATTTAAATACAGTTATCATGATGCTGATTTTTTAAATTGCCTGGCACCTAGGTTAAGAATCCGTGCCTATCTCCTCTGTAGTAAATGAGGTGAGGAGGAAAGCCATCAGACTGTCAGATAAAAAGGCTTTCCAAGGAGGTCCAGTGAGGACCAGAGGGAGACAAGAAGTGAATGAGTTTTGAGGAGGGGGATTTGCTGCCCCCATGTGGCAGTCATAAGTAAGTGGCCTTGGCTCTGACCACTGGGACAGGAAGACCTCTTTTTAATTCATTAGTTCAATAAACGTGTATTAAGCACCAACAGTGTGCAGAGAACTAGGAGCCGAGGAAAACACAAAGTTATTTGCAATTATAACACACCATGGAAGAGTCAGTTTTTGTTCACACAACGTGCACCTGGAGTGGCACAGAGGGTCAGTCCAGCTAGATCAAGCTAGAGATGAAGAGACTGCAGGCTAGGGCAGTGCCAGTCACCCACACAGACGTGTGGACACATACGTGCCTACATGCATCCAGGCACACGCGCACACACACACACACACACGCACACACACGCGGGTGCGCGCGCTCCCTGGAGAAATCCATCAAGAGGTGTGAGGGGCTTCTCAGGCTTTTTTGCTGCTGTCCCTTAAACTGTGAAAAAAGCTCCAAGCTAATTCACAAACCTGTCAGCTCTGCCCTGGGCAGATCCCTAGGAAAGGATCAGTGACGAAGAAAGAACCTGACCACTCCATACACACACACCCCATTATTTACAGGGGCTCACACACTAAGCAAAAAATTATACAGAGCATCACCCTTTTCATTCAACTACTCCACCCCAAAGTTTACTAGTGTTGTGTGTGCCACTGTGTTTAATATCCTTCTATCCCCAGCACCAAGCCCAGGACCCTGCACATAGTAGGCACTTAATAAATGCTTGCTTATTGAGTGGTTGATTCATGTGGATGAATCGGACTTAAGAAGTGTCTCCTTTCTTCAGCTCTGCCCCGGATTTTCCCACCTCCCAGCCATTGCTCAGGGTGGAACACCCTCTCCCTCCCATCATGACTATTAAAATCAGACCCACCCTTTCAAGTGCAGTTAACCTGGAGTTTACCTGGAGTCTATCAGCCAAAGGGGACTTGTCTCCTCACACCTCATATAGTACTTTATTTGAACCTCTCTGATGAAAATTTAACATTATGAATGTCTTAGTTCCATAAAAGACTAAAAGGCCCATGACATGGAGCGTTGGGAATGGGGGCCTTCCACTGCACCACCTGATTGCCTCCAGATTGTGTGGGTGTACGTGGGGGGGTTGTGTGTGGGTATGTTGAGGGGGGGTATAGGTGTGGGTGTGTTGTGTGTGGGTGTGTGTGGGTGTGTGGAAGTAGGTGTGTGTGTTGTATGGGTGTGGGAGGTGGGGCAGCGTGGGTGTGTGTGTTGTGAGGGGGGTGGGGGTGGGTGCCAGTGTGTGTGTTGTATGTGGGTGTATGTGAGTGTGTGTGTGAGTGTGCGTGTGAATGTGTGTGGTGGGTGTGGGTGTGTGGGTATGTGTGTGTTCATCCTTCATTGCCAAAGAAGACCATGCCATCAGAGAAATGATGACATGATTCACACTTGACTTTGTTTTGAGTGAGGGAGGGCTGTGCAGGTCACCAGCCTCACTCCAGAGCCATCTGAATCCAGTGAGCAGATATTCATCAGAATGACTGGAGATGACCCAGGATGAGTCATGGGTGTGTAACCGATTACTGGAACTGTGCTTCACTATCAGCCCCTGGGAGGTAGGGATTATCATCCCCAAGGATCTGGGAATTCTCAAAGCCAGTACTGCATTAGAGCCCCCTGAGGGCAAGGGGGACTCTGGGGCTAGGCTATCTTCTTAAACCTACAGTCCCATGAGGGTCGGAGCTGTCTACTCCCTGACACCCAGACTCCCTTGTGGCAGTGACTGCCCCTACCATCCCTCTCTGTGCTAACTGCCTGAGCAGACAATAAACACTATATGAGGAGAGACATGAAAAGAGAAAGATCCACTCAGACCATCTGTCACTTCAGTTTAAATCTCACCACAGAGGAGACTCTATCCCACACAATTTCTTGCTGGGTATGGAGAAGCCGGATACTGAAAGAAAGGAGAGAGCGTGAGAGATACCAGCCTAGAGTGGGAAAGGTCAGACCCAGCTTCTCGGGATGCCCATTCTCAGCGCATGAAGCAGCAGGGCAAAGGCATTTGGGGCTGAAGGTGGGATGACTTTGGGAGCCTCCATCCCCGACCCTCAGTCTTCCCATCTCCAGCAGTCAGATCCAATCATTGGACCTGATCCTCACTCCCCTTCCACAACCCTCAATGCCCATTCCCAATGCTCAAACATAGCCTGAGCCCCCAAGAGTCTCTCCTAGCTCTCAGCCCTCTCCCTGACCCTCGGGCCCTCTGGTTGAGGCCCCGAGCTCTTCGTGTTGTACCTCCTCCTTCTTCCCTGCAAAGCTAGTAAATGGTGCTCCTTGGAAGGTGCCAGGACACCCTTCCTGCGAGAAATGCCCATTTAATTCCTTCCACCAAAGCCGCAAAATTACACTCTTCAAAGTCATAATAAAAGTTCCCTCTTCCCACCTGGCATTTGGCCCATAGTCCAAGGTGGGGGCATCAGTCCCATTGTCAGCAAGGCCCTGGGAGGAGGCAACCTAGAAAGTTTGGGGGGAGCCCTTGGAGGAGGAGGGGGCACAGGGTCCAGATTCCCGTGACTCTCTGCTCCCTTCCCCTCCTTTTTGCACTGACGTACAACCAGCTCCTGTTTCTTCACTCTGAATCAGTCACTATTGCTGAGGAAGCATGTTCACCCCAGTGGCTAATTCCACCCCTGAGCCCCTACTCCCCTAAAATCCCCCTCCCAGCCTGGAGCACTGCCCTCCAGTCTCCCTGGAGGATCATAGGGTGGCTGGAAAGTGGGGATGAGTCTGGAAAGAAGGGGAGGATGGAGGGAGAGAAGAGCCAGCCAGGAGAGTGAGCTCCCAGATTCACATGCAGACATAGTGACCAGCTAGGTAGATGCAGCTGTGACCTTGGAGAGCACCTGCCCAAACTGCTCATATTACAATGAAAAAGGAGCTGCTCACAATGGAAGAGGGTCTTACCCAAGGTCACCAAGTCAGGAAGCAGAAAACCCTGGATTCCAGCCAACAACTTCTGAACCCAAATACAAGACTCTTACCATTCCTCCTATAATAAAATCTACTTTTAATCAACCTCAATAACTTCTAATCATTATCTAATCACTTTTAATCACCTGGTATTTATGAAACACCTGCTATAGACCAGACACTGTACTAGGTTCAGGGACTCCTCTATAAAATCACCAGGAAAAACCTTTCAGTTTGAAAATCACAGATTTAGGACTAGATGGGACCTTAGAGGCCACAAGGCCTAACCCCTTCATTTTACAGATGAGGAAACTGAAGTAGACAGAGGTTAAGTGACTTGGCTGGAATCACACAGCTAGGAAGTGTCTGAGGCCAGATTTGAACTCAGGTCTTTCTGTCTGCAGGCCCAGCACTCTATCTACTAATCTAATTAGCTGCCTTTAAATCTGTGGCCCTCATATAACAGTACTGGGACTCAAACTTCTGACTCCAGGTCCACGGCTCTTTGCATCCATTATACCAGGCCAAAAATGGCCCTCTGGTCCTATATGATCTATGAGATGTGCCTCCACAATAGGGGGTGGGTGCACTGAGCCATCCACATGGGTGGAGAATCTTATAACTTGCAGAGAACCTTTGTTCTTCATTCACCCCCTTCTGGAAGCATTAGAAAGTGCTCTGGTTTTGAAATAGAAAGACCTGAGTTCATATCTCATCGCTGACTCTTACTTGGGTCAGTGACTTCCCCATTCTCTGCCTCTATTTGCCATTTGTAAAGTGGGAGAGCTGGACTTTATGGCCTCTGAGCTGGGGGTCAGCCTTTGCCCACGCTTAGAGAGTCAGGCAATAGATGGGAATCAAAATTCCATTTTCTGTTGGAAGCCAGCCAGTCTGGCCTGCCATTGACCCTGTGCCCTTCACTTTATGAACCCTGAGGGCCAAAACACTAACCTAAGAGGCCCAATCTGAGGGCAGGAGACCCTTCTACCCTTCCCTCCTCATTTTTCAGCACATCCTCCTTCTTTCCTCTAAACTAGGAAGCAGTCGGGGTAAGGACTGAACTCCAGCTCATCTTCCTGATAACCTATCAATTCTTCTCCTTTTTGGGTCACCAGTCCTCCATCAGCTCCCTTCTCTCCCTTCAAAGTACCCTCCATTTCATTCCCCATACATGCCCAGTCTCACAAAATGAGAATCATGAAGAAGTGAGTCCAAATCCTACCTTAGACTTACATTAGCTGTGCGTCCTTGTGTCAGTCACTAAGCTTTTCTTGGCTTCAGACTCCTTTGTAAAAAATGAGGTGTTTGGCCTCTATGGTCTCAAATATCTCCTCCAGCTCTAACTCTCTGATCTATGACATCTAACCACTCAGTCTGTGCATCAGAGCTAGAGAGGTTGGAAGTGGGCATGGTGAGGTGGGGAGGACTGGGTCCTCCTCTTCACCCTCCAGAGGTATGGCTTCCATCACTTTGGGGTCTCTGTCCCCCTCAAAGACAAGGTGACAGGAAAAGGCCAAAATCATAGTCTGTTCTCACCTTCAGTAGTTTTAGGCCCACTTGTCTTATCCATATTCATGGGGCCAGGGAGGTATCGGTTCTCCTCTATGCACCCACTCAAGGCCCAACGCCTCTCTTACTTGAATATTTGAACCCTTCTTTGGGATGATATACAATGAGGGAGATTCCTATATGCTGAGGAATGTGCATTGAGAGAGTTTGCCATTCTCCAGATGTAAGACTGGCCCACCCTCGTTGGCCTTTGGAGTAGGATCAAGGTGTGGCTGAACCTTTACTGAAGGAAAACCAATCAAATCCACTTGTAAAGGAATAGAGCTGCAAGGGCACTTGGAGGTCATTCTATTCAACCCCCTTATCTCACAGAGTCAAACTGAGGCCCCTAAAGGGGAAGCGATCCCTCCCCCACCATGAAGAAATGACCTGCTGCTGGTAGATGGATGGTGACTGCAGAGTTCAAACTCCAGTCTTCAGCCTCCCAATCCAGCAGGTCTCCCACTATGCATATCAGGGCAACGGAGTCAGATGCTTCGTCACATGTGGTCATCGAGGGATGTGTCTCCTGCTTGCCTCACCCCACTGAGCACACATATACACAAACACACACACACACACACACACTCCCATGTTCACACATACCTCTAAACAACATAAAGAGTCCTCCAATTCTCTAAGCCTGCAAAGCAGTTAACCATTATTATTTGAATTGCAGGCCTTTATTTTTCATTTCAAGACACACTTTTCCAAAGCATTGTTGTCTCTGCCTTAGCACCCAGGTCCCAGCACAGCCTCCCTGAAATCCCCCAAGAACATCCCAACGAAATACACACATTGGGTCATCTCAGGCTCCAACTGTAGGTAGAGAAGCTTGAGATCCTACACGCGAGCAGAGCTACGTAACAACGCACACATACACATGCCACTTACACGGTTTTGTACAAATTACACACCAATATGGTGAGACCATTATCCTGAAGCCATTCAAAACCAGTCTAGATTTTCCTTAAAAGGATCTCTAGACTTTACTCCTCCCATGCCCTTACTAGTTTCCTCTTCTGTTTAGTGTCCCCCTAGAAGTAAACTTGAAGGCAGGGACTTTTGCTAGCTGGTATTCAGATCCCCAGGGCTTAGCAGAGTGCCAGGAATGTTATTGTCTTCAGTGATTTTCAGTTGTGACCATCTCTTCATGACCTCATTTGAGGTTTTCTTGGCAGAGTTTGTCTTTTCCTTCTCAGGTTCATTTTACAAAGGAAGAAACTGAGGCAAATAAAGTGAAGTGACTTGTCCAGGGTCACACAGCTAGTATCAGAGGCTGGATTTGAACCCAGTTTTCCTGACTCCGGGCCCCAGTGCTCTATCCCTGCACCAGGAACATAGCAAGCATTTAACAGATGCTTGCTGACTGTTGACTAAAACTGTCCTCAAAACTTAATTGGCTCTGTCTCTCAAGGATCAGGCTATTGACAGCACTTTTCCTAAGGACAGAAGCTTAACCTGGTTCTTCCCTTAGGCTTCTGACCAAGGACCAACACAGCCAACCCAGAGGCAGGGAAACTGTGCCCAGATAAATCAATGCCATGTCCTTGCTAAATATCCCACCCATGCTTAAGCCGAGCCAACTTCACTTTGCTCACTATGGGATGTTCTGTGAATGTTCCATTTCTCTCAGTCTCAAGCTGAGTGAACAGGCTGACTGGCCTGGGTCTGTGCTGGCCTGCTACAACACACACAGCCATCCACTTACATGGGAGCATGAGTATTCATGCTAGCAGTTGCAAAAGGAAGCATCCAGGAATGTTAAATCCCAGAATGCTAACCTTTCCCATACCCATGCTCATAATAACCCTCAAGCATGCTCGTGCAAGGCCTTATTACACATGTGGCTTCTGCATATATAAACATGTGTATAGAGATCACATGCATGTGGCCATGCATGGCTGCCTTATACATGCATGTGTGCCACAGACCAAAGTGTACTCCCCAGACCCGTAGATTCACAACCTGCAGATGGGTACATGTATGTGCACACACGCTGACTGACAGACAGTAGTGGGCCCATTTATCCCCATGCAAACGTGCTCTGACACACGCATGCAGCCCCCCCTCCAGCCCAGTCCAGTAGAGCTCCGGGGAGAGCAGCCTCTTCCCTCTCCCTCCCTTCTTCCCATCTAGCACCGTCGCCCAGGCTGTTCCACTCATCCTTCCTGGCACTAACTTGGCCTGACATGCCCGTTGCGCGAGGCGCCTCCTCCAGAAGCCGTTAGGAGCTGCCCGCTACTTCAGTGGGTGCTAATTGGCTCTGTGATGGGCCTCGGGTCACCGCTCGGTCAGCCGTGGCTGATACTATCTCCCTGCCTGTTCTGAGAAAGGTTCTGCTGTCCACTCTGCTCAGGCCTCAGCAGAGTGCTGAACCGTGAATGCGTGGCCACGTGGGACTGGGCCATGTGAGGCATGGAGAGGACCCTCTTCTCCCCACTCACTCACAGACACCGTAAAATCAGGGAGGGTGAGGACAGCTGCACTGAGACAAGGGCTGATGGGCTGTGTCCCTCCCGCCCCAAATCTCATAACCTTGTTATGTTGCTGAAAATCCCACATGTCTCAATTTAGCGTCCCCCTCCCAGGAAGCCTCTTTAAAAATGTAAGCACTGACCCAAGCAGACACTCTGGTGGGCCTGACTCAATTTGATCATTTTTCCTCTGATGGGATGATTCAGGAGACACCATGAAGGCACTGAGTGCCATGCAGGGCAGAGGGAAGGGTAGGGAAGAAAAATCCCAAGAAAGAAACAAGGAGATCCATGGGCATGAGAGGCAGTGTAGTGTGTGGGGGGGGGATTAGAACTCAGCCCTCAGAGACCTCCTCCGTGAAATGAGAGGGCTGGCCTCCCTGGTCCTCTAATTCCAAAAATAAGGATTCTTTTGATGGAGGATGCCTCCGGGTCCCCAACCCTCTGGAACAAGATCCCTGTTATCATTCAAACACTCGTCTGCTGCCTCCTCCTCTTCCCTGTCTTCCTCATCCAGCAAGCCTCTCCGAAAAAAAAAAAAAAACTCCCTTCTGGACCATGGCCTTCACCTCTGTGGAGTTGGAGAGCTCATCTCTCCCATCTGCTCAGCAATATCATCCGGTGGAGGCAGCCCCAGGAAGATGGAGCTGTGTCTCCTCCTGCCTGTCTTTTCTCAGGAATTGTTCAGCAGAGGTGACTGGGTGAATAATTGGGACCTTCAGGAAATGACTTAGTATCCTAATTGCCCAGATGAGGAGGAAGCAGAAATTCAGAGAGTTATAAAATTTTAGAATCTTGAAAGGGACCTCAGTGGTCCATTAGGCCAACCCTTCTCAGAAAGGAATCTCCCATTAAAACACAGCCGAGAAACAATCCTCCGGATTCTGTTTGAAGACCTCTAACTACACTGTTGAACCTAAGATCTCATTAGTTTTCCATTATTGAGCTTGAGGTCTACTAAAACCCCCAGATTTTTTTCAGATGAACTGCTCTCTAGCCATCCCTCCCCATTCTTATACTTACGAAGATGAGTTTTTGAACCCAAGTAAAGACTTCACATTTATCTTTGCTGAATTTCATCTTGTTAGATTCCTTCCAATTCCCTTGACTATCAAAATCTTTTTAGATCCATCATCCAGTGTTACTATCTTATTTTCAAATTAGTAAGTACGCTATGTATGCCTTTAAATTACCGAGGAAAATGTGAAGCAGCATAAGCTCCTCTGCAGAGGTGGAGGAGGTCACGTAGCTAGTGCCAGAGGGAGATTTTGAACACAGATCTCTTCCTGACTCAAAACCCAGCTCTTTAATTCACTAAACAATGATGTCAATGAAATATCTCAAAGATGGGGACCCTAGTAACCCTCAAATTGACTTATCAGAGCACTGGTTAATAGCCACCAAGCTTTTCTGACCTTTCTACTGCCTGGGATGGAAGGATTTAGACCTCTTTGGAACCAGATTTCCCAGGTTCCTCTGTCGTTGGTGTTAGGAAGGAGGGAAGGTTAGCAGAAAAGGCATCTGGGGGTCCTTATGCTCAGAAGGGGGAGTGACCCCTCACATCTATCCTCCCTTCTCTGGTCTTGAACCCAAACTGCACATCCCAGGATCACTAGCACCTCGGGACTTTTACAACATTATTTTTTTGGACAGAAAGGACCGATTTCCAATCTGCCTCTCCTCATAGCTGGACTTGTTAACTCTGATGGGGAAAAAGGAAAAAGGAATTGGAATTGCTCAGCAGCGATGTGGAAGTAAACAGTCCAGGCAATTGCCTCGCATTTGGCAGCATCTACTCCCTCCCTGCTGCCTCATGGTTTCCTCCAAGAATCGTTCCTCCAGCAGTGGCAAGACCGAGACACAGTCAGCAAAGCATGTTTACTACCCCAGCTAGAACACAGCTGCACGCCCCTCCCCGCCCTTGCCCTTGACCCCTGCCCCAAACGTTACAGATTCTATTGTCTGTTCATCTTCTGCATGAAGCCTTTCTCAATCTACACAGATGCTAGTGCCCTCCCTCCCCAAAATTATGTTATATTCATTTTGTAAACATTCTCAACGTTTCCGTAAGTACGTGCAACCTCCTCCTGTTAAAAAGTCAGTTTTTAAGGACAGGTTTGACTTTTGTCTTTGTAAACCCAGCGCAGAGTACACAGTAATTGCTTAATAAATGCTTGTTTGACCCTCACCCACACCTATGCAGAGGTGGGGGAACACAGGCGGGGGATATTGCATACGTCGTCAGAATGAATTCAATTTTCTAATCAGTTTTATTATTTTTTTCTCCTCTTCTTTAAAACAAGCTTTGATATGTGAGATGGCCTGAGATGGGGGAAATTTAAGTGATATAAAATTTTTGAATCAATAAAGTTTTAATAGAAAAATAAATACTTGTTTGCCATTTGAATGATCGAGGGAATGCTTGATAAGACTCTTCTGGCATCTTGTGAATAATCTTGTATCCCATTCAAGGCATTGCTATCCTTGCAAGGCCTGGATTCTGGAGGTTTCACATCTGACATTTATTAGGTTCTGTGGCCATGGGTGAATCATTTCAGCCCTCTGAGCCCCAGTTTCTTCATCTATAAAATGGGTGTAATAAAACCTGTGTTAGCTGCCTCAGGGGCCTGCAGTAAAGCTAGGAGGATATAATACATGTCTTTGTAAACTATAAAGAGTTATACAGATGCAGATCTCATTCTCACCATCATGCCTGTTGTAATGGCTAGCTTTTTTAAATAGCATCATTTTTTAAAAATGTTTTTCAGAAGGATACCATAGTGTATGTATGTGTGAGTGTGTGTGTATGTGTGAGTGTGAGTGTATGATTACGAACCAGTAGGAAAAATCTTGAAAGCTTTGGTGCTTAAGAGCCTCAAAATTTCTTAAACCATCCCAGCCCTAGCATCCTGCAATTGTCTTATGTTCCTGTCAGTGTGCTGGATCACGGGAACCCAAGAGATATCCTACTTTTCCTCACCATTATCCAACTTCTGCAGGGAGTATTTCATGAGCTTTTTTCCTGAGGCATGGGAAGCAGAACAGGGCCTCAGGCGTTGGTACTGAGAGAGAAGGCCCCTTTCTCCACTTGATACTTTCAGTCTTATGGGTTCCAAGGAACAGAGGTATGAGAGAACCTGACAATATGACAAAGTCCTGAAAGGATCCTCAGTCAATCAATCAATAAACATTTATTAAGCCCCTAATATTATAAATACAAGGAACAGAACAGTTCCTATTACTTCTGTGCTATCTAGCCTGCCTTTGAAGGGCATCTTCTTAGGCTGTTGAGTGAAAAAAAAATCAGTACGTTGTTCCCTTGATGAACCTCTTATCAGTAAAGCACATTCTTAGGTGACAGGTACACAGTCCATTGATCACAGGGAATGAAAGCCCTTCTACCTTGTGGGACTCTCCCAAGCCTTCATGAAGCCAGAGTCTGTTCCCAAACCTTGATGCCCCCAAAAAGGACTTGGGTCAGGAACATTTGCCAAGAATAAAGTAAAACAAACATTTCAAATCGAAATGTTTAAGCCCATTGTTGGTGGGGCTGTGGAGAAGCAGGGAGTCTCACCATTCTGAAGCACCAGCACAGGCTGGTGTAGCCATTCCTGAAATGATACTGAGCATAATCCACAAACCATAAAATTGACCTGCCCTTTGGACCAATAATCTCATGTCAGGAACTATGAACAGATAGAACAAAAAGGAAAAAGAGACTCTGTCCAAAAGCCTTTGTAGCTGTTTCTACATAATAGCAAGAACCCAGAAACAGCAGAGTATGGGACATTAATGCAATGGAAGCTGTGTCCACATGAACAACAAATCAAGGGTTTAGCTGAAGTCAGAAATGTGTAGCAAAGAGGCAAAAGGAAGACCCAGAAGATTGCATTCGCACATGTGGCAATGATTTCAAAAGAAAGTTGCGCAATCAATTAGGAGGTGTCCAGAAGTTTATGGTTTTCCACTGCTGTGGTTGCTTGAATGTATTATTGATTTTTTAAATTGCAAAGTAAATTAGATTGATGATAATAGGTCAACAGCCTGTTATTTCCTAGATGTGGTAATGCCCTTCTCAGCTCATCTACAACTCAGGACAAAAGTCTCCGGAAGGTGCTTTTGGTCACACAGCCAGTAAGTGTCCAAAGTGATATGTGAACCCCAGACTTTCTACCACCAAGTCCAGAACTCATGCTGCATTTCAATTAAATAATAATTATTGAAATCTATAGATAATACATTTTTTTAGTGGTCTGGACCTATGATTTTATCAGTATGGGTCACTCTGGAAGAGACTACCTTTGCAGATTATCTGTAACCTATAATCTTGGAGAATTGCCTGGGGCACAAAAAGATTAGGTGATTTTCCCAAAGTCATACCGACAGAATATGTCAGGACTTGAATCCAGTCTTCCTAACTTTGAGGCTACCCCTCTATCCACTTTGCCATGCTTCCTTATTAAGTAATAATCATAAGAAAATTATATATACATATATGTATATTACATACATACACACATCTATATATATACACGTATACATACACATGTAGTTTTAAAAGACATTGACCTGTTCTCAGAACCCCGGTGACCTCTGAGGAATCCTCAGGTCTCATTCCATCGGATGTGCTTAGTCAACCTCAGAGCCCCTTCCTAAAACCAAGCTGAGCAGACCCCAACCCCTGGCTCTTGGGAAGTCTCCCAGGGTCCCAGCTCTTCAAAGCAGCTTCTCTCTGCTCCTGCTTCCTTTCCTTGGCTCTCATCAGGCCATGGAACCACCTGCAGGGGCTCCAAAGGAGTGGAATGTTGCTGGGGAGAGGAGAAGGTACTGAGCAGCCAATGGTCCTTCACTGATAGTTCCCCCCGCATATGCCCTTGGGGATAAATGAAGAACATGCCACCCAGCCCATGGACTGCACGCACATGTATGTACGTAGACTCATGTACACATCCAACTGCACAGAATATACATGCACATGAGTCATGCATCCATACCCACACATTCCCACATACACACACAGAGCTCTGAAGACTCAAATTTGTAGATGTGCTCATTTTCACACCCTTGCACCAGCTCAAACACACAAGCACATGCATGCACACACTCACCAGTCTTGTTCCTGCATCTCTCCAGGCACTACCCGGCATCTGCATAACTTCAGGACAGATTCAGAGGAAGGCAGAAGTTGGTTCTCACTTCCCCTTTTCTTATCCTTCCCCTCCCCCAGCCCACGGAGCCTTTGGGGACAGACTGACGGGTGCCAGCCATTCAGTCCAGCCCAGACTTAATGAGGCTTTGGCCCTAGCTGCCGACCCCTTCCACCCTAATCATTTCCAAGCTTCTACTGAGGCCTTCCCCATCTAGGGACAATCCAGCACCCTTCCCCTAGTCCATCCCTAAACAGGTGGAATAGGAGGCCCCTCCCCTAGTCCTCTCCTTTCCTCAAAGAGTAAAAACCAAACTACAGTTCCCTGCCCCAGATCCACAGAGAGTCAGTTAGGATGTATTGTCTCTGCCCCAGTCTTGCTCATTCCCTAGAGCTTGCTGCCCCAGTCTGTATCACCTCCTACATCAATCTCTCCTCCCCACCACCACACACACACACACACACACACACACACACACACACACACACACACACACACACACACACACACACACACACACACAAACACAAACACTTAGAGGAGCCTGGTGGCAACCTCCAGGCAGATTCCCTCCCTGCCTCTTGTCTCTCCTTCCTCCAATCCAGCTTGTGCCTTCTGCCTCCCACTTACTGATGACTTCCTCCGGGTGAACCTTTGTCAAAGATATTTGTAACAGACCCTTGTAGCAAATCCAAACAAACACAATCACCCCCAGACTCCCCTGATCCTAAAGTTGACTGGTGGACCAGAGTCGCAGTAATTAAGTTGCATCATAGGCTCTTAGTGGCACCAACGCTTTCGGTCAAAAGATATTTGCCTCAGAGAGAGGTTGTCTACATGATCCAGTGGGCTTGTGGGCAGTGGGCCTGGGTTCGAACTTCTCCTGTCTCTTTAATGGTTATCTCCATAAAACTCTCCCATGTCCCACCAAATGTCTTGTCTGGAGCTGCAAATTAAAAGAAGCCTGAGGTATTTCTTTAACCCAATCAAATCTGCAAAGACGAAAAAATTTAATGTTGATAAGACCATGGTGCAAATCAATGCTGTCTCCGTGGAGAGCCAAGCTGACTGGTTGGTAATCCCTCCTCATTCCTTCCTAGTTCCTATCCATTATAACATATCCACCACTTGGTCATCCACTCTGCCTGAGGACCTCCAAGGAGGGGGGAGGTCCAGGGAAAGGGGTGGAGTGGCATCACCCCAAACCAGGCCAATATCATCCCACTGGGGCTCCCTCTCCTTTGCCCTCTCTAAAATTCCCACTGTATATATCCTCTGGAACCTTTAAAAAGCCTGCTGAAAAGTGTTACTTGGGATCCACTGGTTTCTAAGTACCCTGGGATTGTACACTGAGGATACGATAAACCGATTATTCTGACATCTCTGCATGTTAATAAGTACTTATGAACAAATCCCTGACTTTTCTGTCACTAGCCACACCCAGTTACAGCAATAAACTCATTAGTCTAGCGTAGAAAGAGAAACCATAGATTCAGTTTAAGATTGTACGTGTAGGATGATTATAGAATTATAATCACAAAAAAAAAATAACTTCATGCCCCCAGGAGGCATCTAGCTGGGAAGGAAACAATTCAGATAATTAAATGACTCCAAGTAGTTAGTCACAGGCTTCTTGTGTGCTGTCTCTGAACACAATTAAAAAGATACACTTCAAACAAGATTTTTTTTTAAATTATATATTTTTTTCAATCAGCAAAAATCCATCTTCTCTCCCTCCCACCCCAACCACTTTGAGAATGAAATAAAAACAAAACCCTTGTTATGAACATGTATAGTTAAGACAAATTTCCACTTTGGTCATGTCCAATATACATCTCTGTTTGCCTCTGAGACTTTCCCTTCTCTGTCAGGATTCAGGAAGCAGGTTTCTCCTTTGGTCTTGGTCATTATGTTGATCAGAGTTCCTAAGTCTTTCAAAGTTGTTTGCTTTCACCTTATCATTGTAATTGCATAAATGGAAACCATTAAAATGGATCTTATCTTTTATCCTGAGCCAGGGAGGGGTTCTTTACTGGGAGAGTCCATGCACTTAAAAAACTTAAAAAAGATATTTTGTTCATGGTATTTCAGTATAATCAGTTTCCTTTGTAATCTTTTCCATTTTATTCTATGCACTTAAGCACTTAAATTATAAACATTTAAATGATACACACTAAATTTAAACACATTTAAATTATTCTGACACAGGGCTATAGGCTTCACCAGGCTGACCAAGGGGGTCTTCGACACATCAAAGTTGAAGAGCCCCCTAAACTAAAGAAAGCCAGATTGAAAGTACTATGGAAACAATAAGGAACAGTTTTAAAAAGACAGGAGGCCTCTGGATTTAAACCTTTCAGATAGAAAAGGGAGGGAGAAGAGAGAGAAGAAAGGAAAAGGAGGCAACCTTGCCCCTCCCCGAAAAGTTTATTTAAATAATTTAAATTTATCTCCCACCCACTTTGGTCCCTGCCGTCATCCATTTCCAGGGGAGAAAGGTGCTCAGCATAGTGATCAGGCCCTGGTGTACCCAACACCATCCTTCTCTGGCTCTGCCATCCACTGGTCAAAGCTTCTCCCCGACTCCCAGGCACTTTCGTCCTAAAATGTCCCATCGTGGCAGCACCTCCACCCGATGTCTAATCCGTCCCATAGTTCCACCCATCCTTTTCTTGAGCTAGAAAAGTAGCCAAAAACTCCAAGTCCCAGAGTCCTTAGCGAAGACCTAGATCACTTCCTTTTCTTTCAAGGGGAAAAAGCCATCCAAACATTTGTTAACACCAGTCTGTAACGTTCTCTATAGCTACAGTGCTTAACTTGTTCAACCACTTCAGGAGAATTGGATTTAGTAATGAAAGCCATAACCACGAAATTATTTATTACCTTTGATCCAGTGATCTCACAACTAGATTCAGACCCCAAAGCATGTTACGGACAGTAAGAAACTCTCTGTAAACTATATGCACATGTGCATATCGTGTTTATGTTTATGGCCATATCTACATGTATGTAGATATGTACATATGATTAGGGCACATGTATATGCATGCATGTATTGTGAGTACATATCATTACGTATTAAATATTACTGTTAAATATGACATATGATATAGTAAATATAATATTTACACATATAAATATAATCATATATTTATCATAATCAGAGCATTATTTGAAATAGCAAAACTATTTCAACTGGACCTGGAGACAAGACCTTAGTTCAAACCCTGCATCAGAAAACGTATTAGCTGTGTGACCTTGGGCAGGTCACTTCCCCCATCTGCCTCAGTTTCCTTATCTATAAAGTGAGGGGGTTGGACTTCATGGCCTCTTAGGTTCCTTCCAGTGTTAAGAAACAGCTGAATAAAACCTGTGCTGTAAGGAATGAGGAATGTTAAGAATTCAAAGATACATGGGCAGGCTTTTATGCAGTGAAGCCAGAGTAAAGAAAACAGAATCAGGAGATCATATGCACTACAATTCTGTAAACAGAGACAGCTGTAAATAGCAACCGAAGTCCCGCTCCTATGCAGTAAATAGAGTTCATTGGTGCTAACTTATTAGAGCTAAAACATCTGCCCTCCCCTTTTTTTTAACTAAAAGCCAGCCATAAAAAAAGTAAGATTTTATGTACTATGAGTGACAATTGCTTTTTTCTGCTGTCTTGTTTAACTGCTATCTGGGACTGTATTTTGGTTGGGGATCTATTTGTGAATGCCAAGATTTTTTCTCCTTTTCCATGTCCTGTACCCTTTTGGCAGTCGAAGCCCATGGACCTCTTATCAGAATTATGTTTTCAAATGAATAAAAATACATAAGAACATCTGTTTATGCAATAAAAAAGCATAATGATATGTAAAATAAAATACAAAAGAAGCTATTTATAATCGAAGTATAATCAATTTTTTTAAAACTTGTGAATAGAATTCCACAAAACAGAGTTCTTGGTATTTAAACTAAGTTTATTAATTAGGTCAGCCAAGGGTCAATAAATTGATGATCAGTGATTTCTCTCAGCAATCAAAGAAGGGAGTCTCTGAGCCACCTTAAATGTCCATTGGTTTTCCTTTCAAAGAAATGATTTAGCTATCTCTGTGTAATCCACTATTACTTCAAGAAGCGGTAGCACATGCAGCAGCCACATTTTGAGAAACCAGGGTGTGGGCTAAACCAAGTGGAGGGTAACTGATGGGCCTCAAACCCTTCAGTGTGTTAAGGGGATGTCTACCCCAAGGACGTAAAGACTTCCCCTTGTGGAATGCTAAGATGAGAACAATTTGGGGAGTTTGGTCAGATCAAAGACCCAAGGTCATCCACTGCATCCTGGGCCATCACCAATCATCCTGACTTTTGTTCCCCTGCTGGACTTCAATGACTCAGGAAGAGAGAGTCAGGCTGACAACTTTGTGCAACTGTGCCTCACTTAAATCCAATTCAATGCAGATTAAGACATCACCCAGTGATATCACTGGCCTTCTTCAAAAATGAAGAACAATATTGGGGTGTTCTCTGACAATCCTGATTGGTGGACCCTTAATGAGGGAGGTGGGCTAAGACTCAGCCCCTCCCGGTCCTTGGAGGGTGGGAGATCAGTTGAGAATGTGGTGTGGTCGTGAGGTTCAAACACCCCCCTCAGGGTCTCTTCAGCTTGCTTTCTCCTTCATGAGCTAGGCTGCCCCAAACTCTAACGAAGAGCCCAAGGACGCTGGGACGTCTCTGGGTGGAGTCCACCAGTTCTAGTAGGCTTCTATTTACAGGCTAAACAAAAGCCAGGATCCCATTTGGGTAGAGATTAGTTCAAAGTAGTTAACGATCAGACACCTAGGGGATTGGAGTGATCACGTTAGTGGCTATGTCCTTCAGAGACTGATTAGACTCTTCAGCATTGGGGTCTTGACAAAAATAGGAGGAAAAAGAGAGATCTCAAATTAATAATTGGTTATTAATATAATAGCATAATACTAATGTTCCTCAAAATCAAGTTCCCAGACCCCAGGCTAAGAACCCCAGATATATGATTAGTCAAAACAAAATTTACTCATTAAACAAAAATGTCCCTTAAGTCCTGGGATCAATTGGATGTGGTTATTTAAATTACCTAAGGCACTTTAGATAGCTTCTTGGAAATTTCTTTTCTTGCCTTTGAAATCTCATTGATAATTGATAATTACAGTCCACTGTGGACTCCGATTGGAAGCATGTGTACATGCGCTCATAGGTTTTAAAAAATTAATTACTTTCCGTGATCAAGCATTTATTTTTTTCTCCCAACAACCCTTCCAATAAATAATAAATAGCATTTATTATAGTTTTTAAGAATTGTAAAACACTTTACATATATTATCTGATTTGATCTTCACTTCACAGCAGCTCAGTAAGTAAGGTATTATTACCCTCATTTTACAGATGAGGAAACTGAGGCACAGAGCAGTTAGGTGATTTGCCCAGTGTCACACAGATAGTGACACATAATTCCAAAGTAGGTCTTTCTGATCGTAAATCCCCCTACTCTAATCACTTCCACACATAATTGCCTCCAAATAACCATAGTCAAGCAAAACAAATTGCCACGTTGGCTGTGTCCAAAAATGTGCGTCCCACTCTAGCAGAAGTCTTTAACAGAGACCCTGGGAAGAGGAGATGGGGAGAAGAAAGGGTGACAAAGCTGATCCTGCTTGGGGTTTGGAGGCTTGAAGGTTGCTCCTTCCCAGCTGCTGGGGTCAGAGGCGGGCTGTGAGGCCTCTGTACTGATGAAGCCCCCAGAGATGAAGCACCAGATGGAATGTCCATGTACAGGTAGACATACAAGATACAGATGAAGCAAATGGAAGGCTATCTTGGGAAAAGGTGCTGGGGAGATCAAGGAAGGCCTCTTGCAGAAGGAAGCATTTGAGCTGAGTTTTGAAGGAAACCAGAGACTTCAAGAGGTAGAGGTAAGGGTGAAAGGCATTCCAGGAAAAAGGACCAGTCAGGGCAAAGATCTGGAGATGGGAGATGGAGCATAGCGTGTGATGAATAGCAGGCAGGCAAGTAAAGCTGAATCAGAGTAGATATTATTAGCAAAAAGAAATTCAGTCCCTATCTTCAAGGACTTTACAATCTAAAGGGGGGGTTGTTGCTATTGTGCAATCCTATCTGGTTTGACTCTCCATGACCCCATTTGAGGTTTTCTTGGCAAAGATACTGGAGTGGTTTGCCATTTCCTTCTCCAGCTCATTTCACAGATGAGGAAACTGAGGCAAACAGTCAAATGATTTGCCTAGGGTCCCACAGCTAGTAAGTGTTGGAAACCAGATTTGAACTCAGGAAGGTAACTCTTCCTGACTCCAGGACCGCGATGACTTTTGAGGTCCTCTCCAGTTCTGGATCCAGCATACGATGGGGTAGTCTTATTTGAATGGCAAGTTACTCTTTCAATGACCCCTAGACAGAGGCTGGCTCCCAGAGTGAGGTGGGTTCACAGTCTTCAGTTGCTGGAGCAGGGGATTGGGATCAGCTCATGTGAGGCCACAGGTATTAAGAGCACCAGCATTTTCTTGATATCCAATTGACTCATTTTAAGTAAATGGTTCTTGCTTGTTTTGTTTTTATGTAGGAGATCCAATCTAAGTGACCTTTAATACTTTGCTATTAATAGGAGTTTCTAGTAGATGGATTGAGAGCTGGAAGGGACCTTAGAAGTCACTGAGCCCAGCCCCTTCATTTTACAGGTGAGGAAACAGAGAGCTGAGCAATGCACACAGAGGCTAAAGGACGGTGACGAGACTGGAACCCAGTTCCTCTGATTTTAAATCCATCTTCTGAACCTATATTTGAATTCAGGTCTTCTTGGCTTCAAGTCTAGCACTCTATCCACCCCCAGCTGCCTCTAGCAGGTGAAAGCAATAGAACAGAATTCTAGGTGGCCTTTTTGGGGAGGCAACATGGAAAATAGAATGGAGGAGGCTGATCCTTGTCATGGCAGGAACGGTTCTCATCTGTACTTCCTGATAACATCTAGGGGAGAAGTCTACTTAGGAAGGAAACACTCCCTCATCAGCATCTGCAGGCTCCTTGGTGGAAGATGGAGGCAGGCTGTGTGTATTTCTGTGAGTCTGTGTATGTTGGCTGTAAGCCTCCTGTGTCTTTGTGTGGATAGATGCTGTGCAACTGGGGGTCAGTGTGTGTATGGAATAAGGCCTTGGAAGAGCTAGGGCCCACCTCAGAGGTCATCTCTTCCATCAACTTTTTTTTTTAACACTGAAAACTCAGAAATACGTTTTCCTTCTAAGAAATGGCAGAATCCTGGAAATCTACAGTCAGAAAAGCTGGTTCAAATCCATCTCTGCCGCTTGGGTGACCTTTGGAAATGGCCTTCGCATTTCCTCTTCTGCAAAACGAAGGGTTCGGCCTTTTGAAGGTTCTTCCAGCTCTCAATCTTGAATCCTATAGATGTGTGATCCCCCCTCCAGTCTGTGCTGATTTTTTTCTGTTGATGGGTAAATGAATGGATGCATTTCTTTGTGTCTCTTCACAGGACGTCACCCCCTTGGTCCCAGATTAACAGCTGCATATGTTGGGGTGGGCGGTGTGATGGGACAGCCGTGGAGAGAGCGATCGTGGATCTGAGGAGCACTGGGTGGCAGGGTCTGGCCGGGGACTCTTCTCCTCCTGTGGTCCATTTTTGGATGGGAAAGACGTCCACGGGTGGAAATTCACTAGCTGATCTGGGGGGCCCCCTCCTGGCTGCTCGGGGCCTCCAGCCCGCGCAATCTTTACCCAGTCTCCACAAGTTTCGGAGAGGGAAGGGGGGAGGAAGATCCCAGTCCGCCTCCACGCCAAACCGAGCAACGCAGGGGCGGCGCACCCTTTGCAGACCCTGTCGTAGGCTCACCCAGGTACCCAGATGCACACACACGCACGCACGCACACACACACAACCCTCACGCACACATACACACACTCACGCACACATACACACACACACACACACTCAACACTCACGCACACACACACACTCACTCTCGCGCAGCCTAACTCCCAGACGAAAGCTCAGGGTTAGAGCCCCACGTCACGCCTTGGACAGGCGAGCGCTCCCACTGCCCCGACCCCTCGGGAAGGCTCAGACAGCCCCGCCCCGCCCTGGGTCCCCCAGGACCGCACAGCCCGCTCCGCAGGCTGGAGGCTGCCCGCAGCGCCCCCGCAGCCACGCTCCCCCAGCACGGGCTCGCTCCTCCTCGGGGCGGGACCCCGGCGCTCCGCCCCCCCGGGTTTTGCGGAAATCAATTGCTGGCGAGACAATGAGGCCGTCACATGACGGGCCGGCCCGAGCCTGAGCCGGACGTGGCTGGAGTCCGGCCGAGCGCGCAGAGGGCTCGGGGCGCCGCGCGGTCGGGAGCCGGAGCCCGAGGCGGGGGTCGGAGCGCGGCGCCATGGCGCAGCTGTTCGGGGGCGTGGAGGGGTAAGTGCGGGGCTAGGGGCCCGGCCCGGAGGGCTGCCCCCTCCCGGAGGGGGGGTGGTCCAGGGGCGGCCCCGCTGGTCCAGGTACGTCCGCCCTCCTTTGTGATGGTGTGGGGGTGTGAGAGGGCGCTCGCAGCCCCTCCGCGTGACAGAGGGGGAAACTGAGGCGGAGAGAATGAAAGCCTCCGGCCGGGCGTCCGACGGCTGAGTCCGGATTGGAACCTAAGAGCCTTGTAAACACCCTTCTCCTACCTCCCTCCTTTCCCCAACGTCCTGGCGTTAAGCTGCTGGTGCGTGAGAAGCAAATAGTCTGTCCTCAGAGTGCTTCCTTGTACGTGGAAACAAGTATCTGCGAACTGGATAGACTGTATCCATCGGAGGTCGTCTCTGAAGGAAGGCACGGATCCTAGGAAGGCAGGAATGAGCGAGGGATGTTAGCCGAAAGAGGGCAGAGCGTTCCAGGGAGGGAGAGCCCGGGGTGGAGAGATACATGTGTTTTGTGGAAACGGGCGGGAGGCCAAGGCCACCGACTCCCAGTGCATGCAGTTACTTCCAGAGTAAGATTGGAAAGGGAGGGAGGGGCGGGCCAGGTTAGGAAGGACCTGAAAAAAAGGACTAAACGTGATTTTATATTGTTTTCTGGAGCTAACGAAGAACCACTGAAGTTTATTAAATATGGGGGTGATGTGGTCAAAACTGCACTTTAGAAAGGTCTATTTGACATCTGAGTGGAGGTTGAAAGTGCAGGCATGAGGGGATGAGGGGGAGTGGTCCAGAGCCAGAGGGAAAGAGATGAGAGATGATGCTGCAAAGGCAGGAGACTGGATGTAGAGGGGCAAGAGATAGCCAGGAGACCAGGGGCACCGGGAGGCCGGTGGTACCCCCTAGTAATAGGGAAGAAAGGAGAGTAGAATGGTTTAGAGGGAGAAATGAGTTCAGTTTTGGGCATGTGGAGTTCCAGAGGTCTTCCAATTCCAGATTTCTGAGAGGGTGTTGGAGATTGGAGGTCAGGGGAGAAGTAGTAGATCCTGTGAATCTGCTAATTCTTCCTTAAATCTCTCCTGAGCCCCACCCTCTGTTATCCAGGCTGCTACTCTGGCCCAAGGCTCTCTTCCCTTCCTGCCAGGATGGGTGGTAGCTGCCTTTTAATTTAGCAAACATTTATTCAATTCAGTTAGCATTCATTAATTCCTACTACAACCCAGGTACTGAATTAGATTCTGGAGATACAGAGATGAAAATCGAGCCACTTATGTCGCTTGGGGAAAACAGCATGTGCACAGATGAGTTGATAAAAGTGATAGAAGGGGGACAGGAAAATGCCATCTGGAGGATCAGGAACACCTTAAGTAGAAGGGGATGTTCTAAGAGGTGGAAGTGATAGAATATCACCTGTGTAGTGAGGAGAGAGGTCAGGTGAGTAACCCATCAGTTGGTTGGAATATGAGGCAGTGTAGCAGGATGGAATATGGAGAGATAGGTTGGATCTTCCACCCAGACATTCCTCAAATACTACTTTATCTCAGTTTCCTGTAGGGGCCCTAATCTTCTTATCTCAATTGGCTCTGGAGGGAGGGAGGAGAGTCTGCAGAGAGCCTGGTTGTTTTTAGTCACGTTCGTTTCTTCTTGACCCCATTTGGGGGTTTTCTTGGCAAAGATACTGGAATGGTTTGCCATTTCTTTCTCCAGCTCATTTTACAGAAGAGGAAACTGAGACAAGCAGAGTGAAGTGACTTACTCAGGGCCACACAACTAGTAAATATCTGAGGCTGGATTTGAACTCAGGAAGAGGAGTCTTTCTGTCTCCAGGTCCAACACTCTATCCACTTCCACTTGGACGCCTAGCTGTCCTTGAGGCTGAGTTCATTCCTATGACACTTGAGCTCACATGTTTAGAGTACTGTGAGTTATACTGAGATCTTTCTTTACTCTGGGGCAGGTGGTATGAGTGCAATTACCATTTTCCACATGAGGAAACAGAGAAGAGAGAAGTGATTTGCCCAAAGTCATACAGCTAGCCATTGTCAGAGCCAGGATTCGATCCTAGTTCCCTCCTGATCCCAAGTACGATGGGTACAATAATAATTTATGGATAGTCTAATCTGACTCTGTGTGTACTATTGGGTCACAGTTTTATACTTATACCTCATTGGATTATTGGGCTCTGGGAGTCATCTGGACCAACCCCCTTACTTGATACCAGCTCAGAGAGGGGAACTCAAGGTCACACTATGCTAGATTTGAACCAGTGGCCATTTACGTCATATCTAGCACGCCATACCACATTGTTCCTTCAGAGGGGGCTTGATCTTAAGAACACTGCATTGGGAGCCAAGACGCTGGGTTTCAGTTCCTTTCTTGCTGTTAGCTAACAGTATGGTCTTTGGGCATGTTGCTTCCTGCCTGGGCGTCCGTTTCATTTGTAAAATGAAGAGATGGAGAGGGATGATATCTAAGACCCCTTTAGACTGTGGCTGTATCCCTGGAAGTGATAGTTCCTTATTTCCCAGGGAGGCTGGGAACTGAGGCCCCTCAAGGGCCATGTGTGACATGCTCACGCAAGTCAGCTACAGCCGAGATCACAATCTGATTCCCAGGAATCTTGATGTAGAGTTATTAGGAGTGCCTTGCCCAGGGGCCTAAAGGCATTTAACTAGCAGAGGTAGGAAACTTGAATAGGATCTTCTGGAATTCTGCATAAAGGCCAACTGCTGTTACCAGAGGCATCTGTGACCTAGTGGACAGAGTGCAGGCTTTGGAGTCAGAAAGGCCTGGGTTCAGGTCTTACCTATACACCCACTGGCTACGTAATGCCAGCTAACTGCCTAAGATGATAAATAGTTCAGATCTACAGGGGGAATTTATTCACTGGGACTTCCCTGCATCAGTAACCCCACAGGTCTGGTCCTCTACTGTCCAAGATTAAGTGATCATACAAGTTCATGCTACAGGACCTCTCAGAGGAGAAAGGGAAACAGAGTCCCCATGGAATTAAGGGTAGGCCTTGACAGATGGGTAGGATTTGATGAAGAGGAGTTAGGATTGTATCTTCTCCATCAGACCAAGGGCTTCCTGAGGGCAGGGGCAGGTTCTCTGCCATCGAACCAGAGTTGAGTTTGAGTTTGGGCTGTTCCCTAGGGGGGCCACTCACTCCAAGGTCGTGCTGCTGAATGAAAAAGGAAAAATTGTATCTGAAGCTGAAGGACCAAGCACCAACCAATGGGTAAGACAGGGTTGGTGCTCACTTGAGCATCTGTGACCATATCATTCTGTGGCCTGGGAAAAAGCTCTGGAGAGGAAAGATTGGGAAAGGGACTGATGGGGGTGGGGGGGAGGTAGATGGGATGGTCCAAAGCCTTATTTAACTCCCTCTCTCTCCTGGGACCAGCTGATTGGGCTGGAGGAATGTGCAAAAAGGATCAATGACATGGTGAATGAGGCCAAGAAGAAAGCTGGGATCAGGGTCACTGTACCACTGCAAAGCCTGGTGAGTCTGGGGCAGAAGACCGAGGAGGGATTTGGGAAATGAAAAGCTAGGCCTACAGAATCCCCCAAGTCACCAGTAGGGGATAAATGAGCAGATAACAGGGCAAGAAAGCATGGATATCATTTAGTCTGACCCTCTCATCTAACAGGTGAGAAAACTGAGGTTGGAACTGCTAGATAGAGTGGACAGAGCACTGGCCCTGGAGTCAGGAGGACCTGAGTTCACTTACTAGCTGTGTGACCGTGAGCAAGTCACTTAACCCCAGTTGCCTCCAAAACAACAGAGTAAGAGAAAACTGAGGTCCATAGAGGTTAAGTGATCTGCCCAAGGTTAGGGACATCCATCAACCCTTCTAGGGTATCACACTGCTCCATGTTTTGCTAGCATGTCCCAAACCACACCCATTATTATCTCCTCAAAACAAGTTCTCCCTCCTGACTTCATTTCAGTATGAATTTATGAAGAGTTTACTGTGCGCCAGACCCTGTGTTAGGTGCTGGGGATTTTTGTTTTTGTACTGAATCATTTCCCCATGTGCCATCATATGTGCCAGAAGCAGGGGTGTGCACACAGGTCTTTCTGACTCCAAGGCTGGCCTAGTTAGATAGTGGGGGAGACTGGCTTGGTTGGAGTGGAGTTTGGATGAAGATGAGGCAGCAGAGGCAAATTGGAGCCAGGGGGAAAGACCCCTAACTTGTAGGATAAAGAGGTTGGGTGGGATTCTGCAGACAGTGAAGAATCTACTGAAGAGGGTTCTGGAGATGGCAGCACCATCCCTGAACTCAGACCTTTTCCCAACGGCAGGGCCTCAGCCTGAGCGGGGCAGAACAGAGCACTGCAGTGACCTCCTTGACTGAAAATCTGCAAATCCTGAATCCTCAGCTGAGTGACAACTACTACGTCTCTACAGATGCAGCCGGGTCCATTGCCACGGCCACAGCCAACGGTAAGAGCGGCCTCACTGACAGGGCCCCAGGACCTCTAACTTCGGATACTCAGAGGCCTGGCTCCCTCCAGAGTTCTCTGCTCCCTGGAGGAAACAGCTGGTACCAACTTCCTTAGGTCCTAAGCCTCACCCTAGACGTCCTCTGAGGGTCGTCCGACTTCACCTTCTGTCCCCCTCCAGGTAACCCAGAGCAGGGAGGGCAGGAGACAGATTTTGATGAAAGGGAAAAAGTGTTGGGGAGGAGTCCAAAGTTAGGGACCCTCTAGAGCAGGGCTTCAAGAACTTTTCTTGTGTCATGGACCCTCTCTCAGAATCATGTTTTTTAGTATATAAAATAAAGTATACATAAAATAGAATTATATTGAAATACAGATATCGGAATATTAAAAACAACAAATTCCTGGACTCCAAGCTAAGAACCCCTGCTTTGGAAGCAGAGAAATGTCAAAGAAGGAAAGTCAAAGTGACAGGGTTAAATGTTAGTGCAGAGTATGTCCAGATTAGGGTTTTTCTAAAGAAGGGGGATCTGGCAGCTAGCCAGGTGGTACAGTCCCTTCTAGGGTAGCCAGCCTACTGACTGGGAAATCCAGGGTTCAGATTATACCGTTTCTTTTCCAGATACAATCCTCACTCCTTGGGAAAAAGGACCCCACAAAATAAAGTCTTTCTGGGAGGATGTACTGTGTTATCCTCAGCAGAGGTCTGAAAACTCTCCTTAGCTGAAGAACAAGATTCCTGCCACAGATCCTCTAGGCTCCAGGGAGCAGGTGTTTAACTGTGTCTCTGCCAATGGAAAATTGCTGAGCCATGCCCTCTCTCCCTCCAGGTGGAGTGGTGCTCATTTCTGGGACAGGGTCCAACTGCAGACTGGTCAACCCAAATGGCTCTGAGGAAGGCTGTGGTGGCTGGGGACACATCATAGGTGATGACGGCTCTGGTGAGAATGGGAAATGGTGGGACGTCAGCTGTATCTCTCCCTGCCCAATGCCCTCAAGAGTAGAGGGTCATGGATTTGAACTCTGGTCTTCCTGACTCCAAGCCTGGAGCTCTCTCCCCTCATCCACCTAGCTGCCTACCTCTGGGAATCCCCTGTGATATTCCAACAAGGGGTTCTTCTACCTTTGCTTCCAATGAGAGAGAACCCACTCTTTTCCCCCCCACCCCCACGAGGCAGCCCACTGAGGCTTGTTCTGTCTTGTGGGGGCCACAGAACAAGTCTGAGTTTATCACCAGGCCCTTTAAGCCCCTTGAAGATTTCGATCATGCCCCACCTGAATCTTCTCCCCTCCAAGCTAAACACTCCCAGTTCCTTCCTCAGCCCTCCTAGTCTCCAGATGCTAACATGTCTCTGAGTGGACACCAGAGTACGGCAGAGTCACCACACTCCAACCACTCTGGAGATGATGGGACACCTTCCCCTAGGTCCCAGGTGGGGGTAGGATCGTAGGATTTTAGGTGGAGGGGACCTCAGAAATCATCTAATCCAACCATCTCATTTTACAGATAAGGAAACTGAGCCCCAAGGAAGGGAAGGGAAGTAACATGCCCGAGTTGGCGTAGATTGAATCTATATCCTCTGGTTCCAAATCCAGAGGCCTTTGCACCACATCCAGTTCTGACTTTACTGTGGCACCAGAGCCTTAGTCAGGAAGCCCAGACCTCTGGTGTCTGCCCTTATGCTCCTTTGCTGTGTGACTTACTGACCCTCTGGGCCTCAGCTTCCTCACTTGCACCACAGAGGAGACTAGCTCCCTTCTAGCCCTGAGCATACCCATTTCCTCCACAGCCTACTGGATTGCACATAAGGCAGTGAAGATAATTTTTGACAGCATGGATGGCCTGCAGGCATCTCCACATAATATAGACTACCTCAAAAAAGCCATGTACAACTACTTCCAGGTAAGTCTCTCCTCCCCCAAGTCTCATCTGTCCCAGGCTCTGTGCGGTGGAAGGGAAAGAGAAGAGCCAGTGGTAAGGAGAGGAGTACCTTCCCTACACCTACCTTGGCTGGGAGGGAAGGGGAGGAAGTCTACATTTTGTCACAGCAGGATTCTGGGTAGCACGATAACACATATACACACATGTAGCAAGAGGCTGGATAAATGGAGCCAGGATAATGTGAGCCTATAAAGATAGGTGAACAAGACCAGCTTACAGGTGTGTGGGTACAATGTCAGGGGCCATGAGCTTAGATACCTCTAAGTCCAACTTCTCCATTTTACAAGATGAGGAAAACAGAGGTGAAGAATTAGTCTGGCATCACCCACTCTCAGTGAAGCCCCTGCTGGCTCTTATATCACTGCTTCCCTTTCTGGATGTTCACCAACCACCTTTTAATAATCTAGTCTAGAATTTTCCCAGGAATCAAAGTCAAGCTCACTGGCCAAAAGTTTGCAGGCTCTTTTCTTTTCTTTTTTCGTTTTTGTAATTTGGGACATTAGTCCTCCTCTAGTCAACAAATTTGTTCTGTAAAATTTGGATTCAGTCAAGGCTACATTTAAGGACCTAGAAGGCCACATACGGCCTTAAGGCTGCAAGTTCCCCACCCCTGTTTTAGGTAGATACTTCTTACCATTATAAGGAATAATTCATTTATACCTAGGCTTTGAAGTGTTTTTAAGGAGTGTTGTATTTTGTCAAAATCTTTTTCTCTATTGATATTTTATGATTTTTGTTACTTTTCTTGACATAATTAATTATGCTAATAGTTTTTCTTAGGTTAACTCATCCTTGTATTCCTGGTGTAAATCCCACTTGGTCACAAGGTATAAGCTTTGTGATGTGTTGTTGTAGCTTCCTACCTGGGATTTTATTTAGGATTTTTGCTGCCCTGTTCATCAGTGAAATTGGTCTGTAATCTTCTTTCTCTGTTTTTGCTCTTTTTGGTTTCAGGAGCAGCACTACATTTGTTTCATAAAAGAAGTCTGGTAGGACTCCTTTGCCTATCATTCCAAATAATTTATTTAATATTCGAAGTTCATCTTTAGTAGAATTCAGTTACAAATCTATCTGGTCCTGATGCTTTTTTCTTAGAAAGCATGTTTAATGGCCTGTTTAATTTCTTTTTCTAAAACAGGTTTATTTAGATATTCTATTTCCTCTTCTGGTAATCTAGTTATTTTATCTTTTTGTAAATATTCTTCTGTCTCACTTAAATTGTTAAATTTATTAGGATATCATGCTATCCTTAGAATATCAAAAATAACTCCTAACTGCTTTGATTTCCTCTTCATTAGTGGTATATTCACCTTTTTAATTTTTGATACTGGTGATTTGATTTTTTTTTTAATTATTTAATTCTTGAGTACAGGTGGGGACAAAGTCTTGGACTGAAATTTCAGGAAGCTGTGTTTTTTTTCGGGGTGGACTCAAAACCTGAACACCTTCAATTCAGAGCTTCTTTCTAGGCCTTGGTTTTCTTCTGTCATAAAATGAAGGCTTTGATCTACACTCTAGATGGTCTCTGGTTTCAGGATGAAGTCTTAGGAATTAGCTTTTCCTACAAAAGAGGCTACTGGTTAGGAAAAAGGCAGAAGTGGATAGTAACCTGGAATGAATGTCTGGAGACCTAATTCTAGTGCTGGCTCTAGGAGATTGGTGGCCTGGGACAGGTTCTGTCCCCTGTAAGGGTCAGTCTATTCATTTGTAAAATGAGGGCGTTGGACTAGATGATCCTCAGGTGCATTCTCTGGTAATTCTGTGGCTCTGATTCTGTTAAGGTCACTTTGAGCCTTTAACAATACAGTTCTCAGGTTTCATAGAATTTCTATGATGAAGTCCAGTCATTCCTCCAGTGGTCTTCAGACCATACAGCTGCCCCTCCTCATGATGGGACTGGAGGGCTGCCTGGGAAAGCTTTCTTTTCTGTCCCCTCAGGTGTCTGACCGGATGGGACTCCTCAACCACTTATATAGAAACTTTGACAAATCCAAATTTGCTGGATTTTGCCGGAAAGTTGCAGAAGGTACAGGAGGGATGGGGTGGGAAGCATCCCCTTGTGGTCTTGTCCAGCTTGGTTCCTGCAGGGCCCCCATAAGGGGAAGGGCAGGTAGCAGAGATGGGAATCAGGAATCAGACCTCACTCCAACCAAACCCCATCAACTTTTGTCCTACTCTGGAAACTTTGTTGAACTTTTTTTTTCTATACACACACATACACACACACACACACACACACACACACACACACACACACACACACACACACACACACACACACACACACGCATACACGCATTTCCATATCCGCAGATCACACAAAGATGATTTTCTATGAAACTGAATCTCCATTTCCTTGTGTGCTTGTAAAGAATATGTATGATTTCTGCATATTATTTTCATAACTGCCTTGCTTGTCTGGGCTTCATTTTGAACTTTTTTCTGTTCTCTGTGCATTTAAACAAGTATTTCCTTGGCTCTCTTCCTGTTGCTCAATTTTTTCATCTTTCCAATGAACAGATTGGACTGAATGATTTTTTTAAGGCTTGGCCTCACTCTAAAACATGTTCTCTTTCAGTAGGCCCAGGTCACTGAGCACCCGTCTCTTTCTGGAAAAAGAGGCAGCAATAATGAAAAACCAAAACCAAAACCAAAACTTTGGACTTTGATAAAACTTTTCCCTGACTTCCTTCTTTATTTTCCCTTAAATCCAAAAGAGCTAAAATTTACTGGTTCTAGACCAGCCCCAAGAGTCCTTCCCACCTCCACGTACAATATATCACCAAATGCTGACTGTTTTGTATGTTCACCATGCCCACTGCCACCACCCTCTGACTAGCCCTCATTGCCACCCCCTGGGCTGTTGCAATGCTGGCCATCAGGGATTCCTGCATTCGCTCTTCACACTCAGTGGCTGCTAGATCAAGCTTCTTCATGCATGGAATTGGAACTGACCATCTGTTCTTTTGCTCAGAAGTTCTCACTGGATCAGGTTTCTCCAGCTCCCCATCGCAGTAACTTCATATCTCTCTCCTCTTCCGTTCCTTGAAGTGTCAGGGTCGGACACATAAGAGATGCTCTGTAAAGCCCTGATTCTATGATGTATAGGTGAATGAATGAATGGCTAGACAAAGCTGAGCCCAGGCTTTCTGGTTCTTCAGTTCCCTTGCTTTTCCATTTTAGGTGCTTATGAGGGTGACACCCTCTGCCGTTACATTTTTGAGAAGGCTGGAGAATTGTTGGCCAGACATATACTGGCTGTGTTACCCAAGATGCATGTGGTAAGTGGAGGTGGGGAATGGGGAAGCTGGGCACTGTGGGGCTGGGCAATAGACAAGCAAAGAAATAACCATCTTCATGGTTGCTGAAAATGAGCCTCACTTTGACTCCATTTATCTCTATCTATTCTAGCTCCTTGTCCCCATTCACCCACATCTCTGTCCTTCTCTCACTTAACCTGAGTTTGTTTCTTCAAGAGGCAGCATGATGTAGTAGACAGATGGCTGGCCTTGGAGTTAGGAAGCCCTGACTTACATAATGGCCGGGTGGGAGACCCTGAGGAGCTTACTTCCCCTATAGAGATCCTTGGGCAACTTTCTAATTCACTCCAATTCAGCAAGACTTAATTATTTTTAGGCACTGTGCTGAGAACAGAAAGAAACAAATAATGCCTGCCCTCAGGGAGCTCACATTGTATAGGAGAAACCTCACAAGTGCTTAATAAATGTGCCCTCTATCTATGCAGATGAGTAAATATAGAGTAGGGAAAGGAGTTGGGGGGAGGCATGAACAAGGTGGGGATCAGGAATTGCTGAGGAAGCTCTGGAGCCGAACCTTGAAAGAAACTAGGCCTTCTTACAGGGGGGTGAGAAGGGAGTAGTTACAGGCCTGGGAGAACAGCCTGTATAAAGTCAGGGGATAAGCTGTTGTGTAAGGAGAAGAGCCCATTTGGGCTAAAAACAGACTTACGTATACAGGAACTGCCCATCTCCACTGAGAGCAGATACTGCCACACAGGAAGTTCCCTGGAATAAATCACAGGGCTAGACTCCCCTCCCCCAACACACATACACACACTTTGTAAAGGGGAGTGGTAGAGCATGGCAGACAGAGAACACTGGGTATGCAGACAGTGGGTCTGAGTTAGAATCCTTGTTCTGCCCCTTGATAGCTCCTGTGGGACCTGGTCTACCTTGGCCAAGATACTTCATTGGCCTGACCTGTTTCCTCCAATATAAAATGAAGGTATTGGACTAAATGATCTCCAAGTCCTGAATTCCTCTGACCTCCCATTAACCCCCATCCACCACTTCCAACCACTTTGAGGCCCCCTCAGTCTGGGAGTTATGGGAAGAGGCCAGGCTGCTGAAAGACCCAGAGCTGGTAGCTTCTCCCTTCTCAGAGTCAGCATTAGTAATAACTCTCTCATCTCCCCTCAGATGCTTTTCCACGGGCCACTGGGCCTCCCCATCGTTTGTGTAGGCTCCGTATGGAAGAGCTGGGAGCTGATGGAAGAAGGTGAACAGGGATCCGAGTGAGGAGCAGGCAGGGAGGGGTGAGAGGAATGGGCCCAGCCACCACATACTACCCAAGGAAATCTGCCACACCTGAGCTTCTGGACAGTGCCCCATGGCCTGCCCAGTGCCCAAACCCTTGTTCTCTCTCCCATTTTAGCCTTTGTCTCCACTCTGACCGAGGGAAGGTATGTCCAGAAGGCATTCTCCAAGTTCACCCTGCTCAAACTGAAGTACTCCTCTGCCCTGGGGGGAGCCAGCTTGGGGGCTCAGTTTATAGGGAAGGTCCTTCCCCTGGAGTATAACAACCATGTGGATATCTTCTTTGAACACACCTTCCTTAGTTAGGGCCGGCGTTTCCACTGTAAGGCCAGTGGACATCAGATGCTGAAAACTAAAATGCTTTTGTTAATGAATAAAGAAGCTAAAATTTA
Source organism: Notamacropus eugenii (assembly GCF_028372415.1). Classification (NCBI taxonomy): domain Eukaryota; kingdom Metazoa; phylum Chordata; class Mammalia; order Diprotodontia; family Macropodidae; genus Notamacropus; species Notamacropus eugenii. Next base: position 737,191,404 of record NC_092872.1, read on the forward strand.
TTAGGACTTTATCCGTATATCAGAGCGAGGTCCAGAAACCATGTCACATAACTGGAGAGTTGGAGAGATCCTCATGTTGAGTTCAACCTATACATAAAAGGCCTCCTTCCTCCAGGGCACCCCACAGGTGGCTGACCGGTTTCTGCTGGAGCCAACCACCTTGGGAGGCTGCCCATCTCCCTTTTGGACCTTTCTAATTGTTTAGATTTTTTTTTTCTTGATTTCAAGCTTAAATCTGCCTCTTTGCGTCATCTATCTACTGCTCCTAATCATCCTCTGGTCTGACCTTGCTGTGAACATCCTGGAAAACAGCATTTCTCCCTGAGCCTTTTCTCCAGCCAAAGCTTCTAGGCCCTTCAACCAGTCTTCAATGGAATGGACCCAAGGCCCTTCACCATCTTGGCTGATCACTTGCCTTAAGTTGTAGTTGCTAACACTCAGATGAGGTCTGATTGGGGACTTAGCACCACCTAGATGATGCAGCCAGTGTCCCCATCACCCTGTTGTCCTTCCCAGGTCTCTTTCTGAACTACTTCCCCAATCTTAAACTGGATGAAGTTGATTTTTGTCCCAAGAGTAAGGCTTTGCATTTATTCTTGTTAAGCTTCATCTGATTTGATTGAACCTAATTCTAGCATTTTTCTGCCTGTCACCCAGTGGTGGGTTAGTTATCTACCAGCGGTGTAACCTGCAAATGTGAGAAACATACCATCTGTGCCTTTGCCCAAGTCATTATCATCCCTATTTGAATGATACCTACTAGGGGTAAGGTAGTGTGCCTCAGGCAGGATTTTAATTCAGGTAACTTCCAAGTCAAGCACTCTATCCACAGTGTCCCCTACTACCTGCTTCTGAATCAGTCACATATGAAAGAAAATAAACCATCTTTGCTCCTGTCTTCAGACATGCTGCTTTAATGCCAGGTCTCTTCCTTGGCCTAGCTCTAAAAACAGTTCCTGCCACCTGTTGGAAAGAACCAAGGCCTGAGAGTCACCCCACCTGTATTCCCTGCTAGCCTGGCAGTCATTTGAGCCTCAGTATGCTTATCGGTAGGGTGTCCTTACTACACATGATAGGAGAAAATACCCAGCAAAAGCCAATGCTCAATCCGTGGCTTCCTGGTCACCCAGCAGCATAAAGGAAATTGGAGGTCTTTCCTCTTAGCCAGTGTTCAAGGGTGCATGTGAGTCACCACCCCCTGCTCTGCTGGCCAGGAGAGGGGCCGGCATCTCTTTGAACCAATTGTTTTGTCCTCCTTTTTCCACGTTAAGGCTAAGTAAACCTCTTATTACCAGGCAGACGTTCTCTGAATGTCTCCTTTGACTCCAATCTTGACCCTGAGCCACAAGAACAAGGAGAAAAATGATTTATAAGCCATGAGTCCACTGCCATCTTTGGCATTTGAGAGTACCACTGACTTCTTAAAATGCTGACATTGATAAAATAACTAATTACCCAGAAATTATGTCTCTCAAACTTTTATGTCTCACCCGCCTCAGTGAGGTGTGCCTACTACACTACACTCCCTACAGATAAGGCTATGGAGAAGACACAGTTCAGATTTTTATTAAGTCCCTTTGTGCAAGACCTAGATTCAGATTTCACCTCTGACCCTAGTTCTGTGACCCTCGGTCTCTATGTTCCTTCTAGGCAACTCCCTCCGTGTATGAGATGCTGAGATGGTGGTTACTGCTCTCCACAATCCCCCCACCCCACCCCTGAATATCACAGACTCCTTGTCAAAAGATCCCATTATTTCATAGTTGACAGTGCCAAAATGTTGGCATTTGGGCCCCATAACGTACAGTCTATAATAAAGCTGCTTCCCCAATCAATAAGCATTGAGGTGCCTACTGTGTCAGGCTCTGTGCTAGGTCCAGCAGATAGAAAAAGTCCCCACCTTGAAGGATTTTACACTTTGTTGGGGCTCATGTTGCATCCACGTAGAAGTCCATTCAGAATATAGACAGGCTGGTGGCCAATGGCCTGAGCTTCAAAGAATTAGGTGAGGAGGAGGAGCATTGTAGCCATGGAGAACCTCCTGCACAGAAGATGGAAAGGTATGTGAGGCGCCTCAGGGCCAGTCTGGCTGGCCTATGCAGATCATTACCTCATCTGCAAATGGCCATAGCTATGAACTATCAACTATGATGCGTTAAGAACACAGATGAAAAAGGAGCAGTCCCAGCCTCCTCTGGGAACTGACATGAAGGGGAGAGAGAACAAATGTGGAAAGATAGGCTAAGCCTAGAGGTCACAGGGAGCTCTGGAACTTCTCAAGCACGGGAGGGACACAATCACCCTAGGCCAAGGACACAGGACTTCTTGATGAGGGGAATCTTTCACAAGATCTTTGCTCATCACATCTCCCTGAGGAAGGCAGGGCAGATGGGATTCTCACTGGACACGTCATGTCACTAGGGTGTATGAAAGGGTCTAACTTGGGTCGGATGTCCACTGCTCCGAAGAACGAGGAGTGGAGCCACCACAAGGGACAGACTTCCGCTTCTAGAGTCAAGTGAGACCTAGGTTTGTCCCAACTAGTTGTGTGACCACGGCAGATTCACTGTTGGGTAAACTGGTTTCCCCACCAGAAACTATAGATGCTGACCTCGTTGGGGAGGAGAGGTTTTTAAGGATCAAATGAGACGCTGTCCCTAAAGCATTTTGTAATCCATAAAGCCATTATGCTGATGAAAGCTATTCTCACCATCCCCATTTTGGATAGGGACACTGAGGCAGACAGGTGAGATGAACTTTCCTTGGGCCATGTATCTGTCAAGTGTCGGTACTGCAATTTGAACCTAGCACTCCTTCTTCTAGCCTAGGGCTCTTCAATGTGCTGATACTACCTACTCCTAGGACTGGGAGAGGCAGGACCTAGTTCCTATGCTTTCTCCCCATCTCCCTCTGCCCACGGCTGTTTCACAGGGGCCAGTGGCTAGGCTTTTTGTCCAGATAGGCAGCTACTGACCCCCTCCTCACTTGGAGTGAGCTAGGCTCACCTGCTTCCCTATCTACTAAGCAATCACAAGAGATGTTGGTATTCTATGCCAGGCTCTGGTGATGGACAGAGATGAAATGGCTCCTTCCTACCGATAGACTTCCCTTCCATGGAGATCTCATCCAAGTGCCCAAATATGAAGTAATCTGGGGGGTAGGGGAATGGGTCAGGAAAACTTCAGGTAGAAGGTAACAAGGGATTCTAAGAAATAAAGAGGAGAGAAGGCATTCAGGCTTGGGACATGTTTTATAAAGACGCAGGGATTGCAATGGAGTGTTTTATATGAGAAACACCCCAAAAGTCCAGGATGCCTGAATCACAGAGAATGGAAAGGGGGCACTGGATGAACATGAATGGAAAAGTAAGTTGGCATCCTTCTCATGAGGTAGTAATCTCCTTGGGGACCAGGAGCCCTAACTATTCTAACCTTTGCACAGGGCTGCACACAGCCTTCTGAAACAGCAAAGCATACTCACACAGTGAAGCAGGGGACCTTGGGCCAGAAAGGTGTGGAGAGAAGGTGGTAGGAGTCCTTAGTCTTTGCTGCAGACTTCAGAGCAGTTGAGATTGATGTAGGAAGGACCCACGCAGAAGGACTGACTACCACAGCTGATCATTGCCTTCTCATTTTATTGAAATTTTCAAGAGCTGCCATTTGGTTTGAATAGCAAAGTTCAGAAAACAACTTTTTTTCCCCTTTTTGACATTTTTATGAAAAAAAAATTCAATTTTAAACTTCTGTTCTCCCTCTCCCAACAAAATATTGTAGACAGCTCTTCACCCAACTACTATGTAGCACGTGTTTCTCCAAAGTGCTTTTGAATATTTCTGCAAGACATGAACTGCAAGAGCCACACCCGAAAGTCTACCCCCCACCCCCGGGAGGCTGCAGGGACAAGAGGCAACAAGGGGCCAATTCCAGCAGCAGCAGCTCAAAAAGGTAGTCTAGACACCCCAGTATGTGCCTCCTTTGTTGTTGGAGCTCCCCTGGAGCCCCTTTTCTCCCTCCTCTGCCTTCCCCCAACCCCAGCAAACAAAGGCAGCACAATCCGTGGAGGGAGGTCACCACATTGATCAGAACACTGGGCTGGAGAGGCGGCTCTACTCGGTGCTTTCAAGTTCTGTCCATTTGTTGCTCCATGATCTACCCCATCATTAGGTGCCCTGGAAGTCACCAGGGCTGTTTGCACAGAGGGAAGATGGGATCGGAGCCTTTCAATGAGAAGCAAAAGTTGTCATTTAAAAAACAAACACAAACTTTCTGGCTCCTGGAAAATAGTGTATGAAATGAAACTGGCTCTGAAGGGTCTTTCCTTTGGAGGGAGCCAGGTCTGGGCCACTTTCTGACTGTTCCTATGGCTCTTCTTGAGGTAACGGCAGCTGAAAGCCAAGGTGTGCTTTGTGTTTGTGATGAAGGATCCTCATCAGAGCAGCAAACAGGAAGGGCTCTGAATTCTTAGACAGGGCACAGTTATCATTCAGTAATGGCTACAGTAAACTCTGTATTTTTATAGTTTTAAAGAACCAAAGTTTCTGCTTTTGCCATGTGCTTCTATTTTCCAAGTGGAAGTGACCAGCATGGGAACAATTAATTGGACAAATGAGTGTGCTTAGCAACAGGAAGACCTCAAGGTCTTTCCTCTGCCCCAGGGACAGGCATGTGAGCTGGGAAACCTACAAGGCCCGTGTGCTCAGCCTCCTGTACAAGACTGGCAGGGGGAGAGAAAATCAAAGGGCTAATGGGAAATGCAAGACACTGTTTCCTTCTTGCAGGTCCAACTCCCTTAGCAAGGAGGGATGGAAAAAATATATAAATGTATGTATATATGTATATGTATACATGCACACATAGATATTCCCCTCTTCCCCCTGCCCCAGAACTTTGTTATTAGACTGTTGTCTAGAACTGCAACTCTAGTCTGTGACAGTGGAAGGTGCAGTGGATAGGCTTCCACAAGTCACTGGAGATAACCAACCATCAGAACTGGACATTCCCATGGGATCTGGGGGGAAACGAGGGAGGAGGTCAGCCAGTGCAAACTAGAAAATAAGTCTATAGCTAAAGCCCCTTTCTTACTTCCCCTTCTGCCTACCTCTCCAAATTACTAATTTGGTACAGCCAGGAGTTAAGGGGGTAGCACAAAGCCGTGAGACCCCCAAGATCTGACCATCCCTTCCAGGCTGGTCCATCATTTCTCAACATGTCCACTGACCTTCCCACCAATTCAATCACACTCTTTTCAAGGCTCTGACACACCACATATTAAGGCTAGAGCCTGCTTCTGTACTCTATCCCCATCCAGTGTTCTTATGTGTAGACTGTCAGTGTCACTCTGGACAAGAAAAGCGCTATTCCATCTCTCTCTTCATCTTTCTTCTCACACAACCAACCATTCAAACCACAGCAGTTTTGCCCACCATCTGCACTGACCTTGAGTTCCCTCATCTCCACTTTCTGCTGCCATCACAACAATGCTGGACATTTCTTGAAAACTCTAAACATGCATAACGGCAAACTTAATCAACATTGCTGCTACTTGGCCTCCCCAAACACCCTAATTTACCGATGCTTAGGGGGCATGATTCAAGCTTTTCATGTGTTTCTGGTTCCTATCTGCCACTCCCCCCACACTCTCGAGTCTCAGTCTCCGCACCGGCAATGGGGATCTGAAGTCAGAACCTAAGGAGATACCAGTAAAGTCTGCAGCTGGGATTGAGGGGAAACCTGAAAAGGCAAAGGTGACTGCCACCATTTTAAAGAGAGAATTTAAAAAAAAAAAAACCTCTCAGTGAGGAATTCTTCTTAATCATTAAACCGATCCTGAATTATAATCCCTCCTAACTTAGGATTTCTAGGCTTGACCAGGACCCAGGGTTAAGTGCATACAAAAGCCAGTACTGGAGAAGCAGCTGGGCCTGGAGCCAGGAAGACCTGAGTTCAAATCCAACCTCAGACACTTATTAGCTGTGTGACCTGGGTAAATCACTTAGCCTCTGTCTGCCTCATTTTCCTCACTGTAAAATAGAGAGGTTGGACTCAATGGCCTCTAAGGTCCATTTCAGCTTTATTCTATGACCCTACAACTATACAAGTTCCATTTCCAAGTAAAAGATACTGAAGTTGAAATAAATCATCACTTAGGCCCAACCCCTTCTAAAGAGGCCTCTAAAATACAAGCTTTACCTTTCAAGGGGCTCCTCCTCCTCCTCCTCTCCCCACAAAGCTCAAAGGAGCCACCCCTTCCCATCCCTGCCCCCCACTCAATTTGGGACAGCAACAGGGGCTAGCTGGGTGAAAAGAAGGCAGCCAGGGAGATCAATGGGGAGGATCTGAATGAACAACCTGCCACCAATGAAAAGTTGCTCCCCTGGCTTCCAAGGAAGCCTGGTACCAAAGGCTCCTCTGCCCACAGGGATATGGTACTGGCCAAATAGGCGACGGGATAGAGATTGTGTTGGCAGAAGGCCAAGACCCCGGAAGCAGGACAGAGGAAAGGGCTGGGGCTCCAGGTCACCCATGAAGCCCTTCCACCTGCACCCCTGATTGTAGATGATGGTTACTTAAAGCCACCATCCCCTTCCCCATCACAACTACCCCTAAAGGCTCAGGAAGTGCAGCGAGACCTTATTTCATAAGCTCCCTGACCCTCTGGGATCTGGGTATATAAACAGGAGTATCTGATGCCCAGAGTTGAAAGTGGCATGCTATCATCTCTAGTTAAGGCAGGGATGGAAGGAGACCCTGCTGGCATCTCTGAATGGGCGACCTGCTCTCCGAGGAGTAGTGCTCTGTACCCAGCCAAGACTGGGAGACAGTTTTCTCCAAATGAGCAGGGCAAAAAATACCAGGGTACATTATGGAAGGAAGAGAAACAGTCCAGAGTTTTAAAAAATGACCCTAATCTGGCTCGTCAAGAAATCAAAGGCTTTTGAAGAGTGGCTCTTCTCATCAACAGCTTGGGCATTCCAACATGCTCCCAGCTATGCCAAAGTGGTCATCTGTTCTTCCTGGCTGCCCCCAGAGCTACTGCACAGGCACCCAGATGTGGTGGCAAGTGCTAGGCCTCAGAGGGAAGGAAAGTTTGGCAGGCTTCTTTCCCTGACCACGACAGCTAGTGTTTGGTTAAGTCTCTCTCATGAGTAGGAGGAACAAAGACCCCCTCTGGTAAGGAGGAGCACCCAAGGAGACACACAGGATGCTAGCATGTGTAACAGCCTCAGCAGGTCTGGCAGGACAGACATAACAGACAGGGAGGTGAATGTGCCCCTCCCCTCGCATCCAGGGAGGGACCCATGTGAATAATAAGAACTAGCCTGGAGAGAAATCTTTGGACATCACCCACCCTGCTGTGTACAGTGCCCAGGGAATAAAGCCTTTATGAAGAAGAAAGCTGGCAGAGGTAAAGACAGTACCAAACGCTAACAGAGGTAAGTATTGTGAAAATCACAGTTGTGCAGCTCGACTTCTGAGTTAAAATCATCCTCACAGGAATTCCCTAGGCCTGAGCTGCGCGGTGGTAACACTGTCTTAAAAGCCAAGGGAATCATGGGGGAGAGGAGGCAGAAGAAGGGCCAGGATGCTGGAGGAGGAGATGGCCAACTGACCCCACTGTTCTTTTTCCTTCCCATACAATGAGACTGAAGATGGCTATAAACAGACAGTTAAGAGCTCCATCGTAGGACCCCAAGGACCAGAGACCTTGGCAATGACGACTTTTGAAAGGAGAATTCATGACTGATTGCATCCTGCTGCTCAGGCTGTGCTCTCTGGATGTCCTAGGATGGAGTTCTTTGTAGAGAGAAAAGGAGGTTGACAGAAGTTCCACCAGGCCCCCTCTGGGTATGGGAGTGTGGAACTCACCTCTCCTCCCCACTCTCCCTTCTTCCTCCTCCTCACCCAGCTCAGTGGATATGGGAAGGAATTCTTCAGGTTCTCCTTGAATCGGATGAGTCTGCTGCAAGATGGGAAGGGCATTCTCTAAATACTAATCCTGGAAAAAGATGCTTAACACATACAAACATCCTCTACAGAAGGGAAAGGAAAGACAAGTAGGCTGCAATCCTCTCACACAAAAACAAACAAAAAAAGGAAAAAAGAGCCATTATGTTAAAAGAAAAAGGGAAAAATAGAAAGAAAACATAAAAAAACAATCCAAAGTGTCCAAATGCAGGCTAGCAGAACAAAAGAGAGACGCAGAAGCTTGTCCATAAGATTGCCCACGTTAGAGTGACTCGATTCACAGTGTCGAGCTCTTCCTTTCCCCTCCCCTGAGCACCCCCCACCCCCTCCAGCCCCCGCCTCTTTGTGCAGTTTTGTGCCTGGAAAGAGGGTCCCCCAAGTCCTCCTGAAAGGTTTCAGGAAGATTCAGTACTTCACTCCTGGAATAAACTCCTTGGCATCGGGGTTCAGGTTACTTTTGCTCTGAAATGAGGAATCAAAAGAAGATGGTTAAGAACCAGAAGTCAGAGATCCTAACCAGCTCCTAGCACTGATGTCTCCTGTGGAGGCAGCCCAAGCTTCAGGAAAAGCCCTCATTTTCTCTTGCTTTCAGTGGGACCTGAACAACTGAAGCAAGGTATCCCATTGCTCGTGTCTAACTAGACGAAGACCTCAGGGAGCACAAGGGGGAGGCCAGGCTGTTTCTCCCCAGTCCTTCAGCCAGTCTCCCCTGTCAGCAAATCCGCTCCATGACACCTTCTAAAATCTTACTGCAAGAACCTCTATGTCTGACAGAAAGAGCTGAGTTCTCAGCCTACAAAGCAAAGCCAACACAAGATAAGACTGAGGCTATTTTTTAGCTCGGTTACTTAGTGCTCATTTCCTGCCCCCCACCCTGCCTTAATTTCTGATTTTAGAAGGCTGTCTGCTAGCAAGTGAACAAATACTTGAACCCTTCACACACCTGCTGGCAAAGTGCTGTTGAAGTTACGCTGCCCTAGACACTGATATAAAACTCATTCCCAAGCTAGAATGTGGAATAGGTTTGGGCTTCTACTTTCTAGGCTGAACAACAGCCTTGAAGAACCCTTCTCAAGCCCCAAGCCAATCCCTACAGGACTCAGCACCCTATTGAGGAGACAGGCTGAGGAGGAAGGCAAGCTACACAGCACTAAGCCCAGACCCAGCTTTCACCCTCTCCCCACAATGGCAGTCTCCTTTCTCGAGTCAGTAAGACAGAAGGAGAGTACACTATGGAGAGCCTAGAGAAAAAGTGGTGGTGCTCTCCCCAGCAAGCCTTACCAAGATATCTTCTGAACTGTGACTGTCGCTGACAGAAAGCCCGCTGAGCTGCTGCTGCAGCTGCCCAATGCCCTGGGGCAGGTCTCGAGAGGGGATGAACCAGTCCTGATCTTCTTCATCCAGCATCTCCTGGAAACAGCGGTCCAGGAATTCTTGTTCCTCAAGTTCTTCCTCCACCTAGCAGGAAGGAAGGGTGATAAAGTGCCTGGGGGCCTTCAGAGTCAGAAAGGACCTTTGTGGCCTGAAAGAGAGGTGGGTAAGCAGGGCAGGGAAGCTACATGCACAAGGACCACAGCTCGGTGCAAGGGAATGCAACAGACACAAAGCCCTAGGGAGCTGTGAGGACCATGGGTGCACCCAGAGGACAGAAAACACACCTTCCTCCCTGGACTGTCTTAAGTACAGAGCCCTATCTTTTGTACTGAAAGCTCTCCATGACCTGGCCCTCTGCTCCTGGTCCAGTCTTCTTACACTTTCTTTCCTCCACCTTTCAGATTCTGGACAGAAAAGTCATAGGGACCTCCTCAAACACAAGGAAGAGGAGGGGGAGGGAGATGAGGAAGGGGGGAGAAGGAAGGGGAGGGGAGGCGCCTGGCCATGGCTGTCCCCTCCCGCCTCAGTTCTTCCTTTTGGGATCTCTCACTTTGTCTGGCCTCCCTCTGCAGAAGGCCCTTGGCTTGACCCTTGGCTGGAGCCTGCAGCTTGGAGGTTACCTTCTGTCTATTGTATGTCTCTTGAATGTACCTGGTTACTTACATACTATCACCTCCATCAGAATGTAAAATCTTTGAGGCCAGGGACTGTTTTGTCTCTTTTTGTAATCCTAGCAATTAACACAGTTCCTGACACACAGTGAGTGCGTAATAAATGGTCACTGGTTGAGCCACATTTGGTCTTACTGAATCTGTTTATCTTTTTAATCTTTGTTACAGGGGGAGGCTTGTTGAGTGGTGGGCAGAGAAATAAATGTGAAAAGGGCAACCATTCTAAAAATGTTGTCAGCCAGGCCCGCAGAAAGACCAGATGACTGGTATGACTCAGGCGGAGCTGGAGAACAAAGAAACAGCCCATTTTCAGTCCAGTCCTATGTTTCAACAGGGCCTCAAAGATCTCAATCAACTGTAAACTCCACAAATGTGAGAAGGGAACTTCTGCTCCGAATGATATGAGAGTTCCTCCATCATGAGACACAAAACAATCTGGCCTGAGGGACTGACGAATTTGGGCCTTATGGCTCTGACTCCTCTTCCCAAAGCTGCTCTGGGGGGATGCCCTCGACATTTATAATGGGGAAGAACTGAGAAGGCCAACTGGGAAGTGGCCTGGCACCTAGGTACACTCAAAACCCTTCTATGAAGAACACCGTGGTCAACACTTGGCCTCTCACTGAAATGAACATGTTTTTTTCATTTTTCAAAATAAGAAGCCCATGAATGCTTAAAACAAATCTTGATTTCTGTTTCCTTAAGGAGTATTTCTCTAAAAAGAAACAAGAGACCTTTTAATTTGGTAACATCTATAAAAACTGTACAAAATTATTTCAAAGATCACCTATGTAAAAACTGATTAAGTATTAAGTCTGCAAGCTACACAGACTCTGCTTCCTATGGTTCTGTCTCTGGCTGCCTAACTTGCAGACACTTCATAACTTCCTAGGATGAAGAGAAGAATGGAAATTCAGAAAATTAAAACTTAATTTGACCACATTATTTCTTTAAATGCTGAGTATGTGACAGACAATTTTGACCTTTGAAACTACTCATTACTCTATTTTAAATGAGTTTTTAATTGATGTCTTCGGTTTGCTTTTTTTACATCACCATAATTTCACCCCGAATCTCCCATCTAGAGACCATTCTATACAAAAATAGTATTTTTTAAGGATTAAAAAAGATAAAGGGGAAAAATCAGCATCCTGGATCAATAAATCAAAATAATCTGAAAATATGGGCCATGCATAACATTTGTAGACGTCTTCCCTATGCAACAGAGAAGGGGGGGGAGCAGATTTGCTTATTTATTTTTTTTCAAGCCACACGTTCTGTATAATTTTGCAATATTTGTTTCGGGTTTTTTAGTGTTTTCCTTTCCATTTACAAGGGAGCGCTGTGTGTACTGTTCTCTTGGCTGCTCACTTTTTCTGCTTCAGTTTATGTGGATCTCTCCATGCTTTTCTGTATTCATCACATTCATTTCTTACAGTAGGTAATATTCCATGTTACACTTCATTACGGTCACATACCACAATTTGTTTAGTCATTACATAATTAATGAGCATGTACTTTGTTTCCAATTTTTTGCTGTAACAAAAAGGGCTACTTTAAGTGTTTTGGTGTAAATGGAGATTTTCTTCTTATCAATCACCAACTTGGGGTATAAGGCTAATAGATGTACAGACATTTCAGTCACAGCTTTCCAAAGCAATTCTGATTCACAGCTCCACCAACAATGCACTAGTGTGCCTCTCTTCCTACAACTCCTCCAACATTAACTCTTGCCATCTTTTGTTGTCTTTACCAATTTGCAGGATGTGATGCAAAACCTTAGGTTTTTTTTTAATTTTTATTTCTCTTATTAATGAACTGGACAGTTCTTTCATATACTGTTAACATTTTGAGATTCTTTTTTTGAAAACTGCTTATATCCCTTGATTCACTTTTTGGTCATATATATGTATTTGTATGTATGTATGCACACAAGAGAGAGGGAGACAGACAGAGGCAGAGAAAGAGAGTTTTAATCTTGGATATTAAACCCTTTATCAGAAAAATCTGATCTATAGGTTTTTCGGATTATTTCAACCCATCTTTCTTATCCTAGGTACACTGATTTTGTTTGTGTAGAAGTTGTTCATTTTCACATCATAAAAAGTTACCTATTTTATCTTTTCTAATAGACTTTTATCTTTGTTTGGTTAAGAATACATCTCCAGGTGGTAGAATGTAGTAAATCATCTCACACAAAAGAAGCAAGAAAAAGCTTTTACAACGGAGGGGAGGAAGGGGAAGATGAGAGGGAACAAGTGAGACTTCCTTTCATCAGATTTGATTTCAGGAGGGAATAACAATCACATTCAATTGAATATGGAAGTTTATCTTACCCTACAGGGAAGCAGTGAGGGAAAGGGATAAGAGAAGGGGGAATAACAGAAGGGACTGCAGATTGGGGAAAGGGTAATCAGAAATAAACACTTTGGTAAAGGGACAGGTTAAAGGAGAGAAGTGAATAAATGGAGGGCAGGACAGGATAGAGGGAAATAGTCTTTCACAACATAACTGTTATGGAGGTATTTTGCATGACCACACACGAATAACCTGTATCGAATGCTTGCCTTCTCAATGAGGGTGGGTGGGGAGGGGGCAAGGGAGAGGATGTGGAACTCAAAGCTTTAAAGATTAATGTTAGAGGTTGTATTTACATGCAAGTAGTAAATAAGACACATAAACAATGGGGTATAGAAATCTCTCTTACCTTACAGGAAAACAGAAGGGAAGGGTATGGGGTGGGGGAGGAACAGAAGGAGGGACAGATTGGAGGAAAGGGCAATCAGAATACATGCTGTCCTGGGGTGGGGGTAGAGGGAGATGGGGATAAAATTTAAAATTCAAAATTTTGTGGAAGTGAATGTTGAAAACTGAAAATTTATAAATTTACATTAAAAAAATAAAGACAAAAAAAGAAAGAAAAAAAGGAATACATCTCCTACTCACACTGACAAGGTATAAATCTGCTTCTCCTCTAATTTTTAAAAACAGAATGATCTTTAACATATCTATTTAGAATGTATTGTGGAGCATGGTATAAGTAAGATACTGTTTTAAGCCTGTTTTCTGCCAGATAGATTTCTAGTTTTCCCAATAGTTTTTATCAAATAGGGAACTCTTTACTGACTGGTTTACTCAACATTGGAATACTGAGTTTCATTGTTTCTAATTTTCTCTTGTCCAGTCTGTTCTATTGTTCTACCTCTCTAATTTTTAAACAATTACAGATGGTTGTGATGATCGCTTCTATATAGTACAGTTTGAGGTCTGGAGGTCCCATTCCCATTTCACCCTTACATTTTTTATTATTTCTCTTGATTTTCTAAATCTTTTATTTTTTTAAATGAATTTAGTTATTTTATCAAGTTCTATAACATATATTAACTGGTATAGCACTAAAACTATAAATTCACTTAGGCAGTATTGTCATTTTTATTACATTAGCATGGCCTAGCCATAAGCATTGAATATACCTCCAACTATTAAAGTTATCCTTTATTTCTTTAAGGAGCATTTGGTAATTGAATATATACAAGCATTTTGTGTGTTGTGGTAGATTGATCTCCACATAGTTAATTAATTTTGTAGTTACTTGAAATGGGATTTCCCTTTGCCTCTTGAATCCTATAATAGTTATATACAAATGGCTTTGATTTCTCAGGGTTTATTTTGTAGCCTGCAACTCTGCTGAGGCTACTGTCTCAATGAGTAGTCCACAGGAGCTCTGATCCCCCTTTTCCTGAAGCCAGATGAGCAGTTTCTTTGAGCACCCAAATCCTGGAGAATCCTACTTCTGTAAGGCTCCCTCTCCCTTTATAGAATATCTCTCTTCTGTCATGGTTATGCTTATCACTGAAATAAAACTTCCCCCTTTCCTTCCCTGTTTCAGTCCCTCCTTTTGCCTCTTTGCCCATTCTCCTCAGGAGTTCATGTTCCTGAGGGACTACAGTAACTATTTTCCCTTTATTGTTAGGGTACATTACCTATTAACCTCTCTCATCTTCTTCCCCTCCCCCTTTTATGTCATCTCATTTTGTAATTTAGTCCCACAAAAAACAAACAACCCAACCTCTTCATACATCTGTAGGCAGAGTGTTGTGAGGTTTAGTCCAGAATGGTTCAAGCCTATTTCTCCACTATCACGTATGTAACTTCCACTTTCACCCTTTTCTCACGTACATTTAGATCTGACTGGTCTCTCTGCTGTTGTCCTTGGCTGCTGTTTTTGTGTTCATTCTCATATTTCTAGTGCCAAGGGTGTTTGAGGAGCAGATAATCTCTTCAGGTTTGATTTTCTTTCTAGGAAAGCTTCAAACACCTCCTCTGACTGACCATGCATCTTTCTACATAAATGGCTGGGCTCCAGGTTGCAGGGGACGTGCTCCTCTGGACTTTCCCATCAGGCCACAGAAGCCTCCTCCTCCTGGAAGGTCACTGTAATCTTAGAGCTCACACTTCCTCTGGAGACTGGAAGAATTCATTCAGTTACAATGTCAGGTCCTTTTTTGTGTGTACTTGTGATCCAGATCTTAGCATGGGGCTTAGTAAATGCCAGCTAATTATGAGCTAAACGTTTGCAGCACCAGGCTTTATTTCTGGAGGCAATCTTCCAATTGTCACTTTGTTTTCTGCACTCAGAAGTTCCTTCCAGGCAGTTTTTTTGAATGATTTTTTGCACTGTGGTATTCAGGCTTTTTGATTCCTATTCTTCTGGGAGACCTATAATCCCTAAGCTGTTTCTCCGCATTCTATCAAGATCACATGTTTTGCTTTGTATTGAGAGTGTTTTTTTTAATGTTATTACTTCATCTTCCAGACTGACCTTCCCTTCTCTGTGTCCGCGTTCCCAATCGGTTATTGTCTCTTTGGTTCCTTTGGGGATTCTTATCACAGTAGATTCAAGTTTTTCTAGTCTGACAATGATCTCTGCTTCGAAGGCCATACGTTTTTCTTTCCCAATTCTTATTTCTCTTTTAGACCATTTGGGAACATTCCATTGTGGTTCCATCTCTTGGGAATCCCCAGGGTCCCCTACCTCATCAGGTGTTGATTCTTTTTCCTTTGTCCAATATTGTAAGAATATTTATTTATAGATCTGTGGACTCTTCTGGCTGATCTGAAAGCCATATCCCCTTATGTTATTAATAGTTTTCCTGTTGGTTTGTCTGCTTACACACAAGGTCCTTCACTGAATTTTCTTCCTCCTGATATCAATCTGTTTTCCTTATATCCCCTACAGTTCACTTTCTGACTCCTTTGATGGAGGTTTCCCAGAGATTGAACTTCAGAGTTATAACCCACACTGGGCAATTGACATTTTAGTAGCCTTAGTTCCTGTCCCCAGATGAGTTCTGGGGAGAAAGAACTGGCCCTAGCTGGATGCTGGGTTCTCTTGGCTTAGGGGATTGCCACCCAGCCCCACACAAGGTGTCCAGTCATACTTCCTACTACTCCCCAAGTCTCTAACTAAACTCTGCCATAGCAAAAAGCACTGCCAGGCTGCTGTCTCAGACTAAAGTTTCTGTCTTTGGATTTTCTGCAGCACTGGGAAATGGGGAGGGAACAGACTTGGGTTTTGTACGGGTCAATGAATATTGGGTGAGGGGGTCCTGAAAAGTCTGAGGAGTTATGAGGATAATAATAGCTAGCGTTTATATAGCACTTTAAGGTTCACATACTATTTATATATATATACACGCACACACACATATATGTATGTATGTGTACATACATACATATGTATGTACATATGTGTATATATACACGTATATAGATATATATGTATAGATATATATGAGAAACTAGGGCAGGCAGAGCTTAAGTGACTGGCCAAGGTCACATCACTGGCAAGTGTCCAAGGCAGTAACTGAACCTGAGTTTTCCTGACTCTGGCTCCAGGACTTCTCCTCCCCTTGCTGGTCATGGCCCTGTTAACTTTTTATCTGAACTGCATTGATGTCTGGTCTCTCTGCTACGTGACAGCAGAGCCACAGGACCATGGGCTTGAAGCTGAAATCATCTCATTTAAACCTCTCCATTTCTTCCAGAGGAAACACAAATGCAGAGTTGGCCAACTTGACCAAAGTGACACGGCCAGCCCTGGGAGACAAACTCAAGCCCTTCATGTACATCTTCAGGTCATACTCTCCACTATCCTTCATGATTCCCACTGGGTCAGAGCCACTGATGGCTTCTCCTGACCCCACTTACGTGTTATAACCACAGCCTGCCTCTCTAGTTGGAAATCACTGCCGATGGTACCTGCCATCTATACGCAGGCCCCAAACCATTGTCCTGTGGTCTGTGCTCTGTGAACGGCCATATTCCAGACCAGGTCAGGCTCAGCACCCCCAAGACCAAGCGTTCTGAGCACAGGAGCCAATGGAGTGTGTGTGTGTCTGCAGCTGTCACTGTGAGGGGCACAGATAATCCCTGGCAAGGATCACTATCATTAGGGCAAGAAAATTCCCCCACAATTGTGCAAAGTGCCCTCTGCTTCACTCTCCCAAACCAACCAGCCACTCTACTCCAAAGAAAACATTACAGAAAGAAAAAAGACAGAACAAACTGTACTCAGGTTCTTCAAGATACCAGACTAGTCGTGCTGACTAAAAATAGGTGGGCCACTGATTTCCTTCAAATGCTTTCTTATTCTCTGCATATTAAAAGCCTGAATGGTCTATCCAAGAAGAAATTGATTTGATAATAGATATGAAAGTGAAACTGATTTTTCCTCCTTAATTTACTCATGTCCCAGGTGTACTGGATGTAATAAAAAAAAAAAAAAGGTCTGGGAACCATTCCCAATTTACCAAAGAGGATATGCCATAGATCTCAGTGTGCAATGAGTGACAGGTCTGAAAAAGTCAAAGGACTCAAGGGGGCTACACAAAGATACAAGTGCTAGAACAAACTGAGTTTTTTAATGCCATAAAAGGTTCAGGTTTTCTTCCTTTCAGCCTGTTTCAGTCCTATCTTACTGAGCTTTTAGATTTATATTTTCCAAAAAGAAATCCTTACCTCAGACATTACAAGCATCAAAGGTCACAAAAAACACTTATCACTTGGTAATTATTTGAGTGAGTGAAAAATACTTTGAATTAAGGTTAATGGTTTTCCATGGCCTTCACTAGTCCCTCAGGACGCTGCCTTCCTCAGATATTTTCACAGGCTTACAACTCATTTGGTGACTTAACTAGACTTCATTCCATGGCTTTCACAGGGAAAGGACAGTATACAGTGGCTCAAACACTGGACTTGGCAGTCAGGAAGGATCAGGAAGGATCGGCCACTGACATTTATCAGCTGGGTCTCCCTGGGCAAATCACTTAGCTTCACTCAGGCTGAGCTGATCTATAAAATAGAGATATGCCTCACAGGATTGCGAGAAAGGGAACAAGGATTTGTAGAGCACTTACTATACACCAGGCTCTATGGAAAGAGCTTTTTAAAATTATCTCATTTGGCCCTCATAACAACCGGAGAGAGAGTGGCTATTATCCCCACTTTCAGCTGAGGAAACTGAGGCAGAGATTAGTGACTTGTCCAGAGTCTTACAACAGAATTGTCAGAGGCTGGATTTCAACCCGGGTCTTCCTGACTCCAGGTGCACTGCCCACTGCACCATCTGCTGCCTCCTCTTTGTAAGGATCCAATGTGGTCCCAGGTTCAGAGACGCAGATGTGAAAAGGACGTGGTTGTCTACAAGCCTTCAAGGACTCTAGAAATGTCAGCTGTTTCTATTATTTGGTCTAGAGTATTGTCTGGGAGCAAGTTCTGCTGAGACTACTTAGATCTCTAGAATGCCCTATGGTCCACAGAGGACTTTCCTCACACTGACCCTGAGAGGGAACCCATAAGATGTCATCATCTCCACTTGACAGATAAGGTACCCCCACTCTCATTCCAGTTTTGAGGCTGGAGGCCTCTTCACACAAGACAATAAAACTCCCCTCTCAGAGCCAAGTTAGGAAAGAAGGGGAGAAATGGCTCTACCTGGGTCTTAAAGTATGTTTTTTGTTATCTCCCCAGGACAAACTTCTAAGCCCAGTGTAATGGTGTATTCTTTCCCTGTGCATCACCTATGAAGCCACATTGTCCTCTCTATCTTTGAAGTTCTTTCTTCTGCAAGGGTCCTTGAACATTAAATCCAACCTTCATCTTACAAATGAAACCCCAAAAGTAAACTACTCAAGAGTCTTCAGTCAAGCTAAAACTCTAATAAACTTCTTCCTACCTCCCCCCTCTTTAGCTCTTTCTAATTGCATCCTTGGACAAAGCACCGCACTCTGCACGGCTGTGCACATGTAAAATGTGCCAACCAGTGAGGAACGTGACCCAAGCGACCTCTTGAAAAGGGAATGAACAGTGAGAGACTTTCCCATTCTTGGCAAAGGTTTGTATCATCTGGGACAAGGGAGAAGTCAGAGGACCACTGCCCTTGGTGGGAAGGGGCCCCAGGGGCCAATTCAGGGCAATCTGAACCTCAACAAGATCCCACTTGACAACATTCTTGAAAGTAGTCACCCATGAAGCACACTATTTTCACTTGTTTTTGTTTTTCATGGCTTTCCCTTTCATCTTGTTTCTTCTTTCACAACATGTAAAATGTGGCAATGTGCTTGCATGGTTGCACACATATAACCTCTATCAGATAGCCTGTCATTTTCAGGAGGGGGAGGAAAGACAGAGAGAAAAATCTGGAACTCAAAATGTTGTAAAGAATGAAAGCTGAAAACTATCTCTGCATGTCAGTGCAAAAAATAAAATTCTATTTTTTAAAAAAAGTAGTCCTCTAGAAAATGTTGTTGAGATGTTTTTCAGTAGTGTCTGACCCTTTATGAATCCAGTGGGGTTGGGGTTTTCATGGCAAAGACACTGAAGTGGTTTGCCATTTTCTTTTCCAGGAAACTGAGGCAAACAGAGTTAAGTGACTTGCTCAGGGTCACACACGAAGATCTGAACTCAGAGCCTCCCTGACTGCAGGCCTGGTGCTCTGTGCACTACGGCACTCCCTTGCAGCCATTATCTAGAAAATGCCAGTCACAAAATGGCACTGTTCAGAACAAGGTTATTCAGGAATGTCTCCAAGGGTAATAGAAGGTCGGGATGCCACATTCTGAAAGTTGTGACTCTTCCAGAGAGGAAGAAAAGGGTCAGGGAGTTCCTTGGGAAATGCTCAGAAAGGAAGATGGCACAGCGGTGATGAGGGAGATGCCACTGAACTGAGGTGATGCTATGAGAGGGTTAGGGATGTAAGAATTACCCCTCAAAGTGGCTCAGTTCCCTCTTGGCCCTGCATGCACTCCTAGAAGATGTTCTGGAGAAGGCACCAACTTCTGAAACTTCTCTAAGGCTTTTAACACCCCAAACTCTCCTTCTAAACCCAGGTGGCTCTGTTTCTTGATCACTTTTTGCCTGTATACTGATTTCACACTATTCCCACCTTCCCTTCCCCCACAAAAGAAATGACCTGTTTGGGTCCCAGGTTTTCAAATCTGCCCCAGCCTCCTAATGGTTTACTGACTTCCAGTCTCTCTCTTGTCCAATTCATTCTCCCAATAGCAGCCAATGCTATCTTCGTATTAAAAAACTTCCGGCGGCACCCTAATGCTTGGACAAAATACCAAACCAGTGGCCCAACATTTCAGGACCTCCCTAACCTGACTACAAGCTGTCTTTTCCCAGCACTGTCTCATCTTTCTTCCTTTTGACAATCCAGCCAAAGGGACTAGGAGAAGCCCTATCGCTCACCTCTGTGCACCCTGTGCCTGTGAATGCCCAGATTCCTCTGAGGCTCAGATGGGAGCCACATTCTCTTTACCTCTCTGTCCTGGTATAAATTAAATGCCATTTTCAACTTTGCATTTTTCATTCAGAAGAAAGACAATGAAGCTCATGGCTGAACAGGAACTAGAAGCTGGGACACACAGTGACACACCTGACCTTGTGGGTCTATGTGAGAGGTGATGGGATCTGGACAGGGACCCCGAGTAAGGGTCACATCACAGGTCTGGCACAGAGGAAAGCTATCTGGAGAAGGGAGATTTCAACTATCCAGACACTCACCGGAACAGAACAGCTAATGATTTTCTGGAGTAGTCTTAGTCACATTTTCATCCCTTAAAAGATAGAGGAACTGATCAGGGAAAATCCTATTCTGGATCTGATTCTTACTAGTGGAGAGTACTGATGTGGCAATGACGGGAACAGTTGAAGGAAAGTAACCAATTACAGCTAGAGTTCATAAGAGAGGACGGGCACTCTGGGCACAGTCTAACAGGCACCCTAGGTTTTGGGAAAGCAGCTGTTAATGAATTCAGAGGAAACATAAGTACAATCCCATGGAATATGGTGTTTTAGGGCAGAGCTTCATAAACTTTTTTCCACTCTCAACTCCTTCAGTGCTGCTTAGAGTAAGTCAGCTCAGGAGGGAGAATACAGTCTGCCAACTATAGGTCAATAAGCTTGACTCTGGTTCCTGGATAAATTCTTGGAAGGATCATTAAGTAGTTTACCTATATTTTAGCCAAGCTTATGACAAAGCATCTCATACAAGTTTTGCAGAGCATTTGAAAGACGGCCAGACCTGGCTGCAGGTTTGGACTCCAAAGAGTAGTCATGAACATCCATGCAGCAGGAGCACCCCCGGGGATCTGTGCTGGGCCTCAGCCTATTTATCAATGGCTTGAAACAAGGCATAGATGGAAAGGTCATCAAATGTGCAGACAAAGCTGGGAGGTAAAGCTAACAGTGGGGGACAGTCAGGATCAAGACGCTTGAGGGCTGGGCTCACTATGAAGATGAAATTCAATATAGCTGAATGTAAGGGCTTTTGTTTGGGTACAAAAAAATAAACTTCACAAGTACAAAATGCTATTAGACAGAAATTGTTCTGAAAAATATCTGGGGTTTTAGTTAGCTTCGAACTCAATGAGTTAGCCATGCAATAGGACATTTAAAAAACACTAATGAAAAAGGACAGAGCTGCCAGGAAGAAAGACCACAGTCCTACTGCTCTCTGCTCTGGTTAGCTTCATGGAGAGTCCTGGGTCGTTCTGGATTAAGGATGATGTTACAGAGGATAACCATGATGAGGAAGAAAGATGAGTGTGCTGAGCTTGGAGAAGACTGAGGATGGACGTGAACATGGTTTTCAGACATTTGAGGCTCTGTCAGCAGAAGGAAGAACCAGTCTGGCCCAGAGGTCAGAACAAGGAGCAATGGGCAGAATTGCAGAGGGGCCAATCTAGATCTGAGGGATGGGAGCACAGTGAAGAAAGCTTTCCCTCAATGAAGGCTGGCCCAAACTGGAATGGGCTGGCTAGACCTGGATCACCATTTGTTGGAGGGGGGAACAGGGGGACTCCTTCTGTGTGGGGGTTGGACTGGTTGGCCTCTGGGGTCCTTGCCAATTCTCAAATTCTGTGATACGCAACTCTAAAAAGTAGGATATTTCAAGCATCAAAAGAAAGCTTCCTGTCTCACAGTAGAAAATTACAGAAAATCCAAGTTAGTCCAATCCACTGCACCGTTTTGTGAATGAAGCAGAATTACTTGTGTAAATTTTGTCCCTCTCTCAGTATGCGTCAGCCTCCATTTTAGGTCACCAGATAGCAATGAAGCCCCTAGAATCCAACCAAGTAGGACAAGGGGAAGGTCAGAAAGCATCCTGCTATTCTAGACAGGCTGTTAAAATCATTCTAAGTCCACTGAGACTAGGCAGACTGCAAGCTGACTCAGACTCTTGGTCTTCATCAGAAGAGTTCCTCAACCTCTCTCTCACCTAGTGCCACGTGGACATTTGATAAATACCATGATTCTGCTATCATTTTGGCTATAATTCAGTTACGTGGAGCGGGAAAAGAAAAAGACGTGAAACAAAGCAGGATAAAAAGCAGAGGTCGGGGACCTCAAGAAGCAAGTGTTAATGATGGCACTTTGTCCTGGTCAGACCACTTGTGAGAGTCAACTAGGAAGACAGACTCCAAACTAAGCTAATTGTGGTTCAGTAGAAAGAATGCTGCTTGCAGTCAGAGAACCCGATCCAAATACCAGTTCTGTTCACTGACGACTCAGTTTCTTGCTCTATAAAAAGTGAGAGGGCTGGATTAGATGATCCCTTTTATGTCTAAGCTTGCGACTGGGGGAGCTCTAGCCTAAGAAATCAAGCTGTTATTTCATTAGTGATCTTCTAGAGTCTTTCCAGAATAGCTTAACTAAAAGAAGGCCCCATGAGGCACCCAGAGACTAGAACAGAGCCTCCCTACCCAGCCTGAGCCAGTTCTGAACCAAAGCCTCTCCAGAAAAGCCACAAACAATAAAGTTCTCTAATTAATCTTTGGACACTCCAAGGTAAGCGGATCTGGGAAGTACCTATTATCAAATCACATTCACCCTCCAAAGCCCGGGACCAGTCAATAAACATTTATTAAGCACCCACACGATATGCCAGGCACTGTGGTAAAAAGCACAGGGAAGACAAGAAAAGCAAGAGATGGACAGGGACCATCAAGGGGCTCAAATCTAATAGAGTTATGTACAAACCAGCTATACCAGGATAAATTGGAGATAATCAACACAGGGAAGGCACTAGCATGAAGGGGAATGATGAGAGAGGCCAAGAGGTAAATGAGAAAGGAAACAGAGCAAGGCATGAGGGACCATCTGTGGAAAGCCCAGAGCTGGGACAGAGAACAGAGAGAAGGCTGGCGTGGCCCGGAGGCCGGCGATAGGGTGGGGGCCAGAAGGTGGAAGCCTGGAGAGGCCCAGGGGGGCATCCAAAAACCAAAGAGGATTGGTACTCACACGTTCCTTTACCTGTCTATTGAAGTCCTCTTCGTTCTCCATCCACATGTACTCGGCAAAGGGGTTGTTTTCCTTCTCGTCACGCCCATTCACTACCTGGTCCTCTTTGGATTTTGCATTGGGTGTTGTGTTGGCAACGTTGGACCCATTCATCATTAAAGAATCTAAAAAAAGAAAAAGAAAGTGTGAAGGAGACTAGCAACGTGGCCCCGACTCCATCTTCTACAACTCCAGTATCTGCAGTTAACACCAACAAAGCTGAGCTCCTGTCCCATAAGGCCCACGTCTCCAGTTATCAAGTGCACAAATGTCTGTACTGCACAGGGAGCTAGAAAACAAGCACATGGAAATAGCTATTCGTGCTACGCTGTTGTCTCATATCGATGTCCAGCAGGCCCAAGGCCATGGCTTTGTCACTGCTCCATGGGTGTGTTAACCATAAGCAGGAACATTAAAAAAGAAATCAGAGCATATGTAATTGCTGCTCCTTCAAGGCTGTACATCTTAAAAGAGCTTAGTCTACTTTTCCTTTCCTTTGGGGGGGTGGAAGTGGGCCTTAAGGAACTCCCTAAGAACTATAAACCCACTGGAGCCAACTGCCCACACAGCTGCCCACATATATATGTATACTGCACGTGCTCGGTACATGAAACTCCAGTCTGACCAGGAATAGCACAAGAGAGATATGGGTTTGAGCACACAGTGGCCCGGGCACTTACTCTCCAAACTGATCTGGAGCAAAGAGCTTTGCCCTCTGTTTCAGTTTCTCCATCTTTACTGTAAAAGAAGGGGCATATCTTAGGTGACTGGGTGCTGCAGTCCCTTTTGTGGCTCTAAAACTTGTATGATTACTTGAAATATTCTGGTTAACAGTTACAACATATACAAAAATATCCTTAAAGGCAAGTACAACAAATAGTTTCTTAAATTACTTAAATGCTTCTGTAACAAGGGGATGCTGTCCAGTTGTTTCAGATGTGTCCAACTCTTTGAAATGCCATTTGGGTTGTTTGGTTTTTTGTTTTTGGAAAAGCAAGAATAGTTTGACATTTCCTTCTCCAGATCATTTTACAGATGAAGAAACTGAGGCAAAGTGCGCTAAGTGACTTGGCCAGGGTCACACAGCTAATAAGCGTCTGAGGCCAGATTTGAACTCAGGAAGATGAGACTTCTAGATTCCAGGCCAGGCACTTTACAGAGTTTCTTTCTTCTCTAACAAGGTATCATCAATCAATCAACAAGGAGTTACAGAAGAGGCAAAATACAGTCCCTGCTCTCAAGGAATTTCCATTCTAAATATATACAAAGCAAGATACATACAAGATAATTAGGAGAGAACAAACAAAGAGAAGGTACTAGAACTAAGAGAGGTGGGGGAAAGCTTCCCATAAAAGATGGGATTTTAGTTGGAGAAGTTGTTGTCATGCATGACACCATGGAACTTAAAGAGACCAGGGAGGTCAGGGGGTAGGGGGGAGGAGGGAAAGCATTCCAGACACAGAGAACAGCCAGTGTCTGGATGCCAGATGGAGGGTCTCGTACCTGGACATGGAACAGTCAGGACCAGTGTCACTGGACTGAAGAGTATGTTTTGGAAAGGAAGGTACTGTAAGAAGACCAGAAGGTAGGAGGGGCTAGGTTATGAAGAACTGTGAATGCCAAACAGCACAGTTTATACAGACTACAGTAATCCACTAGAGAGTGGGGGGTGACATGGTCAGACTTCTGTGGCTGAATGGAGGATGGAGAGGAGAGGGGAGGGATTTCAGGCTGGCAGAACTACCACCAGAACTACAGCAATAGGCCAGGCAGGCGGTGATGAGGGCCTGCGCCAGGATGGCATCAGTGTTCCAGGAGAGAAGGGGACCATTTGGGAGAAGTCACAAAGGTGATATCATCAGGCCTTGCCATTAGCTTGGTTATAGGGGATTATGTATTTCTGTTAATGTAAAGATTATGAATAAGAACTGAGCAAAAAACTTGCTCTATTTAGACAAAAATGTACTAAAAAGCATTAACTCCAAAAGCTGACAGGAGGAGAATGTTTGCTAAGCTAGGGGAAGGGAGCACCTGTATTACTTGGGGGGGCGGGGAGGGAGGGGGGAATTAGGCACACACTTCCCCACAGTCACCAACATAAAACTTAGTTGCGACCTCGGTGTTTACATGTTGTGCACACATACATACTGACTCTGACATGGAGAGGGGGTAAGCTATATAGCCAAACAAAATCACTAATGATCATCCAAATATAAGGATTTTGTACATCAAATGCAAAATAACAAAAATAAAAAGCAATAGATCGAGGAAGATATTTTCAACAGATAAATCAAAGTGAAATCTGACATATATAAAGAACAGTATATAATTATAAAAGTAATACACACTGCTCTTCGATGAGACAACACTGGGCATAAACAGAATTTCTGAAATACAAACTGCTGATTATAGCCACATGAAGGGATGCTGACACTCTGAAATTCAAAGCAAGGTAACTTTAAGATAACACCTTACACCCACTAAATGGGAAAACCTAGGCCCCCCCCAAACAAGATCCAATACGTTATTCCTTCCACCTCTGGGGGTTAGGGGCAGGGTGCCCCTCTCTCCACCAGAACCCAAGATGTGGAAAATTTGCATAAAATTTTTTGGCCCTCCCTTTGTACTACAGAAGAAGTCTGAATTACTATGGCATTAAAAGATAAAACCCGTGATATTATAAAACACTACACATATATTTTATGCATTTCTGAGTTTCTGATCTTTTTCTGTGTTGTCTGCAGCTTCTACAAAACTCCCCCCAAATTCCCATTTAATTTCTTATGCTGATCTATGATCCAACCACAATGGGGAAAGTCTCGATGTGGAAGGGATGATTATTTACAGGGCTTCTGATAAACACACCCTATTACATTATTGGTGGGACCATGGACTAACTTTGGGAGAACAGCATGGCAACATATAAAAAGGCACAAATCAGATCGATCCCTATCCGAAGGATGTCATGGAGAAGTGAAGGGAACTTGTTAGTGGCTTCATTTTAAACAGAAAATGTAGAATTCCCTTCCCCACTGCAGCTCAAAGCCACGGTCTGCTGTCCCCTGATTCTTTCCTCATCTTCTCTAGCCTCTGTGCAAGCATGGACCCCTCCCACTCATGCTCTACAATGTATCCCCCTCTCCATCTCTCTTTGGGAACCTGCTCCATTCCCTGCAGACCAGGAGGGGTCGAGCCTCCCGAAACACCAACAGGCTGTCCACCAGCGGTCCTCCGCTGCTACCATTTAGCTCATTTATTATCACTATTGCATTTATTTCTCTAACTATATCCTTTCCTCTGGGTCCCTTCTAAAACTGTTGTCATACTGCAGCCTATGTGAGTGTGCACACACATGCACATGCACACACGCACACACACACACACACACATGCACACACCCTGCCATGCCTCTGCACTACCCCCAGAGTAACTCATTTTTAAGTCTCCAAAGATTTTAGTGTTGCGCGAATCACAGTCATAAAACAATGGGAGAATTCAGATATGAAGAAAGATGATCTTTCATTTCTGTTGAAAAGTTTCAGGTCATTAAAAGAGTTTCATAATTCCCTAAAGGCAATCCAGTTCACTCTCCTCATCATCCAGTTTAATCCTGGGCCCAATCTGTTGTCCATTTGCCCTTAAATCCTAGTGCAGAAATTCTTCATGTCTGGTTCTTTCCAAGTTATGAATGATGAGGTGTTCCTTTTCAGTGGTTAAGGACTCAGCTAAGAGGCCCTAGGTCATCCAGGGCTTGAAGTAACTGGCACGGCATCGTCCATCTCAAGAGCTATGATAGTGATTTCATTCTCTCCTCATTCATCCACAATTTATCAACATGTCTAGGTCTCCCTTATGCTTAAAAAGCCTTCATTTGGCCCTGCCCTTCTTTTCTCATCTTTTCTATATCCTCTCTTTCCCAAGCCTCCATTTCTTAGCTTCACACTTACTTCTCTAAACTCACACCAACCCTAACTGTTCTCCAAGGGCACCAACGATCTCTTAAATGTTCAGTTCAATGGCCTTTGATAAGACCTCACTCTACTTGACCTCAGTGCAGTTCTCACAGAGCTTTGAAGGCCTGACTGTGCTATAAAAATGCTAGCATTGGACACTGTTCTCCCTTGGCATCCACACCAATGCCACCTCTTGGCTTTCCATCCCACCCACCTGACCTGTCCTCAGTCTCTTTTGTTGGATCATCTGTCTCTCAGATTCTAATTATGGGCAGCCCTCTCAGCTACATCCCCAGTCCTCTTCTCTTCTGTAGATAGACTCCGCCATGGTGATCTCCCCAGCTCCCAGGAACTCAATTATCAGCTTTATGTAGATCTACATTTCATATTTTATATAGACCAGATATCCAGACCTAATCCCTCCCCCAAACTTCAGTTCTGCAATACCAACTTCCTGTTGGATATCTGCACCTTATAAGGATCACAAGTACAAAACTAAACTTGTAACATTCACGCCTGTTTTTAAATTTTCCTATTTCCAGTCAAAACTCTTCAAAGACTCCCTGTTCCCTCCAGAACAGAATACAGATTGCTTGGCCTGGCATTTAAGCCCACCCACTTTGGCTCCCATAAACCTTCCCAGTCTTGTTTCTTCTAACTTTCCATCTCCCATTGTCCTTTTCCATCAAACTTCTCTGTTAACTGTTCATATACAGACCAATACCTCTCTCCTCTTCCCTTTCTGTAGTGGCACAAGTGATCCCTCATGTCTGGAACAGGTGTCTTCCTCACCCCTGTCTCAGAGAATTGCCTTCTATAAAGTCTAGCTCAGGTACCATCCTCTTTCTGTGGCCTTTCCTTCCTTAGCAGACCTCAAACTAAGGTTACTCCTTCCATCTGCATCCTTGGCTCCTGTTCATGTACTATGAATGAAGCAAGAGAAAGGCACAAAACCCTAGAAACCAGCTACACTACAGTTTATGTTACACAATCACAGTTGGGCTCTCGGTGCCCTGCTCCACCTCCCTTAACGAATCCCAATCTCACTCATCACTGTGATGAGTGAACTGTGCTTCAATCCTTCTCATTTCCTCCTCTATCAGTTAAAGCTGGCAGGCCTCACAACTCCACTAGAGCTTCCTCTTTTCCCCTCTATCTCACAATGCTCAGGTGCCTGGCCAAGGAAAACCCCTATACACACATCCCTGACCCCATCCCCTGCCATCTTCCCTGGCCATGCTCTAATCCTCACTCTCACTCTGCCCACAAACCTGTGAAGGTATTGTCTCTTCTTAAAAACCTTGCCTACACCAACCCTTTATCTCCTCAGCTAAGCTTCTGGAGAAATAGACTAGAGGCCTGCAGGTGGCATGTGAGCCTGATCTCAGCTGTACAGCACGCTCATTTATATTGCTGAACATTTCTGTGCTTGGGTGTGCCTTGGCAGGTGAGCCCCTGACCCTAAGTCTGCTCAGGTTTTCTGAACTCTACATTCTGGCTTCTGCTGTCACCATTCAACTGAAACTGCATTCTCCCATGTTATTAGCTCTTGATCCACAAATCTCCTTTTCTCAATTTTCATCCTTGCTGACCTCTCTGCAACTGATGACTCAATGATCACCCGAGTCTCTTCTCTAGGTTCTGGGGCACCGCTCTCTCTCTCTCCTGGTTTTCCTCTTGTCTGACCAAGCTTTCTTAGTCCTTAGATGGATTTTCCTCCAGGTCACTCCCCTTTAACCATGGGTGTCCCCCAAGCCTCTGTCAGGGGCCCTCTATTCTGCCTCACTTGGTGATCTCCTTAACTCTCATGGGTTTATGTAAATGATTCCCAGAATCATGCATCCAGCCCCAATGTTTCTCCTGAATGCTGTCTCTCCCCTGTTGAATACCTCAAACTGGATGTTCCATTGGTATCCCAAACTCAACATCTCCAAAACAAAACTCCTAATATTTCTCCAAAAAACCTTCCTGTCACTGTCGACAGCACCATGATGTAAAGCAGGGATTCCAAACTAGGTCATCTTACTCTGAATTCCAATTCTCTTGTGACCTACTTATATAGGATATGGGAGTGTCCCTTAACATGTACAGAGAACATATTAACATTGTAAAAGCAGTCATCATTTTATCTCATTTTGATCACTTCCCTTCTGCCTGACCCAACATTTCCAACTACGCCTTGTAACAAAGAATGAAGAAAGGAACGAAGCAGTTCTGCAGAAGTGACCAGTGTGTACCAAGGGAGAGACGTCTGCAGAGTTCTCGCCATGCTGGGGAGGGACAGGGAGGAACTTTCTCTTCTCCTGAGCCACATCTGGTCATCAATCAAAGCATTAAGTGCTTGGGCATTTAACCAATAGGCCAGGTACTGTCAGGCCCAAAGAATGAAGCAGTCTCTATTTGCATGAAACTTATGTTCCAATGGGGAAACAACAAGCACATGCACCTGTGTTGTCAGTGGTGGTGGTCTCTGGTTGTCAAAGGGAACCGATGACATCACTGGGTCATGGATCTAAGTGAGGTAGAGTTGCACAGAGTTGTCAGCCTCACTCTCTCTTCCAGAGTCTCCAAAGTCCAATGACAGGACAAGAGTCAGGATGACTGGTGATGGCCTAGAATGCGGTGGGTGACCTTACGGTCTCTGCTCTCTGACAAAGCTCTCCAGACAATCGTTATGGCCACTGGAGCAAACTGCTCTTACTCACCCATTCCACGGAGGGAAGTCTTCACCTGTTTGTGACCTGCTGGCTACCCTCAGCCTGATTCAGCCCATCTGCTGAGATGGTTTACTAGGTGTGACTGCTGCATATGCTACAGCTTCTTGGATTTCTGGGGAAGAGCTAGGTGAAGGTGGACACCAAAGGTGGATGAGCAGTCCTCAGCCCAGAGGTGCCAGTCCTCCCTGAACACCCCATACACACAACAAACATGTACATACATATATACACACATACACACATGTATACACACATACATATATATGGAGCATAAACATAAAGTGAATAAATACAAGGCAGTTTGGGAAGAAAGGCATGACCTGTCTGTTAGGTGGGTCAGGGAAGGGAGCATGAACTAGGTGCTGAAAGAACAGAAGGCTCGGGAGCCAAGATGGCGGAGTAGAAAGACGCATATACACATAGCGCTGAACCCACAACCCATAGAATGGCTACAGGGAAGTAACTCACGGCGAATTCCACACCCAGAGGCCACGGAACATTGGAGCGAGGGAGATTTCTGTTCCAGAGAGACCTGCAAACCTCTCGCGGGGGGGTCCTTCGCGCCGCGGACTGGGAGCCGGGACTGGGAGCTGAGTGCAGCCCTGCCGCGGCCGCGGCACCGAGAGGAAAAGATCCGAGCAGGCTTCACAGACAGGATCTCCAGCGGCCACGCGGGTCCCTCCACCCACAGAGGGATCTGCAAACCTCTCGCAAAAGGTTCGTCGCGCTGCAGACACAAAGCCCAGCCCAGACCTGCTGCGGCCACGGCTGCGGCACCGAGAGAAACAGATCCGAGCAGGCTTCAGGGACTGGATCTCCAGCGGCCGCACAAGTCCCTCCACCCACAGGTGACAGGGGTGGGTGAGAGAGTCTCTTTGGCGGGTCGAGAGGGGAGTGGGGTGCCCCCATAACTCAGGCCCCCCCCCCCGGAGGTAGAAGCTGAGAGGCGGCTGCAGACAGGGGCTCCCCAAGCGGGCGGGAGCTTGAATCCATTGCGGAAGGTCTGTGCATAAACCCCCTGAGGGAACTGAGCCTGAGAGGCAGCCCTGCCCCGATCTCAGCACCAGATCATAATCTCATACTGAATAGCAGCCCTGCCCCCGCCAAAAGCCCTGAGGCTGGAAGCAGCATTTGAATCTCAGACCACAAACACGGGCTGGGAGGATCAGGAGGTGAGGTGGGTGTGAGGAAAATATTCAGAGGTCAAGTCACTGGCTGGGAAAATGCCCAGAAAAGGGAAAAGAAATAAGACTATAGAAGGTTACTTTCTTGGCGAACAGGCATTTCCTCCCTTCCTTTCTGATGAGGAAGAACAATGCTTACCATCAGGCAAAGACACAGAAATCAAGGACTCTGTGTCCCAGCCCACCCAATGGGCTCAGGCCATGGAAGAGCTCAAAAAGAATTTTGAAAATCAAGTTAGAGAGGTGGAGGAAAAGCTGGGAAGAGAAATGAGAGACATGAAGTCAAAGCATGAACAGCAGATCAGCTCCCTGCTAAGGGAGACCCAAAAAAATGTTGAAGAAATTAACACCTTAAAAACTAGCCTAACTCAATTGGCAAAAGAGGTTCAAAAAGCCAATGAGGAGAAGAATGCTTTCAAAAGCAGAATTAGCCAAATGGAAAAGGAGATTCAAAAGCTCACTGAAGAAAATAGTTCTTTCAAAATTAGAATGGCACAGATGGAGGCTAATGACTTTATGCAAAACCAAGAAATCACAGAACAAAGAGAGAAGAATGGAAAAATGGAAGATAATGTGAAATATCTCACTGGAAAAACAACAGACCTGGAAAATAGATCCAGGAGAGACAATTTAAAAATTATGGGACTACCTGAAAGCCATGATCAAAAGAAGAGCCTAGACATCATCCTTCATGAAATTATCAAGGAAAACTGCCCTGAGATTCTAGAACCAGAGGGCAAAATAAATATTCAAGGAATCCACAGAACACCGCCTGAAAGAGATCCAAAAAGAGAAACTCCTAGGAACATTGTGGCCAAATTCCAGAGTTCCCAGGTCAAGGAGAAAATACTGCAGGCAGCTAGAAAGAAACAATTCAAGTATTGTGGAAATACAATCAGGATAACACAAGATCTAGCAGCCTCTACATTAAGGGATCGAAGGGCATGGAACAGTATATTCCAGAAGTCAAAGGAACTAGGACTAAAACCAAGAATCACCTACCCAGCAAAACTGAGTATAATACTTCAGGGGAAAAAATGGTCTTTCAATGAAATAGAGGATTTTCAAGTATTCTTGATGAAAAGACCAGAGCTGAAAAGAAAATTTGACTTTCAAACACAAGAATGAAGAGAACCATGAAAAGGTGAACAGCAAAGTGAAGTCATAAGGGACTTACTAAAGCTGAACTGTTTACATTCCTACATGGAAAGACAATATTTGTAACTCTTGAAACATTTCAGTATCTGGGTACTGGGTGGGATTACACATGCACACACGCTCACATACATAGAGACAGAGTGCACAGAGTGAATTGAATAGGTTGGGATCATATCTTTAAAACAAAATGAAATCAAGCAGTGAGAGAGAAATATATTGGGAAGAGAAAGGGAGAAATTGAATGGGGCAAATTATCTCTCATAAAAGAGGCAATCAAAAGACTCATTAGTGGAGGGATAAAGAGGGGAGGTGAGAGAAAAACATGAAGTCTACTCTCATCACATTCCACTAAAGAAAAGAATAAAGTGCACACTCTTTTTGGTAGGAAAACCTATCTCACAATACAGGAAAGTGGGGGATAAGGGGACAAGCAGGGTGGGGGGGATGATAGAAGGCGGGGCATGAGGAGGAGAGTGCAATTCGAGGTCGACACTCATGGGGAGGGATAGGATCAAAAGAGAATAGAAGTAATGGGGGACAGGATAGGATGGAGGGAAATATAGTTAGTCCTATACAACACAACTATTATGGAAGTCATTTGCAAAACTGCACAGATATGGCCTATATTGAATTGCTTGCCTTCCAAAGGGAAGGGGTGGGGAGGGAGGGAGGAAGAGAAGTTGGAACTCAAAGTGTTAGGATCAACTGTCAAGTAATGTTCTTGCCACTAGGAAATAAGAAAAACAGGTAAAGGGGTATAGAAAGCTATCTGCCCCTACAGGACAAAAGAGAAGATGGAGA
Source organism: Notamacropus eugenii (assembly GCF_028372415.1). NCBI lineage: Eukaryota > Metazoa > Chordata > Mammalia > Diprotodontia > Macropodidae > Notamacropus > Notamacropus eugenii. Next base: position 737,224,072 of record NC_092872.1, read on the forward strand.
CAAGGGCAGAGAGGGATGATAGAAGAGAGAGCAGATTGGTCATAGGGGCAATTAGAATGCTTGGTGTTTGGGGGGGGAGGGGATAAAAGGGGAGAAAATTTGTAACCCAAAATTTTGTGAAAATGAATGTTAAAAGTTAAATAAATAAATTTAAAAAAAAAAAAAAAAAAAAAGAACAGAAGGCTCTGAGGAAGCAGGGACAAGGGAGCGTACCACGGGTATGGGAGCGCACCAAGGAACTGAGAGAGGGTCGATCTGGCTGGACTGAAGGGTACAGAAAGCGCAGTAATGCCTGCAAAGGCTGGAAAATGAGACTTAAAAGCTGAACAGAGGAGTTTATATGTGGTTGAGAGGCAACAGGAAGCCACTGGAGTTGACTGGGTAGGTCAACAAGTATTTATTAAGCATTTGCTGGGTAAGATACAACACACACACACACAGAGCTACACAGATCTCTGAGAGAAGTGCTAGGAGAGGGAAAAGGAAAAATCAGAAAAGCCACCTTTACACTGGAATTTGAACTAAGTCTGGAAGGAGCCAAAAGTTTGAGAAGGAGAATGGCGGGGAGCAGGTGAAAAGGGATGCATCAAGGAAAGGCTGGCGTCTCTGAGTTTTAGAACATATGGATGGAGCAGAGCATAAGAAGGGAAAGGCAGGAAGAGTCCAGGCTGGAGAGGACTTTAAAAGTCAAACAAAAGGATCTTATAATTGACCCAAGAGATAACAGGGAGCCAGCTGAGTTTACAGAGTGGAGAGTTGGGCAGTGACTAGATTACATCCATATTTTTAACAAACTGCTTTGGTAACTGAGTGGAGAATGGACTGGAACAGGGAGAGATCCAGGCATGAGCTAATGAGAGCCTAAGACTCTCTAAGGGTCACACAGCCAGCACGGATGAGAGGCGCATCTCTTGGACACGGGGCCAGCTCTTTATCCCTTACACCAGAGGCTTCCAACATAGCTCAGGGGCCACATGTGGCCACCAACATGCCCCAATGCCACTCAACCAAATTAAAACATACTTGGGAAATATTTAACCAAAAGAGTAAAAGTTCAATAAAAGAGACAAAATACATTTTAAAACTGTCAATACATGGCCTCAGGGATCCTAATACATGAATCAGTGGCCCTGTTTCTATTTTAGTTTGACACCATAGCTCTAAACTATAAATAAATGTCTGTAGAAATTAAGAATCCCTACCACAAGAGGAAAATACCGAGACACAGAAGACGTGCTCCCTGCCCTAAGAGAGCTCCCAATCTGAGAAGCAGCTATGACTTCTAAAAAGATAAATGTTTCACTGACGCTTTTTACAAACTTACTGTCACTGTCTCCGCTTATTACAATATTCCCCACAGTTAATCACAAACTGCTGTGGATTCCCCCCTTGATCTACAACTAGCTGTCAGATTAACTCTTTCATTTCCAGGCTTGCTATTCCCATCCCAGTCCAAACCTTCCTCACCTTACACCTAGATTATAACCCCTAGTGGGTCTCATGGTTGGAAAGCTTCTGCTTCTTCCAGGTTAGGAAACACAGCTTGGAGGAGAGCAGAGCTCTGGGCTGGGTCTCAGTGAGACTGGTCCAGACACCGTGTGCCTGTGGGCACTTACTAGCTGACTTAGCTCCTCATCTGAAAAATGAAGAGGCCAGACTTCATGGCCTCCAAGGTCCTTTTCAGCTTCAAAGAGAGAGCGTCGGAGTGATCCCTTACAGTATGGTTCTCATCATGTTCCCAAACCTTCTCTGTGCTGGCTTTGCCAATCCCAACGCTGGTCCCATGCTCCCTCGGCACCCTTACTTCCCAACCCTCTCCAGTCCAACCACCCTCCCCTCTGCCTGCCCTGTGCCATGCTCAGGGCTTTCTCTGAGGCCAGGCCCAGCTCCCCCACCTCAAACGCCTCCCTGCCCCTCCCCGTCTGCACAGCTCCTGGCCATACTTCCAATGTTACCTAACTCAAGGTTCACGACCCTCGAAGACTTCTCCTAGGAGTTAGTTTGTGCCGCTCCTTGCCCTTCCTCCAAGCCAGACAGAAGCATGCACAGTTGGCTGGTCAGGGCCCCCCGGCTAAGCCCTCAGTAGTTTTCCTCCACCAGACTGGAAGGGAGGGTAAGGATGAGAAATAACAGCTGCTTTAAACAGATGGCATGAGCAAAGAGACAGACTATCCCCATCTGATCAGCACACCCAGGGAAAGAGGTAGCCTAAGTGTCAGGGAGGTTCCAAAGAGGTACGTGACTTACCTTAGGTCACACAGCCATAGACTCCAGGGTTCTAGTCTGTGTTTGCCACATCAGGAGAAGCTCAAAATCATTCAGTGACAACGGGGTTGTTCTCTCCCTGGATCGTCTCCTCCCTCCCTGGTGGCTGGTATGTGACCTTCTGCTTTTGCCCCTCCCACACGTACTCAAGGGCCATGTGATATCTGACAGAAAGAGCCTTTAAATGAACAATGGAGAGTAGGGAAAATAGAACACTGCCTGGTCCGGTCGCTGCATTACTGGGCAGTGGGCACCAACCCCACATCCAGCCACTTTGTCACTAAGCAGTGGGCACCAACACCATGTCCAGCTGCAACATCACTGGGCAATGGGCACCAATGCTGCATCTGGCCGCTGCGTCCCCAGGCAGGGGGCACCAACACCACGTCCAGCTGCAGCATCGCTGGGCAATGGGCAGCAATGCTGCTGCTCTGGGTCAAGCACAGGACACAAGGGAAAGGAGAGTCCAGAAGACAAGACGAAGATGACACAGAACAACTGTGTGGGACAAACTGAAAACAGACTGAGGAAGATCAGAAGGTAGGATTTTAGCTGGGATTTGAAGGAAGCCAGGAGACCTAAAAGAGGAGGGAGAGCATTCTCAGCCTAGGAGTTGGCATATGGAAAGCCTTGTGTTCTGTTCAAGAGCTAAAGACCAATGTCACCGGCTCACAGAGTACATGGGGTGAATAACGTAGAAGAGGAATGGAAAGGGCCAGATTATGATGGATTTTCTGTTTTATCCTGAAAGCAATAGAAAGCCAGTAGAGTCTAATCAATGTGGGGATTACCTGGTTAGACCTGGGCTTTAGGAATCCCACTATGATAGCTGGAGTGGAGAATGGACTTGAGATACAGAGACCAACCAGTTGGCTCTTGCTTAAGCCAGGCAGGAGGTGATAAAAGACTTTACAAGGCTGTAGCAGCGTCAGAAGAGGAGTCCTATAAGAGACAGTAAAAAGGCAGAACCCATTGGAATTAGCAGCAGATTAGAAAGGGGAGGGGGTGAGAGTGAGGAATGACACCTAAGCTATTAGCCTGGATGCCTGAGACAGTCAAAGGAAAGTCAGGAAGAATAGTTTTGGGGAAAAAGACAATGAGTTTCATTTTGGATGTGTTAAATTTAAGATGCTTACAGGACATGTGATTCAGGATGTCTTACAGGCAAGGCAGTTGGAGATGCAAGACTGGAGACCAGGAAAGAAATGGGAGCTGGACAGAGACCTGGGAATGAAGAGATCCCCAAGACCCCAGCACACAGCCCTGAAGGACACATTTTAGTGACTGTGCAGTGGACAGACAGGCAGGAGGAGAAGCAGGAGAAAGGAGGGCCATGACAACACATAGAGCATCTCGAGGCACAGAGAGTGAGAGCCAAGAAGGACAAGATTACAAAAGGCGCTCAGCTCAGCCACTAAGAGTCAGAGGCCAGGCTGCAGAGGAGGCACCTGCTGTGGATGGTCTCCGGAGGAGGGAGAGAGGATGACTCCTGGCAGAGTCGGGGGGGGGGGGGGGTGCAGTTTGCAGCAGCAGTGAAACAGCCAGGAGACAAGGAGAGACTGAATGTAAGTGAGAAAGCAGGTTTGATGGTGAAGGGGATGATCTTGGAGAGAAAAGGGAGGCAACAAGAAGGCTCTCAGCTTCAGTTTCCTCATCCACCAAATGACAGGCCTGGGCAAGATCATCTCTGAGGTCCCTTTCAACTCTGCATCCATGATCTTATAACCCTAATATACACAGAGAGAAAATGAGGCTTGCCCAAGGCCCAATGGCCAGTCAATCAGGGGATCAGAACTCAATCAAGGCCTTGGCTCCAAGTCTAGTGGTCACCAATACCCTGCTCCCTAAAACATACCCTTCTTGTTTCTATGTTCTTGCTCTGTAGACAAACATAACAATCTGCTCCATGGAGGCAAACCTGTAACAAATGCCTGAAATAAAGGAACTCCAAAGTTCCTTCCAGCTCCAAATCCATGATCTGTAACCTAGGTCCATCCTTAAGCAGAATCTATGCCATTTTCTAATGTGTATGTGGAGGAGGAAAATAACACAGGCTGCTAAAGGCAAGACAAGAGACAGTACAGACGTTAAAACAGGTCACCCAAGATGAAATTTCCCTACGTAGCCTCTTGGAGGAGGTATGGATCATTCCTCAGGATGTTGCTATCAAATGCTCCTCCTAAAACATTTCTACCACACTGAATTCTATTACATCTATTGGACAGTTGGCAAGCCTATTGCCAATGCCATATGGGCCACACAGGCAAGAGGATATCCTCAAAGCAGGACCAGCAACGACTCTCACAACAAAATGAGCCATACACACTGAATGAAGTTTCATAGTAACATCCTTCACCTTGCTGAAAGGGCAAGCTACAACATTCCCCTCCTGAAAAGCACTTGGCAGATATAACAAATGGCCAGCTCATTTCTCCCTACCCAAGTGGAGAGCATCCACAGAAAACTAAAGCTCAGTTCTCTGAAACATCTGCCTAAGCCAGAGAAACTAATCAAATCTTTTTGGAAGGCTAAGAGGAAGGAGGCACCAATCACCCTACTGCTCGAGCAACAAGACAGGAACATAAGCAGCCAATCATAAGGCTATGTTTGTGAGGAAGCACCCAGAATAATCCAGACACCTCAGCAAGACTGGGACAGACTGCGAGATGGGCTTTTCACCCACACTAGCAGCTAGCGTGGATCCAACTTTATGCCTCTTACCAGGCTTTTTCACAGAAATTCATGTTTGGTTTCTACTCAGTATGAAACTCATTATGGGGATTTCAAAAAGGCATCCAGAGAACAAAGGTACTCAAGCTGCCTATCAATTAATAATAATCATAGCAAACACCTACAGAGCTTAAAGGTGTGTGAAATGCTTTACATACATTATCTCACTTGATTCTTTCAACAAGCATGGGACATAGGTGCTTTATTGTCTTTTCATTTCTACAGGTAAATATGCTGAGGCTAGAAGAAGTTAAATGTCTTCCCCAGGGTCACATAAATGTTAAGTATTTGAGACAGGATGGGAACATAGGCTTTTTGTAACTCAAGTACTCTATCTACATTACCTAGATGCCCCTAAATGGGACATTTTTTGTGGGACAAATTGTGGTCCATGAATGTAATGGAAAATTATTACACTGTAAAACATGTAGGTAGGAATAGGCGATATCAAAGAAAGTGCTGCTAAGAGCTGCACAGAAACCCCAAAAGAAAAGTGATCTCTATGTAATGGTGATGACCAATCTCGGTCCCCAGAAGATGGTGAGGACTCTCTTCTCTCAGCAGACTGGTAGGTCATTCAGGTGGGCAATGTTGCATGGATCACAATGTCAGTTGCTTTGGTTTAACAAGATGTTGTCGGAAGGGAGAATTCGACTGAGATCAGAGTGTGGAAGCAGTCACATTAATACTCTAAAACAACTTTAATGTAAAAACAAAAGCCATCTATGAAACTTGAAAAGACAAAAAAGGTGAAAAGATTACAGTTGTAGCATCTGGAATGCTAAGCAAAGGTGTGAAGGGGTCTGAGGACAGCGGTGCCAAAGGGCTGGAGCTTTGTAGTCCACCTGCCACGGTGCTCCTGCAGCCTCAGTGGAAAGGCTGAGGAAGAAGAGACTGTACCATGGAGGTGCAAGGCCTACATCAGTCCCTGCAAGAAACTATAAAAGCAAAGCTGGTTCAATCAGTTAGCCTGTATTTATTAATCGGGAGAAACAACTCAAGACAACAAGCAAGAAAAAAATCTTTAGTTTGATATTAAAAATCAAGCTTAATAGACAGGAATACAAAAATATAACATTTTGGAAAAATGCTACCAAGCAGCTAATATGTGTGATGCATCAGTCCCAGATGCCAGCAAGCACCTCTCTTCTCCAGCCAAAGAAAGAACGAAACATTCATGTTGAAACTAGTCTTTGAAAGATCCCCCAAATCATGACCAATCTGCTTCAAGGTTCTTTTAGTAATTCTCAAGTCAGAAAAAAGGATGAGCTGAAAATTTCCAGGACATTCTGATATACTTCAAGCTCTCTTTGGAGAATACCCAGTGGGTAGCTGACTTCTCAAGACATTTCCAGAGGCAGTGTTCCACGTTAGCACACCGTATACTTCCTCAGTACATTGTGAGAAGCCAAATAAGCCATGCACAAGTCTGGGTGTGTGTGTGACAGGAGCTCGTGTCCAAATGGTGGCAGAAATCTCTCGGAGGCACACTCTTCCTTTGCCTTCGGTCACTGAACTTCCTTGTGTGGACTCAGGCAAAGTCAAAGCAGGGATCAGCACACAGAGAAAGCTAAGCTCCCCATTAATCATCACTAGACATTTCACCGTTTTAGCCTGGCACTTAGAGTTTCCAGGTACATGCCAATCCGGACAGACAGCATGGATTCTTATGTTAAGTACAGAAAACTGGAAGCAAACACTACCAACCATATTCACTTAACATCCACATGGGTAAGACAAGAAAGCAAGTCAGACTGTTATGGTCCCTAAGGTAAAATTATTATCCCATTAAATATAGCCTCCAGCTGAATCATTCCTAATTCTAGTCATACTTTGCCCTTGGATGTAGTGCCAGACTAGGGCCAGTGACCTGGTATCTCATAACAGGAAATGGGACAGAGCCACTAAGACATCTGTGTAATAGGATTTCTACTAATAAAACAACAAGACTGAACATTTAACATACCGAGATTAATCCATGTCAATGAGTGTGTTCTTTCAAAGTAGTAAATTTGAAAATTCACTCATGTGCTCCAACGATGATGCTAATGCCCAAACCACATTAGGGATCATCTTTTGTAAATTCCTCATTCTAAAAAGTGCCTTCAGAGACAGGACACAAGCCACACTAGAAAATATGTTTCACTGATTAACAGTCACAATTTTGTTCCTAAATTCCAAAATGTCATTACCCAATTTGACCACCAGATTTCGTTTTAAATGACTTTTGGTTATCACACACACACACAAAAAATCAGATCCACCATCGAAGAATACACCACCAGCTTGAATGTTCAAAGAATGTTCCAGACTCTGAGAGCAGTTCTTCAAATGCTTTGAGGGCAGCATTGTTGGTATAAACTTTGAAGAACAACTAACATTCAGTTATATCAGAAGCAGGCCTAACACCGGAAGTGTCCTTGGACAACATGCAGACCAAGCCTCATCTGCAGATAGAGAAGTCTGGTGACCAGAAACTAAATATCCTGAATCCCAGTAAATAACAGTTAAGGAAGGGCTCACTCCCTTCAGTCCCACTACACCTTCGCACATGGAATCAAGCTAGAACATTTACAAAACCTGGCACTAGAGGGCGAAGCAAGCTCAGACTGATCAGCGCGCCACAGTCACAGAACTACACAGCTATAAGTTTTATGCATGTTTTCAAAGGAAGTAAATCCAACAGGAGTCTTTTCAATAGCTCCCTTGGGATATTTAAAATGTGATTTGGTTTTATAAACACGCTCTTAAATCTCAGTAGAGTGACCCTGTTCTAGGGCTCTACAGTCTCTCCTTCAGGAGAGGGGCAGAGGGCATGGGCTCCAACGTGGATGCCCTACTCACTGGCAGACTCAGCAAGTTACTTCTCCCCCAGGCTCAGTTTCCTCATTGGTGAAATGAGGAAACTCAATCAGAGACTTTCCAAAGTCCCTTCCAACCCTAAATTCATCATTCTATGATCGTCAATCAAGGATTTTCTTTTATCAGGGCTCCTCAAAGTGAAGCGTGCTGATTTACAGAGGTCAAAAGAGAAGGTCAATGGCAGGGGAACAGGTATCATCTACTTAACTATCTGGAGGAGTCAGTGTGTGTGTCCATCCTTCGTTGCTAAAGAAGACCACACCATCACAGAAATGATGATATGACTTGCATTTCACTTTGTTTTTTGAGTGAGGGAGGGCTGTGCAGGTCACCAGCCTCACTTCTCCTCCAAAGTCACCTGAACCCAGTGACCAGACCTTCATCAGGATAACTGGTGATGACCCAGGATGAGGCAATTGGGGTTAAGTGACTTGCCCAAGGTCACACAGCTAGTGAGTGCCAAGTATCTGAGGTGAGATTTGAACTCAGGTCCTCCTGACTCCTGCACCAGTGCTCTATCCGCTGCATCACCTAGCTGCCTGTGGAGGAATCAGTAAACATTTATGAAGTGCCTACCATGTGCCAGACACAGTGCTAAGCATGGAGATCCATGGAAAGGCAAAAGGCAGTGCCTGTCCTCAAGAAGCTTACAGTGTCATGGGAAACAGCATGGCACTATGAAAGTGAGCCAAGGGCCCTGTGTCCCCAGTGCGGGCCCCTACCTGGCCCACAGCAGGCCCTTGACTGAAAGCTGAGATCCTTTGTCCTCTTCCTTAATAACAAGAAAGGGGAGCTTCGGCAACTAGCATCCATTACTGCTCTAGTCAAATCTGGAAATTCTAGATGGGAAGAGGGATTAGGAAGTGGGGTGAGGGGAGATAACCCTAGGCTTGAAAAGTGAGGAGCAGTGTCTGGTTCCAGAGAGAATCTAGAGCCAAGTGTGGTCCTCCACTCCTACATCTCTCACCTCCAGAGTCAGTCGGATGCCACATCTTGTGGGCTCCAACCCTCTCCACCTACCACACCAGTGCAGGCCCTATCACTTCATGCTAGGACGTCTGAAGTAACCTGCTGGTTGGCCTTCCTGCCATAAGCCTCTCCCCACTCCAGTCCATCTTCCACTCAAAATGATATTCCTAAAGCTCAGGTCTGGCCATGTCACTCCCTTATTCTGCCAACTCCAGTGGGTCCCTCTTATCTCTAGGTAGAAATCTGCATGTTGTCCCCTCCATTAGAGTGTGAGCTCCTACGCAGTCCAGACTTGGATCGGTTTGTATCCCTTAAAAGTCGACAAAACTAAAAACCTTCCGATTTAACACAGGGGAATCACAATGTTAACAAGACCAAGAATATACCATGATTTTTTAGACTAGCACCTTAAAGACTTGTACCCTTACAAGTAAGGTCCAAAATGACAACAAGGGTCTGCTATCCTCCACTGGGGGGGTGGGTGCTATTGACAGACCAATTTAGAGAAACTCTTAGAAAAGCCCCCTTGGCCCAGCAAAATCACTTCTAGGAACCCTGAGGGTCTTCCCCTCCCAATTTGATGTTGGGTTTTTTTTTTTGTTATTATTAAAGGGGCCATCCCTTGAGAAACTACTTAAAGAAGTCTATTCATTGAATGGGTGTATCTCACCCAAAGTGAGAATGCTATAAGACCTTGGCCTGAAAGGGCCCAGGTCTCCCATTGCATCCTGGGCCATCTCCAGTCGTCCTGATCCAGATGGCTCAGGAGAAGAAGGTGAGGTTGGTGACCTTGCACAGCCCTTCCTCACTCAAATCAAAGTCAACTGCAAGTCATGTCATCATCTTGATGTCACGGTCCTCTTCAAGAACGAAGAACAAGCACAACAACAACCACTTCTAGGTCTGTATCCCAAACAGATCATAAAAAAGGGAAAAGAACCCACGTACACAAAAATATTTACAGCAGCTCTTTTTGTGGTGGCAAACAACTGGAAATTGCAGGGATGCCCATCAATTGGGGAATGGCTGAACAAACTGTGGCATGTTAATGTAATGGAATACTATTGCACTATAAAAAATAAGCAGGCAGACTTCAGAAAAACCTGGAAAGACTTACATGAACCAATAGTGAAGTGCGCAGAACCAGGAGAACACTGTACAGAGTAGCAGCAACACTGTCTGATGATCAACTATGACAGACTTAGCTCTTCTCAGCAATGCAATGATCCAAGACAATATCTAGACTCATGATGGAAAATGCTGTCCACATCCAGAGAAAGAGCTATGGAGTCTGAATGCATATGGAAGTCAACTATTTTCACTTTTTTGCTGTTTATTTTTCTTTCTCCTGGTTTTCCCCTTTTGTTCTGATTCTTCTTTCATAACATGACTAATGTGGAAATATGTTTAATACGATTGTACATGTATAACCTCTACCAGATTGCTTGCTATCTTGGAGAGGGGGGAGAGAGGGAAGGGAAGGAGAAAAATTCAAAATCTCACAAAAATGAATGTTGAAAACTATCTTTATATGTAACTGGAAAAAAATAAAATGTATTCACTGCGGGGGAAAAAAGAAAAGTCCCCTTGGCTTCAATGGTCTACTTGACCTTTATACACAGATTTAAATCCAACATTTAACACCTACACTGTGTTCTTAGACTATAAATCTTTCCATCAAGTAGGGACTTGTCTACCCTTGTCTCTGCCTTCTCCCTTTTGAGACAGAGGATTAATGATGATTTGGCACCACCTCTGAAAAGTGGCCAGTCCTGCTCTGAGCGATGCTGCCAAACTCATCACCTTTCTGTTACAAGATGGATCAAAAGGCAAATTAAATTTTTCATAAGAAAAAATAATATTGTAAAGAGGAATCAAGTACCTTCAAACCAACTAATTTCTTTTTCAGGATTTCTCTGAAATAATCCCGGGAGGCAAGAAGTCAATGAGAAAGGCACCCAAAGAACAAACACTCCTCTCATTCCAGATTTCACGGTTAAGTTATCTTGGCAGCACAGGTGAGAATTCTGCTTTAGCTACAATGAGCAGACGATTCAGGTGAAAAGCATTTTTCTGTCAGAACAATGAATAAAGCTTCCACATATGCATTTGGAAGTGGATCTGTTAATAGTTTAAGTGAAAAAATATTCACCTTTCCTTAGAAGGGGACATTTATCTATATTAACTGGAGCAAGGAAATCCCCATTTGGAGCCAAAACACAGAAGAAAACCCATTGGGAGAAAATGGAAAATTTTAAAAATCACATATGAGTTGGGCTAATAAATAGCTGGCCCAACAAGTCTCAGGGCAGAATGTGTTCCAACATCGCTCAGGGTTAGAAAAACGTTACGTAACACTTAAAGAAGTGTTCTGCTTGGAGATACTGGTTCTGCTGAAAGATCATCCACAGAATTCTTAATGGTCCCTTAATTTAGGGTACTAGAAAAATGAATTCCAAAGAAGTTAAAGCACCATCTTGGAATTCTTTCTCATCTCTTCAATCCACTGGAAATACTTGCTGCTGAGGAGCACCATCCTCACCTGTGCTCTGCCCTCCAATAGAGTCAATTTGCTCTTACCTGCCAATATCTTATGTTCCCTGGATTGAAACCTTAGCATGTGGTCCTTCTCCCTAAATGCCCATACTCCTTCACAACAAAAACCTACAAGCCTCCACAAAGCCTTTGCATCTCACTACATTTGGGTTTAGAAATTCCATTCAAATTTATCCCTTCACATTTATATGTAGTTGGTTCTGTACATCTGTTGCTTGATTGAGAGGTGTATATATTACTGTCCCCTCTACCCGATCTAACTGTATGCTTTTACAGAGCAGGGATCACTTCTTCTTTATAACATCCCTAGGATCTAACATACCGTAATACCTACAGCAAGTTCAATAAATACTAATCAAGAGAAATTAAACACTAGGTGCCATGATGCCTTTCACCTACCCAAAACAAAAGGTCAAACAACCAAGCCTATAGGTCACTGCTAGGCTGTGGAAGCTTATCATTCCAGGCAACTTCCCACCAACAGTTGTGACAGGTAAGGGGTTACATGCTCGGTTTGGGTATTTCTGAAGCTTAGATCTCAACTATATTCTGAAAGCCAAACTTGATTTTTTTTAAAAACCAGACTCTTTTCTACAGAGAAGTTAATGAAAAATTTCTGGAAGATGGGAAACAGCAGCTGTGCATTCTGGCTCAAGACAGAAAGCATATGGTTCTTTTTACTACCAAAAAAATGCTTAAGCAACAATTTGGTCCAGTACACTCCATTACGGATTAGGGTCTGCAAATAAAAGACAGTGGCTGAGATTGGCCTGGGGCAGCTCATATCTACAAATGTTACATTAAATCTCATGTACACATTTCATCAGTTTTGCACCCTGAAAATCCAGTGTTTTAGACCTGAAAACCAGCTGTGCTTTGAACTCCAAGGTCTTCATTTGCTGTGACACTGTATCTGCCAATCCATGCCAGCCTTGGAACTAATTTATGAAGAACCAGAAAGTGCCTGCTGGGGCAACGGGGGCAAAAATGAGTCATCTGCCCACTCACAGGACTTCTTAAAACTTTTTCTGCTCAAGGCCCAATGGGATTCTTTGCCATGAGGAGTTCTGTTGTGGTACAGAATTTGAAAAGCCTTGCCTGTGCACACAGGCACAAGTCCCCAACAATTCACATACACCACACCAAGCTACAACTGGGGCACGTGTTTGAGAAGGACTGCTTGGAGGCCTTCAGTATTTTAGCCATTTCATCCAATCTAATTTGAAACCACTGATGTTTCCGTTGGGACAATTACCAACCCTAGATCTACTGACATCAAGCAGCATCATTCCAGGCTTAGGTTCCATTCATTTTTGTTTCCCTTTGATGTTCTCTAACCCAGATGCTAGCATGTTGCCAGCATAAGCAATATCACTGAACCTTAAGGGCTGAATTGCCTCAAGGTCATGGAACTCATCCTCCCACCGCATGCAAGAATGCATCTCTCTACTCCATACCTGACAGCCTCTAGCTTGAACACTGGCCAGTATTCACTTCATTTGCTCTCAAAGCAGTGTCTTCCACTGCTGGACAGCTCTCCCTGTTTGCAAGTTCCTTCTGTAACCCCAAAGGTTCTAGTTCTTTCTGCTCTCGGAGTCAAAGTCTTAAAATTTGAATTCTGAGAAGCCATGTCTCAGAATTCTCTAAAGGGTTAGATCCTTTAAGTTCCCCATTAATTTATATTGAATCAAGTATTCCAATTCTGCGGAATCCCATCTTCTTCTCAAACGGTGTGCTTCCTGACCTCCTTCTGTCCTCTAGAATTTCCTTCCCTGCCCCTGCCCCCATGCCTGAGATGGTATGTGACTCTTTCCTCCCATCTCTCTAGACCTGGCTAAGCTGCCACCTCCCTTCACCCCTGAAATGCTCCTGCCCCTCTTTTTATCTCAGTTCACTCTCTTTGATCTCTTCAATGTAGGTGGTCATTTTTCCCCCTGCTTTACAGTTATTACTTGTGTGTATCTCATCTCCTTTACTGGCTGTAATTTCTTTGAGACAGAGACTGGACCGTCTTTATAGGCCTGAACTCGGAAGAGTGCCTTCAATGTAAGGACTACTTAGTGTGCAGAACACACAGAACAGTCTGGTTTAACTAGCGTATAGGAACTCCTCACTCTTAGGGAGAGTTGCAGATTCCAATTCGCTCCTCCAGGAGCCACATTTCAGGCTGCTTTTCCTTGATCACTTTCACCAGCTTCATTTTTCGTCCGTTCTTCCTTCCCTCTGTCGTCTATTCCTCACTTCTAGCTAGGCAACCTGTGACCTTACCACTGTTGTCTAACCCTCCGATTTCTTCTTCAGTACAGGATTCTTTTATTTCCAGGTATTTTGCCAAATATTTTTCTTTTCAGGCTGAACCTTGTTTTGTACACATTTCCTGTCTTTAACTTTAGTGACTTGAGTATAATGAACTAAAGACTTAGAGCCTCCTTTAAAAATAAAATTCAAAGACAAAAATATTTGAAAAATAAGCTATAGGATAAGTCAAACATTTTTCATGAAAAATCACAACTACATTTCTATTGTTTTCAACATCACTATCCGCTCTCTCATTTACTAAATGAACCCACTGCTCTTCTCTGGGATCTCCCAGGAAGAGATGTAAGTCTGGGCTAAGAGAGAGAGAGAGAGACAGAGAGAGACAGAGAGAGTGTGTGTGTGTGTGTGTGTGTGTGTGTGTGTGTGTGTGTGTGTGTGTGCGTGTGCGTGTGCATGTGTGTGCATGTGTCTACTGTCCTATGTCGGTCTCAAAATGACAGTCCATCTCCTCCATGCAGGGTACCATTCATTCTATTTGCTCCCTAAGAAGTGTGGTATTCTAAGAGATCATAAAGGGATTTCTTGGCATCCGCCCTGCAAATGATCCATCAGCAGCTTTGGTGTACAAATGCTGCTGCCTTAGCAGCCTTACACTGAATCCAAGTAAAAAGGTGTCGCCTGTGCCTTGGAAGTACACACAACATTGATTTCATTCACCCAAAGAAGTCTGACAGTAAGTGTTCAAAAGCTCAACATGTAAAGAAGCCAAGAAAGTGTTGGGGGAAAGGGGAGGTTTCAAGCAATTGTCCATGGAAAAAGATGTTAAAAAGGCAAAAAGGAAACCAACTTTATTTTAAATGTAAATTGCAAGCAGAAGAAATAACTGAAATCTGACATGATGTCACTAGGTTCTAACCTATTTTCCACTCTATTTTTGTTATGGTTGCTCAATGATGTCAAAAAGGTAAAACCCATACCCCACCGAGTTATCTTGCAAAGCCCCAGGGATGCTGAAAATGTAACCATTCATTGACAGAGAGCTTTATGGTTTACAAAGAATCTTATTTTCCTTAGTTTGCCATAGCAGTACGGTCCCTAACACTGGGCTCAAGCCCTGGGATCACTCAGATTTTAGTCTGGACCTCTGATTTCACTGAGTTGGGGTATACTTTACCAAAGCAAACTAGAAACTTTGTTCAACAATTTATAGTCATAGCTGCCTAAATTTCTCAAATACTAAGGAGCTATTTCAACAATTTTGAGTTGTATCCAATTTGTCATGACCCCATTTGTGGTTTTCTGAGCAAAGATACCCTTTCCTTCTCCAGCTCATTTTACAGATGAGGAAACAGGGTTAAGTGACTTGTCCAGGATCACACAGTGAGGAAGTGTCTGAGGCTGGATTTGAACTCAGGAAGATGAGTCTTCCTGACTCCAGATGCAGTGCTCTATCCACTGTGTCCCATAGCTGCCCTATTTCAATAACAGATATTCCCTAATCTCCTTTAGGCTCATAGTGAAACATACTTAATCCCCTTTAAAAGACATATAAAGTTCTCCCTGGGTTAAAGCCATCTTATAGTCATCAAAAATTAGTTACAAACTGTGTGTTCCACTCTAACCAAGGCTACCCTCCCTGTCTAGTGACTGGCAAGAGAAACACTTAACACAAAGTCTCTTCTCAACCACCTCCTTTCCTCCCCATGGCTCAATGAATTATAGTTTATACAGATTTTCTCTCATAGGCACATACAAATCTCTAATCCCCTCCCCCCTTTCTTTCTTCTCTTTTTTTCTCTAACTCTTCCCCAGTTACCTCAGGAAACTGTCTTTCCCTCTCTTCTCCTGTGCTCTCCCTCTGTCCCTCTCTTCATTCCATTTGTGTGCCCCAAAAGTGACCTTGATCGTTACTGAGAAGCACGAAGTGTGAATGATAAATCTGTATTCAGAAAAAGGAAAATCATTAAGTTATAAAACAAAATTAGACATAATAACCAGTGTCATCAACCTCTAATGCCCTTGAAAGTGCCCAGAAGTCCCCTTCAGAATCTCAGCAAAAGTCTTTATAATTCCTAACACTGTTTCCATGGAAAAATGAATTCTAAATTCTAAACCACCAACTTTCAGAATATGTATAAACTTTCTGGATAGTAATTTTAAGCTGAAAATGTCCCATACTGTAAATCACTTTTCCAATCTTCCTACAGAAAGAGCTTACTTTGTATTTTTCTTAAGCCTTGAGAGTAGCAAATGCTGGATGCTAAATCCATGGCTAAAGTGAGTATACACGGGGGATGAAGGGAGAGCAGAAAGGTGGCAGCCTTCTGAGCTATGGCCTCCCTCATGGCAATTCTCTCTTGCTCTGAGAAGGGGAACATGGCAAGTATGCTATCTTGCCATCAACCAAGCTGGGCTTTGTGACCAACTGGATGGGAGGCCCTACATTATATAAAGAGCAAACAGAGAAGTAATCTGAATAATCCAACTTAAGGTGAGCACAGTAAGAACAGTCATTTGGGAAGAAAAAGATGTTATTATTATTTGGCAAAAGAGAGAGAGAGAGGGAGGGAGAGACAGAGAGAGAGAGACAGACAGACAGACAGACATGATTAAGTAAATGCATGACCGGAAACAGAAGTAGACCTGCTGCTGGATTGACTGGGCTGGTTTTTCCCACAGACACTGTTTGTGACCAGGGCCACAACCAAAGACTTTCTAGCTCAGAAAAACCTGTCAAAGCTTGTGCACTGTCAGCCTGGCCTGAGAGAACTTGGGTAAGCTCCATGTTATCATCACGAGACATCAGAGGAGGACTTTTACAGAGGCAATAAAAGAATAATGCTCTTTAAAAAAAAAGAGTGCTTTTGGCCCAGAACTATTCTGAGATCACTGAAGCTCAGCGCAGATTCCAGAATGTGACCCAGTTGGCTTTTTCCTTTCAGTTCTGGGCTCAGCTCAATGTCCATTTTTAGTGTCTGTTCGAAAAAACAAAAACGTACTACCAGACCAACTTACCTGATTGCTCTTCCAAATGCACATGAGTAATACGCATTCTCCATCCACTTGGTTCTTCCTCGGTGAACTGTTGGACTAATCTCTTTTGAAAGGCTCTTGATCTCACTGAGGAAGCTCAATAATAATTCTGGGACCCCATGTGATCAGTACAGCAACAACCTCAAAGAACACCTGGAAAACCTCAACATCTCCAGGGAAGCCTTTTCTATTTGGCCTTTTCATAGGATGTCCTTCATGAGACTGGCCAACACCTTTTCAATTGATGCTGTTAAATAATCCTGAAGTCGTTAATTTAACTTGATGTTTAGATCTATCATGGATTCCCGTATAATCTTAACATGTGCCAAAGAAGCACCTGGTGTAAGAGGGAACGTCACTTAATAGCATGGTACAAAGAGTCTGGGTACCTTCCACCAGACAGAGTGAAGGTAGAGGGTCCATGCTGCCTTGATGGCATTGATTTATTGTGGTATACAGCTTCCCTCCCATATAGAGGCCTGCTTTCATAGTTATTCCTAGGGGGAAAACAGTTCTGGGTAAGTCTTTAGTCAAAGAATGTCAGAGCTGGAACAGACAGTGTCTTGGGCAAAATGCAGCCCAGATTATAGAGATGAGGAGAACAGAACTTAGAGAAGGAAGGTAAGTCAATTGTCTAAAAATCATAGAGCTTTTTTTGGGGAGGTGGCAGAGGACATGGCTAATATGGAAATGTTTTACACGACTCTTCACGTATAACAGGAATCATATCGCTGGCCTTCTCGATGGGCAGGGAAGGGACTAGACAGAGGGAAAGAATTTGGAACTTAACATTGTTTTTAAATGAATGTTGAAGTATAGCAGAAACTAGATACAGACCAACATCTTACACTGTACACCAAGATAAGGTTAAAATAGTTACATGATTTAGACAAAAAGGTTGATACCATAAGCAAATTAGGAGATCATGGAATAGTTTACCTGTCAGATCTATGTATAAAGGAAGAATTTAGGTCATAAATTTTAGCACCAAACAAACCATAGAGAGCATTACAAAATGTAAAATGGATAATTCTGATTACATAAAATTAAAAAGATTTTGCACAAACAAAACCAAAGCAGGTTTAAAAAGATCTCAAATTTATAGAGAATTGAGTCAAATTTATAACAATACATATCATTCCCAAACTGATAAATGATCAAAGGATATGAACTGGCAGTTTTCAGACAAAGAAATCAGTTATCTATAGGCATATGAAAAAATGCTCTACATCATTACTGACTTGAGAAATGCAAATTAAAACAACTCTGAAGTAGCACCTCACACCCACTATATTGGCTAATATGACAGAAAAGGAAAATGATAAATGCTGGTGGGGATGTGTGCAAACTGGGACACTAATGCAATGCTGGTGGAATTGTGAACTGATCCAATCATGGACCGGAGAGCACTTTGGAACTATGCTCAAAGGGCTATAAAACTGTGCATATCCTTTGATCCAGCAACACCACTGCTAGGTCTGTATCCCAAAGAGATCAAAAACATTTTTGTACAAAAATACTTCAAGCAGCTCTTTTTGTGGTGGCTAATTAGCGGAAACTCAAGGGTTTCCCTTCAATAGGAGAATGGCTGAATAATTTGTGGTATATGAATGTAATGGAATATTATTGTGCTTTAAGAAGTGACAAGCAGGATGATTTCAGAAAAACCTGGAAAGCCTTGCATGAACTAATAAAGAGTAAAGTGAACAGGGCCAGGAGAATACTGTCCACAATCACAGCAATATTATATGATGAACAACTATGCATGACTTAGCTCTTCTCAGCAATATGATGATCTGAGACGACTCCAAAGGACTCAAGTGATGATGTCTGAAACACACTGAACTGCACCATTTTTCATTTCCTTTTTTTAATTTTAGTTTGAGATTTCTTCCACAAAACGACTAATGTAGAAATGTTTTACTTGATTGCACATGTATAACCTATATCAGATTATTTACCATCTCAGGAAGGGAAAGGGGAGGGACAGAATTTTGGAACTCAAAACTTTAGAAAAAAGTCAAATCTGGTTTTACATATCATTGGCGAAACCAGGATATTCTTAAAAAATAAAGAAAAGAAAACCAATGTTGAAAAAAATTAAAAAATATATATTTAGCAGATTTATCTGATACAACATGTGTAGCATTACCCCAGTGATGTCAGGGCTTCTCAAGAATGGGGCCTGCAGGCCTCCTGGGCTGGCTCACTTGGCTCACTAGTCCAGGCAGGCCCAGCCAGGTGCCACCTTCTACTTTATTGACTACTATGAACTTCACAGATATCAACAAACATGATCATATCCTTATGCAAACAACAGAAAAAGAGAATTGTGTGTGAAACCATGAATCTCAAATATGTAATTATTTTTAAAAACATGTAAAAAATGTAACATAGTAATTCCACAATGTCCTGATTGTCTCTGAACAGCTATCTGTTCTCTGTGTATTTTATATTTCCTTGTATTTTTTTCTTTCCTTTCTTAGTGTTGCAATACTAATAGTACCTTCTACTCTGCAGCTTCCCCCACTAAAAAACCCTTAACCATCCATTCTGCTTTCAGCCCAGTCCTCAAAGCCATCCCTCAGCTGAGTGATCCCAGTGGAGATATGGCCTGAGTAACTCCTTCTACAATCCCCACCTCCACCAAAGCAACAACTACTTACAAGCTGGAAAAAGCCTGCCACCAAAGTCTTTGGCATCATCAAATGGTTCAACAGTAGACACCGTTTTATCCATGGAAATTATATTAAGGCAGAAATATTGTACTCCCACTTTCTACAAGAAGCCTTTCCTTCTCCCCCTCAACGCTACAGCCTTCCCCTGCTGATTAGCTCCTGCACACATCTTGTTCGCATGTTGTTTCCCCCATCAGACTGTGGGCTCCTTAGGGTCAGGGACAGTTTCTGTCTTTCTTTGTATCATCAGCATTTAGCACAATGCCTCATACACAGTAGGTGTTTAACAAATACTTGTTGACTGAAAATCGCTACCAATAAGAGAAATATAAAAAAAAAACAAACCATGACGTTTCAATTCAGATGCAGCAAACAGGCAAAGATGGGAATAATCAATAATGGAGGGGCTGGAGAAAGGCCCACTAAGACACAGCTGGTGGAGTTGGGAATCAGTACATCCATTCTGCCAAGAAATTTGAAATGAGGCAAATAAAATGACTAAAACGACAATACCCTCTTACCGACAAAAAGAAACAGTTTTTATAGAAGCAAAGATCTAGAAACAAAGAACACACATCAACTGGAGAATGCCTAATTAACAAACTGTGGTGCATAAATGAAATGCAACATGACTGTTTTAAGAAAAATGAATATTGATGAATACGGAGAATGGGATGACTTACATTAAGTGAAACAGAGTAAAGTCAGCAGAACCAAGGAAAAAACATATACGTAATGACTACAGCAAGCAGAAGTAAAAACCAAGCGCCCAAAGCAAGCCAGAACAAATGGCGCAAAATGATAAAGAGCAAAGTCGGCTACGAAGAACAGATACGGAAAGACACCTCCTCACCCCCTTAAAAAGGCAGGGGGCCCAAGGGTGACACAGCACATGATGTCGGATTTATTCAATGTATGGATTGGTTTGGCTGAACATCTTTCCTCTCTATTTAAAAAAATTCTTTGTTATGAGAAATGGATTGAGAAAAGAAAGAATGGGAAAATATACTGGGGGAAATTTAGGTAGGAAATTTAGTTTTTAAAAAAAAGATTCATTACCATATGCTTTGTGACTACATCCTATAAATCCTAGTGTTAGATACAAAAAACCCCCAAACCTGACACTCTCCATTGAGTGAATATACAAGCATTTATTGAGTCAACACGTGCAAAGCACTGAGCGTAGAGAAAAGCAAAGCCAGTCCTGGCTCTAGCAGTGGGCCAACCTCAGCCTCCCCCTGCAGGAGGCATCAGAAGCGTAGGCCACCAAGATGGCTGCACCTCCCTCCTGGGAATCAGCACTAGGAAGAGAATTCTTGAACAGCTTTGGCTACTAGACGGGGGAAAGCTGTATTCCAGAACTGAGACACCAGCAGTTAAGTGCTGGTTAGAGGTGCTTGGGGAGAGTTCTCACAGTGGAAACACTGTAGATGATCATGGACGCTTTTGTCTTATTTATTCTACTGTTAATAAATCCCATAGCTAGTGGCTTTTATGTTTACTTCATAGGAGATGAAAGGTTTGGCTCTAAAGAGAGACAAGAAGAACTGCTTATAGGGAAAGATATTTCTACAGTTTATCAAATTAATATTATTTAACAAACTGGGATGGGGGCTTAGAACTGATTCACTAACTAATGAGATTATAATTTTAGTAATTATAATAGCACTCGGAGTGACTCAAATGTGAGATGAGAATGAATATGGCGGCACGTGTAGGGGACTAGCCTCAAGAGTGTGGCCTTAAAGTTCAGAAGGTGACACAAATTATGTTAAAGTGAATACAAGTGCAAGAAACTAAATAATAAATGCTCAGGCTCTGAAATACAATCCATTTTACACTCATGCTTGTGGATATTTGTGAAGTCCATAGTAAAAACCATTTGTTAAAACTGAGGGTCCCCTGCCTCCCTCCCCCTGCACACCACAATAACCCCCCATCTCCATTCAGCCTCTCTTCTCATCTCCTCTGCATGCGCCCTTGTTCTCATGCTAGCTCCACGCCCTCCCTCCTCCCCTCTCTCAGTCTCTCCCTGCATACTGGCTGCTTGCCACTGCCTCATTGTGGACCTAACCATTCCCTCATACTACTGCCCTACACCTCCACCCATTCACTGCCAAGCTCAACCACCTTTCCTTAGCCTTTGACTTTTGACCCTAGTCTACCTCCTCTTCCTGGACACTGTCTCCCTCCCAGACCTCCCTGATGGAGCCATGTCCTGGTTCTCCTACTGATCTCATCATTCCTCCTCAGTCTTTACTGCCACAGCCCTTGAAGTGTTGGGATCTCTCAGTGAATGTTCTGTCCTGGGGACTTTTCTCTTCTCTCACCATACGCTATACAATCGTACACATGCAAAATGTTGTCCATACTGTCTTCTCTACCAGAATGTAAGCTCCTGGAGAGTTTACCTTACGTTTATATTTTTGGTTGTTTTTTTTGTATTTCTGGCATACAGTAAGTGCTTAGTAAACACCTGTTGGCTGATTTAATGTTCCCATCCATTCCCAGGAGTTCTATTCTATCCATGCAAATGATTCCACAATCTACACAGCCAGCCCCAAAAAATTCTCATCAGAATTCCAGCTCCCACATACTCAACTTTCTGAATCACTAACTCAACCAGTCAAAAACACAGGGAATTATTTTCCCTCACAATCAATCCACCCTCCCTGATGTCCCCCTGGCCTCTCCCTCCCAAAACATGAGCTGCCACTTCCCCTCCTCCATGTTCAGGCCCAGATGATTCTAACAGCCTCCCAAGTGGCCTCCATATCCTCTCGAATCACTCTTACTCACAGATGCCAAAGGAATCTACCTAAGGACCAAGGCTCTCCCTGTTACTGCCCTTCTAAAAACTCCAGCTGCTCTCGGAACCTCTAGATCAGGGTAGGGAAACTATTTAGGTGCAGCCTTTTGACCAAGTCCAAGTTTTACAGAACAAATCCTTTTATGAAGGGGATTCATTCTGTAAAGTTTGGATTCAGTCAAAGGGCCGCACTTGAGGACCTAGGGGACCACATGTTGCCTTGAAGCTGCAGGTTCCCCACCTGTGTTCTAGATTACAATACAAAATCTCGGCCTGGTGTTTTTAGCTCTCCACGAGCTGGCTGCCACTGACCCCTCTGGGCTTCTGTCCTATTACTCCACTTTACATCCTCTAGATTCAAGCCAAACCAGATACTCCTTCTTCCACTTGCATAAAGCCACACCAGCCAGGCCATGCCTACTCCACTCTGCCTCCGAGGCCTCTTCAAGTCTGCTCTGCCAGCACGTGGAAGCCCTCCTCCCCCCTCCCTGTTCTCTGCCTCTTCTCCCACACCAGAACACAGGCCCTAAAGGACAAGGAATCTTTTGGTTATCATTTCCTCTGGTGCCTTCCCTGTAATAACCAACTGAATCAAATCCAGCCTCCTCAGAGCTGGACCCAAGTTGCAGCATTTATGTAACATCTGAAGAAGGTGTGCAAAATGCTTTATAAACAGCATCTTTTTTGTTCTTACCAGAGCCCTGAGAGGTTAGTTCTGCAGTGAAGATGCTGACTCAAGGAGACAGAGTTTGGCCTCCCCTGCTCCTGGCCATTTCAAGGCCTCCAAAGTAAACATCAGCACATGGGGGGCAGGGCGAGGGGGACTGTACACAAGAGGACTTAAACACAGTCTTTGCCTTCAATGAAAAGTGAGAATACCCGAAAAACAGCGCCCCACCACCATGACTGAGACACACAAAGAATCCACAACCTAAAATAGAACTGAGGGCTCAAAATGGAGAAATTTATAAGCTGCGCTGAAATAAATGTGACTAAGAAGGAAATGAAAAGAAACCAGCATCTTCCCATTTGCAGTGTTTGTGTGAAAGAAGAGTAGGATTGTGGGAAATTTATGAATAAAGGGAAAATACCTGATGAACAGGGAAGCAGGTATTTCAGGAAAAAGGAATTTACTAAGATGAATAAATACAGTGTGATAAACACAGAAGTAAGGGGAGTTGTTCAGGATTGCCTGGTGAGCTTTTCAAAGAAAGACAACTCTGACGAAATCTTGGAAGAAACCCATGTAATATTATATAACTAGCAATTCACCTTTGGATCAACGCATCAATCATTCTACTAACCAAGGGCCCTCTGACTAACTTCGTAGGGAACAGGTAACTTTCCCCAAATTCCAAACTCTCCTCCCTGGCCTCCCTTCTCCCCCCCAAACCACCTGAGGCCTCACTGCCATGATGTCATTATGAAAGCATCTAACTTTTAGATAGCCTGTGGGTTCAAAAATGAAAGCGATAAGCTAGGAAGTCAGCAATGGTGTGTGGTAGCTAAAATGAATGGGAAGAAGGAAAGGTCCAGACTCTCAAGTAAGGGGGACATATGTGGCAGTCTTCCTACTCCCTGAAATCTCTTCCCTGATGCTGTCGGAAATTCTACCAATCGGAGATTCATTTGTATTCAATAAGAATTATCTTTAAAACCATACTCATGATCTTAAAATAGTTCAATCATAGGAGGAGACAGGAGCCTCAGAGGTGAGCTGAGCCCAGTGATGCTGGGGTTCAGCAGGGGCAGGGGAATACCCTGGGAGATAATCACAGAAACAAACTGCGTTTGAAAAGGTTTTGGGAAAGAACAGCTATCCACCCAGAAAAAGAGAGGTGATTCCCTCATCCTTCTTGTGCCACCTGACCCACAGTTCACAGGACTACAAATTGAAGATGAATACTCTGACAGTAGCATGGAAACCTAGTGACCAATTCCTTATTGCACGACGCTCCCTTTCCCACACTCGGCCTTCTAGTTAAACTGGGCCCCTTACTCATCCCCTGGTCCCGCTTCTGTGCCCTCTCCCCCTAGCCCAAGGCATGCCCCAGGTCTAGAATGCCCTCCCTCTTCACCTCTACCTCTAAGAATCTCAAGCCTCCTTCCCCAGGGAAGTCTCCTACCTGGAACTCTGGTTGATTCCCT
Source organism: Notamacropus eugenii (assembly GCF_028372415.1). Classification (NCBI taxonomy): domain Eukaryota; kingdom Metazoa; phylum Chordata; class Mammalia; order Diprotodontia; family Macropodidae; genus Notamacropus; species Notamacropus eugenii. Next base: position 737,248,381 of record NC_092872.1, read on the forward strand.
TGGCAACATCTCAAATCATCAGACATATACCTTTTGGTTTATGTAGTAGAATCTAATTTCTTTTAGAGCAGGGTCTGTGTCTGGTTGCTGGTTTTTCCTTTTTTGGGGGGGTCCTATATATCTTCTCCTGGGTCCTCTCCTGACTCTCTGAACTCCACCTCCACCCCTTCAACTTCTGCCTCTGATTGGAGAAGTCTTCTGGAGAACCTCCAGTGGAGGAAGTGCCCAAGACAGCCATGCTCTCACTTTGCCCCTTGCCCACTTCTCCCCCCAACCTTTAAGCTTGGTACGCAGCAGGTGCTTCATAAATGCTGGTTGTCTGGTTTTAGGCGCCATCTTCACCCCTTCCCACGTAAGCTCCTCTGTCTTTTTTGCTCTCATTTGTATTCTCAGTCTTTAGCAAAGGGCGGCACACAGTAAGGACTTAACAGACTCATTACCTATTTATCTCCTCAGTCCTAAGTCAGTGCTGCAGGACAGATAACAGACAGCTGGACTGGAATTATACTTCTTTTTAATTAGAACATGTATTTTGAATTACAAAAAACTTTTTAAAAACACAACCTCTTCACAAACTGGGTCCTGCCTTGATAACCAATTTATGTTAAAAAACCGAGTTTTAGGTCAACTAAAGAATTTTTAATATGGTCACAGAATGAATCAACGGCAGAGCCAAAAAAAGAAATTAAGAAATGTAGTTCTAATTACCATCCTTTCAAACAAATGACAATGCTAATCAGCTACCAAAATGACCCTACTGACCTCTCCTTAGTAGCCTAAGAACTTGAGTCTTATCCTACCACTTAATAAGGACTGGTTTATGCTGAATGATTAGAAATTAAGACCACGCTGCAGTCTGTGTATTGTGCAAACTGCTCTTGTAGCAAGGCTGTAAAGCTAGAGGGAAGCTTACCCAGGCTCTCCCTGCTCCATCCATGTTCAGCTAGGTAAGCTTCTTGAGGATCTCCTCTGTTTGTGTTTCCTACAGCTCCTGGCACCAACCTGGGGATGTGCCAAGTGCTCAATAAAAAATACCTGGTGAATTCAGAGTACTAGGTAAGTCCTGGCTTCTAACCTGAGACAGCAACACCCCTGAAACCACTCCCCATTTTCATGAGGAGACATCATTCAATTAACAACAGAAGTCAAGGCAGCCTCCATCCTCCTCAAACCCAGGTTTGAGCCTTAATAAGCACATTAAATAAACAGCTTTTCCTAACAGGTTTGTGATGTTATCATTCCAACAGACTAACCAACCTGGGACACTCAGTAAAGACTCATTATTACAATATGACTTTCAGAAAAAGAAACACACCCACCTCACTAAGTACCTAGTAATTTGGGGCACTTTGTGACACCAGTTCAAGCACCGTGAGAACCCGAAGGCTCTCCATGAAATGGTACACCGGCACAGAGACCAGCTCTAGGGAAATATCATGGCTGAAGGGAAGGCTCTGGCGAGGAGCCCAACAAATATTCTAAGGAGAGACCTACACTTACAGATGCTTCTGAAAGCTGTTCTTGTCTCCCTCCTATGTGACTAGGTAAAAAACCCCAGCCCAAGAGCTTCTCCAGAGCCCCCCTAGGAACCACTGCGGATGAGGGGCAGGGGAAGTGCAGAGTGTGCTGCAATATCCTATCCAATTACAGAAATCCAAAAGAAACCTGGCTCTTCCCTGACTCCAAGGACTCAGAACAACGGCCTGAGACCTTGGGAAGGAAAAGAAAATTTGGCCAAGACCCATGTTATTGTAGTCAAAGTTCCAGCCCTGGAATTGTATCCTGGGTCTCCCACCCAACCTCAAGAAGATAATGGAACCCCTCCATGTGACACGTGGATCTTCTGGGAGAACTGGGATGGGTTCCAGACTCAGAGATGACATCACACTGTTTGGTCGGAACAGTTTGCCAGATGTGTCTAGACAGCAGGCTCCGGGCTCCACCCTTCCTCTCGGCAGTGCACACCCCCCTCCCCTTGCTCCTCCTCCTGGGGGGAAAACAGGGCAGATGTCAGCTTCCAAGTACAGACCACAGGTTACACCAGGCCATACCCAGCAAGGCTTCCCACCGCCATTTCTGAATCTAGCCACAGCAGAGAAATGGAAATTGGGAGGTTCTATCACAGACAAGAAAAACTGGCTGAAGCAAAACTCTTCCAAGAAAAGCAGCAGGTGTGGCTTCTCCTTTCTTCTCTTCTCCACTTTCAAAACAAGAAGACAAAAAGTCCCACAGGGAAGGTTGTTATTTTCCCCATTTTAAAAGTATTAGCACCTCCCTCATAGGACTGCTATGAGGACCAAATGCATTAAAAGCTTTGATGGAAATGTTACCTGGTTACATAACCATGGCTCTCTAATATCACCCTCCATATCACCTTACACCTTTGAGAATTACTGACCATTTTCACAATATCCTGAGATCCTAGCATCAGAGCTCAAAGAGGCTTCAAAATAGGATTTTTACATTTGATCTTGGAAGTAATCAGGATCAAATAACCTCCAGGCAGCAGACTGAATATGGGGGTGTGAGTGAGGAGCTGGTGATGATCTGACCAAAGGTGTAAGCCTGGGTAACTGGAAGATGGTGGTGCCCTTGACAACAATAAGGAAGCTAGGAAGAGGGTGAGATCTCGGGAAAAGATAAAGAGTTCAGCTTTGTACATGTATGGTTTAAGATATCTGTGGGACATCCAGTTCCAAATGCCAGATGGAAAGTTGAAGACAGGAGAGTGGAAGTTCAGGAAGACATCAGAAGTCAGAAGTTGGACAAGGAGAAGTAGGAATCATAAAGATGATCACTGAATCCACGGGAGCTGATGAGGTCACTAAGCAAAATAGTGAAGAGGGCTAAGTCATGTCCATTAGAATTGGATCCAAACACAAACCCTGTCCAGTTCACTCTGCATGCCCCTGACTGATTAATTATGCTTCCTAATAGTTTTGGTCACCACATAGGGCCCGCTGAAACGTTTTCAATGATATCCCCCTTCCTCTCGGCACAAAGCCCACCACCTAGAACATAGTAGGTCCTAAATAAAGAATTTTAAAACTGTAATCTTTGACGTGGTACAATTCCAGGGAGACGAATACCATTTTTGCTTGGGGTTGCAGATAGCCAAACAACCAGTTTAGTTCAATAGTTAAGCATATCTCAAAGTATCATTTCTTGAAACTCATTCCTGTTACTCTGTAACTGAAATTTTACTTAACATCTAAAAACTTTTTTTTTTAGAAAGTACATGGGTTTTCTTCACAAAATAAAAGTAACACTCACTCATTCATTCAATGGGCATTTATTAGGTACTTACTATGTGCCACGTGTGATGCTGAACACTAATAATACGAACAGAAAAAGCCTGTTCTCAAAGAGGATACATCCTAACCACAGAAGATCACACATCTGGGAGTGGGGAACAGGAAGGTGTATTTTGGTGAATAAAGTCATGGGGATAGTAAGTGTAGTCACAGAGCAAGGATCTGACATGTCCTTCCAGAAATAGTAAAGATGATTTGGTTACTGCTGTCAGAGCTGACAGCAGCATGATGAGAAGGCAGAGTGAGAACAGCAGCATGGAGGGCTGAACTGGGCTAGAAATGCTCAGCTGGAAGTCCAGGTATCCTAGGTGGGTCAGTGACATGCCTGGCAGGATGTGGAGCCTGGATCACAGGAGAAAAGCATGAAGAGAAAACTTGGTTGGGGTCAGGCTAAAAACGATGAGTGTTAGCCCATCAGAGGTCCAGGGACCCTGGCACAACACACTGGGGAAACATGCAACAGTGAAACAATCCCTGTCCCTGAGAAGCTTGTATCCTTAACTGGGTTTAAAACATGGACACATATACGTATACAAAGCAGTTTGGAGTAAGGGGGAGAGATCAGGCTAGAACTACCATCAGAAGCAGCACCTGAGGAAGTCAAGGATTGATTCTAAGGGATGGAAATAAAGAGAGATGGAGAAGGAACAGTCAAAGATATTAAACCTGGGCAAATAGGAACAAGGACAGTGGAACCCTCAATAGTAACAGGGGAGTCAGAAATAGAGGAGGGCTAGAAGAGGGAGAAAGATAATGAACTCTTTGAGCATGCTGCTTTTAAATATCTACAGGGCCATCCAGCTGGAACTGTCCAACTGATAGCTGAGCAAATAGTACATAAAAGGAAAATTAAATCAGTTTTATAGACAGGAGTAAGACAGGTAGAGTCCTACCCATGTCAAGTCAGTGAGTTAATTGAGTAATAATTGAGTTCCTTTTGCAATACATCACATAACCCTTTAGAATTGATTGTCACTTAAAATTCTGGACAATATGGAAGCTTTCTACGTGCATTAGTCCATTGACATAGAGCTGCATAACAGTAGAGAGCCCTTTTCCTTGCCAAAATCAACCTTCTACATGGCCAACATTCCACCCCATTTCCTCCAGCAGATGCCCCTTCTCACCCCTACTCTCTCCCTTATCTTCAATCTTCTCCTTGGCTACTGGATGCTCCCCTACTCCCTACAAACATGCCTGTGTCTCCCTCATCCTCAAAAAACCTTCATCTGGCCCATCTATCTCCATTCCTTTTTACTGGAGAAGGCCATCTACAATACGTGCCTCCACTTCCTTTCCTCTCCCTCTCTTCTCGACTCTCTGCAATCTGTTTTCTGACTTCATCATTCAAAAGAAACTGCTTTCTCCAAAGTTACTGTGACCTCCTAATTTTGGCAAATCTAATGGCCTTTTCTCAATCCTCCTCCTTCCTGACCTCTCTACAACCTCTGACACTATCACTCTCTTCCCCTTGATACTTTCTTCTCTCTAGGTCTTCCATCTGCTTTGCTGGATCTTCATCCAGGTCAGCGTCTCTCAGGGTCTGTCTGGAGCCGCCTTCTCTTCTCCTTCTACATTATTTCCAGTAGTGATCACATCAGCTCCCATGGATTCAATGATCATCTCTGCATTTGATTCTCAGATCCATTTATTAAGCTGAAACCTCTTGGCTGACCTCCACTCTGGGGTTACACCAAGATGTCCACTGGACATTTTGAACTGGATGTCTCACAAACATCTTAAGCCAAATACATTCAAAATTGAATTCATTTTCTTTTCCCCAAAATCTTCCTTTCTTCCTAATTTCCCTATTTCTGTCAAGGGCACCACTATCCTACCAGTTACCCAGACTCAAAACCTCAGTATTTCCCTGACCCTTCCCATATCTAATCTGTTGCCAGCTTCTAAGTCTCTCTTCTTAACATCTCTTCTCTGGCAGTGCCACCAGTCTTGAGCAGCCCCTTATCACTTCCTTCCTGGATCACTACAACTAGCCACTGGTTGGCCTTCCCCACACAAGTCTCCACTCCAGTACATCCTCTCTTCAGCGATCAAAGGTCTAAATATGTCAATGTCCTATTCAATAAACTCCAGTGGCTCCCTATCTCCCCCAGGATCAAAACATAAAAACCTCTATTTGGCTTTTAAAGCCTTTCCTACCCTGGTCCTTCCCCTCTTTCAAGTCTTCTTACATCTTACTCCAGGGCTTAGCACAGTACCTGGCACACAGTAAGCACTTAATTAGGGCTTGCTGACTTACTCTGCTCTGAATACTCTTTGATCCAGTGATGCTGGTGGCTGCCAAGCTCTTCCTCACACAATCTCTAGGTTCTGTGCATTTTTGCTGGCCATTCCCCCCTCTAGAATGCTCCTGAGTACTTTCAAGTCTCAGATAAAATTCTGTCTTCTGCAAGATGCCTTCCCCATTCCCTTTCATCCCAATGTCCCCCCTCTATTACTATCACCAATCTTGTGATCCATCTTATTTGGACATAAATGTGGTTAGATGGTACAACGGGCAGCACGCTGGACTCCAAGGCAGGAAGACCAAAGTCCAAAGCCAGTCTCAGACTCTAGTTGTATGACCCTAGTTGTGGTTCCTTGTCTTCCTCAGTGTTCATATGTAAAACAGAGTTAATAACAGCACCTACCTCCCAGGACAGCTGTGAGGATAAAATCAAGTCACCTTCAAGCACTCTAGAAATCCCAGTTATGATATTAGTAGAAATAGGAGTTTTGTGGATGTTGTCTCTCCAGTTCGATTATGAACTTGTTGAGATCAGGAAATGTTTTTGCCTTTCTTTGCATGCCTAGCACTTAGCACGCAGCACATAGTAGGTGCATAATAAATGTTTGCTGACAAACAGCTTATTGACTTGACTTGAAATATCTGTCCCAAACATACACACCAATATACTAAACTCAATAGACAGGGTACTCACCTACATAGAGATGAGAGATGTTTTTTAAGTGGGAGGTAGGGGTCTGTTATCCAAACAAAGTGCTAGTACTCCAAAGAAAGCCTAACAATCCTCAGAAGTCATGGATACATTCTCAAACATGTTCCCTCCCATATCCCAATCCTATCAGGAACTCTAAAAGGTTGTGTCCCTAATTTCCATACTGGTTCATCCCATTAAAAAAATCTTTCTGGCAGTAATTCAATTCTGATCTGTACTCCTGCTCCAAGCACCATTTAGAATTAATTTTTAAAGTTCATGAAAAAAGAGAGAATTTGGATATCTTAGTACTTATCAATAGTAAATCAAAGTTTCTCCACAGCTGCTTCTATGGGAAACAAAATTATCCGCTTCTCCCACATACAGAGGATGATCACAGCTTCTCTCATACATATTAAAAAACAAGGTACCAAACTGTAATGAAGGTTCAATGTAGCTAAGTAACCTGCAATAAAATTTAGCAAAAACAATCAAATGCTATATTCACCTGTAACATGACAGAATCTGGAGAATGTAACTTCCAGAAAAAAACAAAAGCAGTGAAATATACATACATACAAAAGCATTGAGAGAAACTATATGTACACACACACACACATACACACACACACACACACACACACACACACATATATAGTGACTTTACATACACATACATCAAGAGGTACTATCCTAGTCTCTCAATCCAAAGGTTTGCAAAACTCTCCAAACAATTAAATAGCATGCCACTTATCACAAGCCATTGTCTGCAGGAACCATGACCCTGCCCCATCTCACCAGGGTCATACAGTTCCCACAATGCCAAGCACATTGCTCTGGCAAGGTGACAGAAAGTTAGTTATTACAGTCTCAGGGAAATAGGAACAGCATATAAACTTAGAACCAACAATGGAGCTACCCAGCCCAGAAGGAAGAGACTTCCATCTAAACGGGTTTCAGAAGCCCAGTCATTAGATGACAATTAGATCTCTTTTGATACTAGGTGACAGACTCCTACACTGAAGTAATTTCTGGTTCCAAATATTAATTCCCTGACCATTTTGATAGTCTTTCTTGAAAATCTTTTTTTAATCTTTCAAATGAGAACATGATAATGATGATGATGCCAAAAAAAGATAACTCTCTCACAGGAAAAGCATAGACAGGCTCCTAAGAGGTCTTGCCTGTAGAGTTCCATGACCTCTGTCTGACCTCTGTCCCGCCACTTACCACCTATGGGAAGATCCTTTCCCATCTCTGGGCCTCAGTTTCCTCATCTATAAAATGAAAGGAATTGGCTGATGCTCATGGTCTAAATCTATGGTTCCATGATCCAAGACTTGATTATAAACACTTTTTTAAAAAAATAAAAACTAAATTTTGGAGCTCAGATGGTCCACATAATGAAACCCAAAGTCTTTGACAAACATACAGCCGGAGAAGCCAACTGCCTATTCCTCTGACAAGGACATATATAGATATCATTACTGCCAGATTCCCCAAGAGGTACTACATCAAAGAAATCACATGACAGAACTCCCTTTTGTAGAATGACTGGCTGCTCAATGAAATCCAACCCGTATTCAACTGCAGTTTTTACCACAACTGCAATTAAATTTCCCTGTCCAGCATGGTTAAGGAATATAAACTAAAATGAATCAACTGCAACAAAAAACGTATGTTCTTGTCATTAATTTGAAATAGTCTCTAAAGCTAGCTATCTGTCACAAGAGACAAGAATAGTTTTCTAACAATTTAATACATTTAATTATGAATAGGACCCAAATACTCCACAGATGGAAAGCTTTTATTAATTGATCATAATTTTCTGTAAGCATGCTAGATCTATGAAGTTCTGATCTTTACCCTTGTAAAGAAACTTGCATTCTATCTGGGTCACCAAGACCATTTAAAACATTTAGAGAACATCATGGGAATAAATAATTGTTCAATTTCATGATATGGATAAAGTGAAATTTAGTTAAGACAAATTAAAATTTTATACGTGATTTCAAAAAGTTCATTTTACAAAGGATCAGATGAGGGAAGCATGGCATTTATCTGGAGAAAAAAAAACCAACCTCTGGGTTCTGGTTGACTTCAAGTTCAGTCTGAGCCAAGAGTATGACACGGCACCCCCAAAACACTAACATGATCTTGGACTGTATTAAATAATGAACTGCCTGGGAGGAGGGAAGCACAAATCCATAGTACTTTGTGGTAACAGCAGACATGGAATACTGACTCCAGCTGGGAAGCGGCATTTTAAGAAAGGCTCTGGTAAACTGGAGACCGTTCGGAGAATAACAGGGCCCGACAGAGGGACCAAGACTATGTCATATGAGAATCAGCTGAAGGAACTGGGGATGTTTAGTCTGGAGAAGAGAAGACTGAGAGGAGAAGAGATAGAAGCAGGTCTGGGAGATGAACAAACTTGCTTTACTTGGCCCAAGAAAGCAGACTCAGAGGACACATAAGGGAGAGCTCATAGAAGTCGAGAGAGGGATGGGAGGCATCAGGAGGCAGTCACTGGTTCTTCAAGCCAAGTCTGGAGGTCACAGAAATAAAACCTGCTCAGGTACAGACCAGACTAGTTGGCTTCCAGAAGCCCTTCCAAATCTGACTTTCTGACTGCTAGAAAAGTTCAAAAAAGTTATAAACCAACAAATCTGTTCCTGGCACTTTCACACAAGCCTTGATGCTTGAACGACATAGCATGTGGAGCAAAGAGAAGGCAGAACAGAGGAAAGCATAAGCACAGCCTTATGAAAACTAAAGGGATCCTGTTCAATGACAGACGAGTGCAGAGAGCAGAGGATGCGTGGAAGGAAGGCCACAGGAGACCAGTGGAAACCTGGGCAGCCTTGACAGCTCGGGCTGAGGTTCCTAGACTGTCTAGGGGCCACAGGCAATAGAAAGTCATGTTTTAAGGACTGTTCTAAAAGCAGGATAGACAGGAAGGAGAATTCCACAATTCACTGCTCCAGCATCTGCACAAATACAAAAGAAAATATGGCACAGCCATAGTACGTTCAAGACGTCACGTAGACAAAGAAATCTGTTTTACAATCAAACATGAAATGAACATTATTCTTGCAAAGAAGTTCAGAGAAGTAGAAAAGAATGATGTGATGGCCTGTATAGCATGATTAGTTTTGGTCTGTATTACACAGACTGGCTACTGGTCAAAACAAATGGCCTTCATCAAGGCCGTGGGGAAGTGTCTAACTTGAAATTTTTTTTTAACTCAGTTGAATTAAGTTAATATTCTAAGACAAACATGAGATTACTTAACAAATGTGGGAAAGAGGAAAGAAGCCTGGATTGGGAGTGAAACATCCTGGGTTCAAATTCTGACCCTGCCACTTACAGTTATGAAGTCACTGAACCTCTCTGGGCCTCACCTGTAAAACAACAGAGTTGGTCCCTTCCAGTCCTAAACTTATGGTCCTGCGATTGGTTTTATAAAATTCAGCAAAAACTAAGGAGCTATGCAGTACTTTTCGCTACAGGGAAAGAATGACCGCCTAAGCACAGGTGTTAGTTTGATGATAATTCGAGAAAGTTGACCAAGCAGGGTGAAAGCAGGTGTGGCAGGGGCTGCAAGGCCTCACAGAAGCAGCCCCCCACCACTTGGAGCTCCTCCCTCTGACCCCTCTCTGGCACACAGACTGTCTAACCACTTTTTTTTTTTTAATGACAAAATCTGTCTTAGACTTTTTGTAGCATTAGAGGCCAAGACCTGCATTTCACATGTACTTCTAACATAAGGAGACTTTCCTAATGACAGCTGCAATTGTACCCAGTTCAAACATATGGAAAGTCAGGGCCACGTGTCACCTCCAGCCGGTGTGTTATTTTACAATAACAATTCTGAACAATGCTGTATACAACCACTCCTGATTTTGTTTGACTAAAATGCAGAAGCTTCATCTTTTAAAAAGAGCCCCATACAAGTGTATTGGGAAGCAAGTGAGGGCGAGAAGGGGACTTCTCCCCACCACCGAAAGGCTCTGACAGTGACAAACAGGAGGACACCCCACCGCTATTCTCCCCACTCCCCCATCCTGCCACTAAGCAAGGACAACCTAGATCAGTCTGGTAAAATCAGAGACAAAGCAGGGATTGGGTCAAGAGCACAATGCAGGGTTTTCACAAAAACACTCAAAGTGAAAAACCGCGGAAGGCTTCTGTTTAGCCTCCACTCCAAATTTCATTCCATTAAAAAAAAATCCACCCCATCTAGTGGCTGAATGGACACTTTGAGTCCTCCAAAATCAGTTAGGAAACGCAGATTCTCTCAATAAGCAGTGGGCCACAGCTGCCCAGAGTCAGACAGCAAGGCCCCTGGCCCATCAGCCTGGGCTGTCCTCAACAAGGGGGGTTCAATCTCTATGCCCACCGTTGGTGCCAAAGCACACGGTCCCCTCCAGGAGGAGCCACGGAAATGACTCCGACCTCACACTCTCAGCACCCACGTTGGGGATTCTCAGCAGACTGGACCAGGGCCACCTCGCCATCCGAGGGGGGGCAGGATGGGGGTGGAAGGCCACAGTGTTTAAGAGTTTTGTTTCTTACCAGCTTATGGAGCCCCGGGGCAATCTCTTCCAGGCGGAGCCGGGGTGGGGGAGGGGGAGGGGGAATGGGGGGGACAAGGTGAGGGGAAAAGCGAGTCAGCAGGAGGCAGGGAGCCCCAAAGTCCGAGACCCCGGCTCCAGGCAGCCACAGGGGCGGCAGGGAGGGCTCCTACGAGGGCTGCCTACTGACTGGGGGAGGGGGGAGAGACGAACTGTCCGAGACCCCCACCCCAAAAAAGGGGCCTGAACGAACAGGCGTTTATGGGGCACCGAGATCACAGGGTTTGGGGCTGGCACACGTTTAGAGCTTGCCTGTAAAGTGAAGTGAGTAAAGTGCTCAAAGACCTGGGTTCGAATCCTTACTAGCTTTGTGGCCCTGAGCCTCAGTTTCCTCTTCCGTACAATCGGGAGAGAGGGGACCCAGTGACCCCTAAGATTCTGGGATCTACGACAGATAAGGAAACTGAGGCCGAGGAAGCCTGGCTGAGGCAGGATTCGAACCCCCGGCAGCAGCCCGGCGGGGGAGGAATCCCGGGCGCGCGCCCGCGCCGCTCCCCTCCCCCCCTGCCTCGGGGACGCGCGTTCAGGAGCGCGCACGCGGGACCGGGGGACGGGGGGGGCGGGGGGGACGGGGCGCGCCGAGTCCGGGAGCACGCGGCGAGGGGCGCCCCCGTGGCCGGAGCGCAGCGGCGCGCAAGCTGCTCCTCACCTGGGCCCAGAAGAGGCTCCTCCGCCCGCCAGGAGTCTGCCGCCCTCGTCGCCGTCACTGCCACCGCCGCCGTGGTCCTCACGCACCAAGAGGGCAGCCCGAGCTCCGGAGCCCTCGCCGCCGCCGATGCCACTCGCTCCGTTACCACACTCGGCACACTCGCCTCGCGCCCCGCCCCCGCGTCCGCCCCATTGGCTGCCGCTCCCCGCCCCGCTGGCCCCATTGGGTCGAGGGGCCTGCCGTTCAGCCCCAACGACGGAGAATCCCTGGCTCGGATTGGTCCAGAAACGAGTTTCCCTCCGCCCCCTCAGTTGGTCCTTCCCTGCTTCTGGTTGGTTGCTGCAAACGTCATTCCGCCCCCTCATTCGGCACTCCGGTTTTCTGGCGGGGTCCCCCCCACCCCCGGGGTGGAGCAAGACCACTACGGAAAGGTTGCCACCGATTGGCTAAAACCAGACTAAATCCGGACCCGGGATTGGCCCAGGGGCCAATACGGTCCCCACGTGGGGGAGGAGCCCAGGGCGGCTAGTGCCTTGGGGGTTTGTTTACACAGGAACCGGCCTTGCTCACGGCTCTATTGGTCGAAGGGGATGCCATTCTGATATGGATCGACCAATCAGCATTACGAAAGCTCTGAGTTAGGGGGTGGGTCTTGATGGGATTTCCCTGGTTGTCAAAATTGTAACGAGAACGAGAGGTGACGTCTTGGCTTCGCTTGCCGGGGAACGGTTGGCGAGGGGCCGGAGCTTCCCCGCGCCGGACAAAGGCGCAGAGAGCTTCCGTCGCGTCCGTGGCAGAAACAAGGGGAGGTTGCAAGGGCACCTCGATGGGGCCGCGAGGCAGGCACTTGTGAAGTCTTTCTGTAAATCTGCTCTTGTGTTTCCAGGGGCTCGTTGTAGGCAACTGGGTGGTGCAGTGGTTAGAGCGCTGGCCTGAGAGTTGGGCGTCAGTGTTCCCTTCAGTTGTCCCCAGTTGGAAGAGGAGGGCAGTAATAGCGCCCCCATCTCTCCCCTCCCTTTGCAAATCCCTTAACCTCAAAGAAGCTCAGTTTCCTCATCTGTAAAATGAGCTGGAGAAGAAAATGGCAAGTCACTCCACTGTCTTTGCCAAAAAAGACCACCTTTGTCACAAAGAGTCGGATAAGACTGAGCAACAACGGCTCCTCAAATAAAAAATCTCTGTGGTGCAAAGCCCTTCATCACGCAGCCCCCTCCTACCTTTCTAGTCTTCTCCTGTCTCCTCATATACTCTTTAATCTGGCGACACTAGCCTCTTTATTATTTTGCACACCAGCTACTGTATCTACTGAGTGAGCAGTTCCCCTTGTGTGCTTGAAACACTGTCCCTCCGCATCTCCACCTTTGCATTTCAGCTCAAATAGCCTTTTCCGATTCCCCTTTACACCAATGTCTTCTCTCTACGAATGATCTGCAATTTACGTACAGCTTGTTTATACATTGTTGCACAATTTGTGCATTGTTGTAGTTTCCCCATTAGATTATATTTGAACTCTCTGAGGGTAGGAACTATTTTTTGCCTTTCTTTGTATCCCCCATCATAGTAGGCACATAGTAGGCACTTGATAAAAAAAAAAAAGTTTATTGAGTGTCTGATGAACCCCTAGGTTATCTTTTACATTTTTTGTGGGTTTTGTGAGATGAACCCAATGGATATTTGGTACCTTGAGTATTGGTACATGAACGGTATTCTAATATCCTTGTTTGGGGAGACAAGTATGAGCCACACTATGACTATATTAGAACTGTTTCTGGAGTAATTCCAGATGACAGCAATGAGCCAAAGATAAGAAATAATCCTCATAGAGGTCAGCCGCCGGTCTTGGACTTGGTCCATGGTAAGACCAGAGTCTTGGAGCCAGCTTGAATCAAGGAATCCTTATATGCTTATGTAATGCTGGGAAGTGGCCTTGTAAAGAACCAGTCACCTATTTGCCTTAGATAAGTAGCAATTTTGCCTGATAAGCCAGGAGGAAAACTGCTGATGTAATTTATCTCGCTATACAGTACCATTTGACTAGGAAGGCAAATAGCAACCACACAGTTCACATGCATTTCTCTATTATGGGCCAGTACATTTTTTTGGTTTGTTTATAAGGCTCTCCGAAGAGCCCCTGGATCCTTAGAGGCTCAGAAGAAAGCAAACATTTTTACACCTGGTCAATGTGTGGGCTTGATTTGTTACAAGGGAGAGTCTAAAAAAGACTGCAGAGGGGATGAGACAGGAATTGGGAGGAGATGAGGGATTGTGATCAAGCTACCAAATGCTTTAGAAATATCGATAGTTCACCATTGGAAGGGTCAGGGTCAGGGTTTATTTTTAAAATATAGCACAGCTGATTTGGAGTTTCAAGGACTCTTCTGGTCCAAGCCCCTCATTTTACATATATGACACTTACACTGGTGATGAAACAGAGGCCCCCAGAAGGGAAAAGCTTTGCCCATGGTCACATAGCCAGTCAGTGGCAGAACTGGGATTTGGATCCCATTCCTCCAATTCCAAATTCACTGTTCTAATAATTACTCCCTGACATATACTTGCCCAGAGGCAGAGGGTCTATTGCTCATACGAAAGCTGACTGGAATCTTCTGTATTATATGACAACAGGAGATTATCTCCCAGAAGTTCAAGGACTCCTCCATTGTCCATCTCTATAAAGATAAAAGAAATAGATTGTCCTGTGATAATCAGTGGGAGGGAAGGGGAGGGTGTCTCTTTCTTAGTCATAAGATTCTTGCCAGAGTCCTCCTTAATAGGCTGATCCTTTACCTGGAAGATAGTCATCTACCTGAGAGCCAGTGTGACTTTAGAAAGGACAAAAGAATGGTTGATATGGGGTGTGCTGCCCAACAACTCCAGAAGAAATGCCAGGAACAGAACAGAGATCTGCACACAGTGTTCTTCAATCTGACTAACGCCTTTGATACTGTCAGTCATGAGGGCTTGTGGAAAATTATGTCAAAAAGTTCATCAGTCTTGTACATCAATTTCATGACAGTTTGCCTGCGTTCTGAATAATGGGAGATGCTCTTGAGCTTTCCCAGTTACCAGTGGAGTGAAACAAGGCTGTGTGCTTGCTTCCATGCTTTTTAGCGTGATATTTTCAGCGATGTTGTCAGAAGCCTTCAGTGAGGATTAGCACAGCACCAAGGTAAGCTACCACACGAATGGTAAACTATTTTAACTGAAAAAATCAGGTGCTCTATCAGCCACCACCACTCCATAGATGGAACCAGTGGTTACAGCAAATGGAAAAGTTTTGAATACTGTGGATAAATTCACTTACTTTGGCAATATACTTTCCAGGGATGTCCACACAGAGGATGCTGTTAAAACATGCATTGCCAGAGATAGCTCAGTGTTTGGGAGGCTCCAGAGGAAAGTGTAAGAGAGAAGAGGTAGTAGACTACAAACTGAAGAGCTACAGAGCCTTTGTGCCGAGCTCATTGCTATACGCCTGTGAAACCTAGACAGTCTACCAGCGTCATGCCAGGAAACTGAATCACTTCCATTTGAACTGTCTTAGGAAGATGCTGAAGATCACCTGGAAGGATAGAGTACTGGACTGAGGTCCTTTCTCGAACTAAACTGCCACTTATTCAAACTCTACTGCAGACAGCACAACTCTGATGGGTTGGACATGTTGTTTGAATGCCAACCATATGTTTGCCTAAAAGATTATTTTACAGAGAAGTCACACAAGGCAAGCGGTGGGCAGAAAAAGCAATACACTTCCAAGTTGTGTCTGAAGAACTTTAGAATCAATCAGGTGACATGGATAATGCTGGCAGAGGATCACCTGGCATGGCTTGGCCACACCAAAAAACAGTGCTGTGCTCTAAGAGCAAAACAGATTTGTAGTAGCTCAAAAGAAACTGGAGATGCACAAACGTAGAGACATCCCCACTCCAAAGTCCATATGGACTATTTGTGCCTGCCCTGTGCTAGAGCATTGTGAGCTCATACTTGTCTTATCAACCCAAGTCAGACACATTGCATCTTGACTCCAACATCCAACAGTGATGTCGTTTTGGTTTTCTTCGAGAAAGGAGGACAACAATCAACCACCTTGCCCAGAGTAGATACTTTAATAAATATGCTGAATTAGATTGGAATGAATTTGACTGGGGGGAGGGAAGGGAGAGTGAAACCTTGTTTTATGTGCTGGGTTTTCTTCCACAGAGACTCTCCAGAATCCCTCTGCTTGGGGAATTGTCTACTTTTTGGCCCCAGCTCCCACTGGCTTGGCTTAGCCCCCACATGCTTCTGGAGCCACATTCTTAGGAACACCTGATGGACTGGTGAAAGGAAATACAGTTTGAAAGAAAAAACCGTCACAAAAGACCTACTAAAGCCTAATATTGATTACTGGGGAATGATCTGTGTTTGGTTGTGGCTTTGAAACATCTCTGCCATCACCAAGTGGTCCCAGGCCCTGAGGGGAGGAAGAAGTCTGGGATTACAAAATGCCTGGGGAAAGCACAAATGCCTGCAGATGCCCAGCAGGAGAGTCTTATTTGTTTTTCTAATGGGGGGAAGGGAAAAGGAGGGAAGGGCTTTGCCCTGGCCTAGGGAAACAACCCTTGGTGGATCTCTGCCAAGTTGCCAAGAGAAACCTGTGCAGGGGAAGGATCAAAAGCTCGGCTGCTGTCTCTGAAAATGAACCAGGCAGAAGGCTCGGCCCCAGGATCAGGGCAATTCTAGCCTGCTTTTTATAGAAGCTGAGAGTTGGAAGGAACATGAAAGGTTATTTAGTCTGGTCTCTCATCTAAGGCAGTAATAATCTCCATAATATCCCAGACAGATGTCTGTCCAGCCTCAGCTTGAATACTTCCATTAACAAAGAGTTCACCACTTCCCATCCTATTGTTGGAAAGCTCTAGTTGTTATAAAGTTTTTTTTAATACAAAATCAACAATTATTTATTAAATGCTTACTATGTGCCAGGTACTGGACATGCAAAGAAAAGCAAAAACACAGTCCTTGTTCCCAAGGATCTCACAGTCAAATGGGGGAGACAAAGTGTACACTACTTTGGACAAACAAGATGCATGAATTGAAGGACATCAGTAAAGCAAAAATGGAAGCTGTCCTGTGAATTCTACTTCTTGGACTTGGTTATACACTTCAGAAATGCACAGAGGGAGCCCTGTGGCTCCCTCGTGCCCAGTAGCTCCTCAAGCCACCATGTTCACGGCTAACCCATCTCCAGGTGAAAGTGGAGAATCTCCAGGTCAGATCTGGCCATGCCAACTGATAAACCAAACTAGCAGCTTCAAGATCTCAGGGCTGAGTCAGAGGCTCAGAAAACTGCCACCAGCTTCTTCACATAAGCATTGCAGTACTTGCAGGGACATTTAACTTCTGCAGAGTCCTCTGTGAAAGGACTGACTCCACTCAGGCTCCCTCCACCCAGTGCTGGGAGCAGAGAAGGGGTCATTACAATTTCCCTTCACAACTATCCAGGGTCGTCAGTGATGAAATGGCACTGCCAGATTACTGGGAAGATCATATGAACTATGTGACCCCTGGAACACTGGTTTTGAGGGAGGCCCAGATTTAAAATAAGTTTTATGAATTTGTTTTGACATGGCAACCAATTCTGGGTGCTCTCCAAATTAGAGCAAAGAAAACAATTAGGAAGACCCATGACTCTGACGAGTATGAGACATTTCGCACCAGCAGATCCCCCCCTTTCTCCTGAAAGGAGGGAGGCCTGTGCATTCTTTTTTGGTCATTTTGATTTTTGTTTTCAGATGATAGGTTCCTTGAGGCCAGGATCTGTGTCACTTTCATTTTTTTATTTAGCATGGTGTGCAGAACATTTGTGGAACCGGAGTACATGGTCTTTGGGTATCATACAGACCAAACCTAGACTCATGGTTTAGCATCCTGAAGTAGGGAAGTACTTGAACCCTACAGATGGAAACAAAGAACAGTGACCAGCGGCCATTGTCCCCAAGGAGAAAGGTACTGATCTATCCACTCAGCTGGGTTAATGAATGGGGAGCCAGGACAGGGCCACTAAGGAGGATAAACTCAAAACCATAGAGCTCAAGGACAATACAGTATAACACAGAGTAAGTGCTTCTGCTCCCCAAGTAGAGTGCCCCTCCCCCTATCCCAGAATTCAGCAGGCAGGGATCTGTACAAACAAAGCCAAAGTGAAGGAGGGGGTAAAGGACCCTTGAGGGAAGTAAGAGGAAAGAGGAGCTCCCAGGCCCAAGTCCATGGAGGTCAGAGGCGATCAATGAACAAGCATTGATGAAGGACCTACTATGTGCTCCTTGTGCTAGTGTGCTTAGGAGACAAAGACAACACGGACATAGTCCTGACCTAAAATACAGTGCTTTGGTGGCATCAAGAAACTGATAACAAAGTGGATGCTAATCAATGAGGGAGGAGCTGTAACAAATCAGTATATGAATACAGTAGAACATTAATATATCCTAAGAAAAGGCAGCTGAGGAGTTCAGGCACACATAGAATACTGCCATAAGCACTGACTAACGTTTCCATGGTGCCTACTATGTGCCAGGCACAGTGCTAAGGGCCTTGCAGTTATTATCTCACTGGATTTTCCTAAAAACCTAGGGAGGGAGGTGCTTTTATTATACCCATTTTATAGATGAGGAAATCCAGGCAGACAGAGATAAAGTGACTTACACAGAGTCATATAGCTAGTAAGTCTCTGAGGCTAGATGTGAACTCAGGTCTTCTTGACCCCAGGTCCGGTGCTCTATCCATGGCACCACATAGCTTCCTAACTAGAAGGGTGTAAATGAGAATACTAAAGGAAACCAGCTTCTGAGTAATTTAAATGGTCAATCTTGATCCTGGAGAACAGGTAATACATCTCATATTCTTCCTTCCTTTTGAGCAGGGCATGGACCATGCCTGATGAAGCCTACGAACACCATTTCAAAAGGCTGTTTCTTAATGCACAAAATAAGACACAAAGTATTTCAAAGTTAGGGGATGCACAGAGCCCTGGGCCTAGAATCAGGAAGACCTGAGTTTGGAGCTAGGGTACTCTGGCAAGATACTTAACCTCTGTCTGCCTCAGTTTCCTCATCTGTAAAATGAGGATAATAATAGCTCCCAGAGTTGTTGTGAGGATCAAATGAATGAGAAATTGTAAAGTGCTTAGCACAGTATAAGAAATTATTCCCCACTTGGCCTACAAAGGGTGTAAATTATATGGGCAGCTACATAATACAGTGGATAGAGCATTGTACATGAAGTCAGAAAAACCTGAGTTCAAATCTGGCCTCAGTCATAAGCTGTTTGACCCTGGGTAAGCCACTTAAACTCTGTTTGCCTCCGTTTCCTCAACTGTAAAATGGGGATAATTATAGCACCTATCTCCCAGGGTTGTTGTGAGGATCAGATGAGAGATATAAAAGATACTTTGTAAACCTTAAAGTGCTATATTTGTTGTTGTTCAATCATTTCAATTGTGTCTGACTCTTTGTGACTCCATTTGGGGTTTTCTTGAAAAGATACTGGAGTAGTTTGCCATTTCCTTCTCCAGCTCATTTCACAGATGAGGAAACTGAGGCAAACAGGGTGAAGTGACTTGCCCACACAGCTATTAAGTGTCTGAGGTTGGATTTGAACTCAGGTTCTCCTGCCTCAGTGCACCACCTAGCTGCCCAAAGTTTTATATAAAGGCTGGCTATTACTGAAATATAGTTCTTTAAAACATACACACACACACACACACACACACACACACACACACACACACACACACACACACACACACACACACAACCAGGGAGGTCACCAGGTGACTTGAGCTTACTTAATTGTTTTTGTTATAAAGAAGGTTTTATGGGGCAAAGAAGAATTTATATCTGTAAATGAATGAATGGATAGGTAGACAGACAGATGGATAGACAGACAGACAGATAGACAGGCAGACAGACAGAGAGATAGATAGACAGACAGATAGACAGACAGACAGACAGATAGATAGACAGACAGATAGATAGGTAGATAGATAAATAGGTAGACAGGCAGGCAGATAGATAGACAGATAAATGTAAATTGCATAAGCAAAAGCTATCAATAAACCTTTTTATCTTCTTAAATACAGATGAGGGGAGTGATGGGGCTTGAAATCCAGTATGACATAAGTGTAAAGCCCGCAGAGGGAAGAGCTATGATTTCTGGAAGTTCTAGGTGAAGAGGGAGATTAGGGAGGCTCATCCTCCACCATGGTTAGTGGGTCAGGTAAAGGCAGTCTGACAATGAACTCCACTATGGAGGTTTTTAGAAGACTCTCTATTTCTGACTTCTGTAAAAACAAAAGACATCGGGGTCTAGAGAGCAGTGAGGGGTAGCAGCCTGAGCGTGGCGGCCAAGTCTAAGGCAAAGGGTCAAGGTAAAGATCTTGGTGGTTCGGTGGGATACAACTGAGAAGAGTCGTTTGGATGTCTTGTGTTAGCTCTAAGGACCAGGACTGAACCAGTAACTGCTGAAATGAACATTCTTCTCCCCTGAAGTTGTTCCCTAATGTAATCTGCAATTATGCCAGGGCAACGCAAAGGAAAGACATTACTGTGGAGCCAGAGGACCTGGGTTCAATCTGGCCTCTGAGTTTTCTATCCGACCTTGGGCGAGAGGCTTGATTTCCCTGGGCCTCCATTTTCTCTTTTGTAAAATGAGTAAATTAGAGTAGAGAGTTTCTGAGACTTTCTCCATCCCCATATGCATTATTTTCTGTTTTCTCTACTGGAATCATACAACAAATAATCATGTTTTAGATGTAGAGCAGGAAAAGTCCTTAGACATCATCTAATCCAATCCCTTTCTTTTATAGCAGAAGAAACTGTGTCCCAAAGAGTATGGATGTCCAAGGTCACCCAGGGAATAAGAGACAGAGGCAGGATTCAAACCCAGCTCCTTTTGCTCTGATTTTGTACCCTCTCTACTGAGCAGACCTCCAATGTGGGGAAGGCACTGCCTCCTCTGGCCACCCATTCTTCTTTAGTTTAATTTCAATAATTAGCAAGTTTTTTCCTAATTTTAAGCCTAGATCTGCCTCTTCCCATAGTCCAGCCTTTGCTTGTAGTTTTCCTCTCTGGAGTCAGTCAGCAAGCATTTCTTAAATACCTGCCTGGTTCGAGGTGTTGGGCTAGATGTTGGGAATATGAAGATTTTGAAAATGAAAGCCCTCTCCCTCCCAATCAAGGAGGTCACATTCTACTGGGGAGACAACATATATATGTAATTAATATACACCAAATGAATGGTATTTTTAGGAGGTGGGAGGGTATTAGTAGCCTGGGGGAGTGGGAAAGGCATTCTAGAAAAGATAGCTCTGAAACCTGAGCTTAGAAGGCCAAGGGGAGGACACAAATCAAATCACTTTTCATATAGTATTATTTCAACTACTTCAAGACAGCCAGCATTTCTCTCCTGAGCTTTCCTTTTCTAGGGGAAACATGCCCAGTTCCTTTAACCCTTTGTCACAATCTCAGGGCCCTTCCTTATCTGGGTTGCTGTCCTCTGGACGCTCTTACACTCATCAGTATCCTCCCTATACTGTGGTAACTAGAGCTGAACACAAGATCCCAGGTATGATCAGGCCAGGACCTGGAAGCTACCCATCTGGGTAAAGTGGAAGCAGCACCAGCTCTGAAGTCCAAGGACCCAAGTTCACATTCTCCCTGACACCTCCTGGCTCTGAGCCCAATATCCTCTCTGGGTCTTAGCTCTCTCATTTATAAAATGAGGGAGTTTGATGAGAAGCCCTTTGTGGTCCCTTCCGCATATAACCCTGTGCTGCTTGGGGTATTTAAATGAATCATTCTTAAACCAGCCAAAGATTGCATTCTCTTGGGGGGAGTCATATACTGCTGAATCACACTGAACCGGCTGTTCAGAAAAGCCCCTAGAGGCCTAGAATCTAAGGGTGAGATTTGACATGTAGCCCTGTTAAATTTCATCTTACTTGATACAGACCAATGTTCTAGAATGTCGAATCAAGTCAAACAAAGCATATACTACGCACCTACTGTATGCCAAGCGTAGCTCTAGGGATACAAAAAAAGGCAAAAACCAGTCCCTACCCTTATGGTGCTCACAGTGTAATAGAAGAGATAACATCCAGACAACTATGTACAAACAATATATAACCATATCTATATCTGTGTGTGCATATTGCATATATACATGTACATATATACAAGTGTGTGTAATCATGTAATAAACTGGAAATAATCACAGAGTGGAGACATTAACACTAACTTCCTAATCCTGTGTGTTAGCTCTTTTCTCTGCTGAAGGAAACTGAAGTTCTGAAACACCGTTGAGCACTGAATTATTTTTAACATCCTTCTTATTTAAGGACTAATAAATGTATAAAGAGCCTGATCAGCCCAGGAAGGACTCCTACCTGAAGTGACAATGGTACTGATGAGACCAAGAGTGTTTGATTAAGACTAAGAAGCATTTTCTTAATTCAATTAGTAGAAACATCTCTTGAGTTTTCCTTTGATTATTCTGAAAGAAGAATGCTTGAAAGGCTCTGTTAGAGAGAGCTTGAATGTTTTCTTAGGAAAGTGATTCTCTAAGGTTCACCACAAGCTATGACTATTGTTTTATTTGAATAACCAAAATGGTTAAGCTGAAATTTCACTGAGTTCTCTGTGTGTTATCTTAGCATGTAATGTTGTCTTTGTTTGGGAATACTACAAATTGTAATTTTAAAATGGTTTGTAAGTTATGACCAGAGACAGAGAACATTATGAAATGCAAAATGGATAATTTTGATTACATTAAATTGAAAAGTTTTTACAAACAAAGCCAATGCAACCAAGATTAGGAGGGAAGCAGAAAACTAGGAATTTTTACAACTAGTGTCTCTGATAAAGGTCTCATTTCTAAAATATAGAGAGAACTGAGTCAAATTTACAAGAATACAAGTCATTCCCCAATTGATAAATGGTCAAAGGATAGGTACAGGCAGTCTTCAGAGGAAGAAATTAAAGCTATCTATAGTCATATGAAAAAATGCTCTAAATCACTATTGATTAGATAAATATAAAATTAAAACAACTCTGAGGTACCATATCACACCTATCAGATTGACTAACATGACAAAATAGGAAAATGAAAAATTTTGGAGAGGATATGGGAAAGTTGGAACACTGATTCATTGTTGGTGGAGCTGTGAGCTGATCCAACCATTCTGGAGACCAATTTGGAACTATACCCAAAGGGCTATTAAAATATGATTACCCTTTAACCCAGGAATATTGTTTTAGGGCTGTATCCCAAAGAGATCATAAAAATGGGAAAAGGACCCATGTGTTCAAAAATATTTACAGTAGCTCTTTTTGTGATAGCCAAGAACTGGAAATTGAGGGGATGCCAACCAATTGGGGAATGGCTGAACAAGTTGTGGTATATGAAAATACTATTGTGCTATAACAAATGATGAACAGATGGACTTCAGAAAATCCTGGAAAGATTTATATGAACTGATGAGCAGAATCAAGAGAATATTGTTCACAGAAACAATACAGTTCACAGTGTGCGAGGACTGATTTTGATAGACTTAGCCCTTCTCAGAAATGAAAGGATCTAAAACAATTCCAAAGGACTCATGATGGTAAATGCCATCCACATCCCGAGAAAGATCTATGGAGTCAGAATGCAGAGCGAAGTAGATTATTTTCTTTTTTTGTGCGTTGTTTTGTTTTGTTTTTTCTTTTTCATGTTCTCTCCCATTCATTATAATTTTTCAATGCAAGATGACTAAGATGAAAATGTGTTTAATAGGAATGTATGTGTAAAGCCATATCATATTGTATACTGTCTTGTGGAGGGAGGGGGGAAGAAGAGGGAGAAAATTTAAAACTTATGAAAGTGAATGTTGAAAACTAAAAATAAATAAATTTCTTTAAAAATGTTTTCTTTTCCCAGAGCGTTTTTCTTTTTTTTTAATTTAATTAAATTGTTTTTGATTAACAGAAATTTATATTCTCTCCCATCTACCTCCACACTTCCATTAAATTAAAAAGAGAAAAATAATACTCTTTTAACAAATATGTATAGTCAAACAAAATAAATTCCTAAATTGGTCTTATTCAAAGGCTATGTCTTATTTTGTATCCAGAGTCAAGGCCTCTGTGTCAAGAAGTAGGTATCATTTTTCATCATCAATCAGTCAACAAGCTTTTGTTAAGCACCTATTAACATTCAAGAACTTTGCTAAGTAATGGGGATACAAAGAAAGGCAAAAAACCAGTCCTAGCTTTCAAGGAACTCAGAGTCGAAGGGGGGAGTAAACATGTAAATGGTGACATACAAAAAGACACGTATATATATGTATATGTGATAAATTCAAGGGTGACTTGTCTTTGATAAGTCATGATGGTTCTTCATGATCCTTATCTAGACATTTACTAGCCATCTTTTTGGAAACAGACCCTGGAATTTGCCCAGGAATGAGATTGGTTCTGTGAATACACTAAGAGGGGAACAGAAGAGGAAAGTTAAGGAACACTATCTCATATAATCAGGTGTGAAAGTACAAATAGGAAGAAAGGCTAGGGCAAGATTGCAGATACTTGAAACTTGCTATCATCTGAGCTGGTCAAAGGAGGGAAGTTGGGTATAGAAATACATTTCATTCAATAAGGGAAGAGGAGGAAAAGAAGAGGAGGGAGAAAGGAGAATAAAAGAGAAGGTAGACTGGAAAGGGATTCATCCTAAGCAGGACAAACATAAGAATGTAGAAAATATTTAAAGTAGCTCTTGTTGTGGTGGCAAAGAATTAGAAAGTGAGAGGTTGCCCATTGAATGGGAAATGTCTAAACGAGTTACAGTAAATGAATGTGATGGCACACTAGTGCCCAGAAAGAAATGAGGAAGGGGATGGCTTCAGAGAATACTTCTATGAACTGATGCAGAGTGAAATGAGAAGAACCAGGACAATTTATATGTGCACAACAATATTGTGAAGACAAACAACTTTGAAAGACTTAGAAACTCTGATCAAAATGATGACTAACCACGATTCCCATGGATTCGTGATGAAACATGTTGACTACCTCTGGAGAGAGAGGTGAAGGACTCAGTGCAGAGATATATAGATACATATATGTGTGTGTGTACATATACACATGTATGTATGTATGAATATCTACACATGTGTACGTATATGTGTGTCTACATATGGTCAATTTGGAAATCTGTTTTCCTTGATGACACATGTTTATAACAGGTGTTTTCTTTTTCTTTCTTTTTCAAATGGGGAGGCTAGAAAGAGAGAGGAGGCAGATTTTTGCTAATTAAAAAAATAAACTTCTACTCAAAAAAAAGAATTTACCCAAGAATATAATTTAAATTCATTGGCATATTGTGTGCAGATTCTGTTTTCTTCCCTCTTGAAAATCAGTACATGTGCCCTTTTCCAGGTAAGGTACTATTTCTCCTGCATTGAATTGAACCTAGTAAGATAAAATTCAGTATAGATAAATATGGAAAGTCTTATGCTTGGGTTTGCAAAATCAGTTTCGCAAGTACAAGGCATGATTAAACAGTAGTCTGAGAAAGCTCTGAGGGTTTTAGTGGACTGCAAGCTCAATCTGAATGAGCAGTTATGATATGATAGCTCAAAAAAGGCTAATGAGATCTTGGGTAACATTAAGGGGACAGGGCTTCTAGAAAGAGAGAAGTGATCATCCCACTGTTCTCTGCCCTTGTCAGAATTATTATAATTACATCCTATTCAAGGCACCACAGTTTAGGAAGGATGTTGATATATGTCCAGAAGAGGACCACCAAGTTGATGAAGGCCCCTGAGTCCATGTCATAGGATGATGGTCCATTGAAAGGACTGAAGAAGGTCTAGAGAATTCTCAACAGAGATGGAACTGATGTATTCAACAGTCTAAAGGTCTGTCAAGTAGAAGAAGGATTAGGTTTGTTCTATTTAATTCCAGACCAAAACCCCAGTAATAAGGGATGAAGTTACAAAGGAGCAAATTTAGGCTTGATGTCAGGAAAAACTGTCTAGAAATTAGAATTTTCCAAAAGTGAAATGACTGCTTTGGGGATATGTTAGACTCCTCCTCCCTGGAGGTCTTCAAGCAGAGGATGCCTTTTTCTGAGGGGTTGGCTAGATGGTCTCTTCTAACTCTGAAATTCTGTGATTCTCTGAAATGTCACTGGCAGTGGCAGGGGAATTCTACCAGCGAGTTCTGCCAGGACCCGAGGGTGTAGTGAAGTCATCCAAGGCAACTAGAGGCTGCCTCAACATCTTTGTACTCATCCCAGCTATCAACCCTCCATAAGTCATTTCTGTTATTTGGAATACAAAGGTCATTCTTCCTGGTGGAGAAAATAGAAGCAACATAAAAATCAGAAACTCTGTCTTCTCTTTCTTGCCAGTTATCATTCCATCTTCCCCTGAATAGCTGTCATCACTTTTTTGTTCCTCTACTCTCAGTGTAGCTTTAAAACACAACACAACACACACACACACACACACACACACACACACACACACACACACCCTTTCCCATTTCTTGGTTTTCCTTATCAACTCATATATTAGCTCCTTATAATTCCTGACACTGTCCTTATAGGAACTTGCTAGGCTTTTGTATTCAGCCTCCTTCCCAGTCCTTGTTTTCTTCTGTATATAGAACAGACCTGTGACCTTCTATCCATATCCTTTTAAAATTTAAGTTGCTTGGTGAGACCTCTAACCATCCTCATTGGTCTCTTAAGATAACTCTTGGTTTTATTCATTGGAATTACTTTCCTTTAGGTCTTCAGATTTTTATTCTTGAGAATTTGCTAGCCCTCGTGGGAGGATTTCCCCAGTAGAATTTTAGGCCATGAGATTCCAGCTACCTTTCCTCTAAACTAACTGAAATCTGGGAAGACTGTGACCAGCTTTCTCCTCCTCCATCACAGACACTAGAAAAGAATGGTCAGTTTTGCTACCCTATAATTTCTCATAACTTTCACCCCAGAAACCAGGTCCTGGACCTAATAGGGGGTTGGGGACCTGCGGCCTCAAGGCCACATGTGGCCCCTTAGGTCCTCAAGTATTGTCCTTTGATTGAATTCAAACTTCACAGAACAAATCCCCTTAATAAAAGGATTTGTTCTGTAAAACTTGGATTCAGTCAAAAGATCACACCCAGGGACCTAGAGGGCCACATGTGGCCTCAAGATGACAGAGACTAGGATTTCCCATTGATGGGAATTTCACTTTGGCAGTTGTTGGAGGAAGGATTGGAGTAGGGAGAGATCTGAGGCAGGAAGACTAATTAAGGAGCCATTGCAATAGTCTAGGAAATAGTGAGGACCCAAAATACCATAGTAGTTTTGTGGATAGGAGAAGAGGACAGAGGTGCCACATGTTGTAGCTGCAGTCATGGCAAGATTTAGCAATGGGTAGCATATGTTGAGTAAAGGAGAGTGAGGAGTTGGGGATGACACCAAAGTTACAGTTCTGGGTAACTGGAAGGATGTTGCTGCCCATAAAAGAAATAGGGAAGTTAGAGAAAAAGGTGGATTTGGAAGGAAAGATAATGAGTGTTGTTTCAAATGTGTTAAATTTGAGATGCCTCTGGGTCATCCACTTCAAACGTCTCATAGGCAGGTAGGCTGGAGCCAAGGAGAAACATTAGGGCTAGATAGATAGATTGGGGATTTATCTGCAAAGAAATAAGAATTGAATTCAAATGAGATAGTAGACTGGGAAAAGATAGTCAGGACCAAGACAGAACCTTGGGGAACCCAAACAGTTACTAAGTATGACAGAGATGAAGATCTAGCAAAGGAGACTAAGAAGGAATGGTCAAACAGATAGGACAAAAACTAGGAGAGAGTCATGAAAGGAAAACATGGAGAAGAGAGAATATCTACCCTCTAGGAGAGAGCACTCAGTAGTGTCAAATGATGCAGAGACAACAAGGAAAAGAAAGACTAAGAAAATCCCATTAGTCTAGTGAACTGAGAAATCATTGATAACTTTGCAGACTGTGATTTCAATTGAATAGTAAGGTTAGAAGCTAAAAGAAAGCAAAAGGTTATACGCTTCTTACTACTGGTCTTCCCAAAGTTTTCCAGACACATGAACAGTCCGAAATATGTCTTGCTTTTCTCCCAAAGTGTTCACCAAAGACCATAGAGGTCCCCTTCAATTTGCCTTGAAATTCCTATCATTGAGAGTCAATGACTAGACAACAAAGGTAGGGTGTTAATTTCGTGAGACCCTTTCATTAATAAGCCTATCAGCATTTCATTCATTCAATACATATTTATTGAATACATGATATATGCAAGGTATTATGGAGGCAATATGATGTAGTAGAAAGAGTGATTGGGGGGGGGGGCAGAATATCTGAGTTAAATCAAAGCTTGGATGCTACTTATTACCCAAGTATGACATTAATTAAGCCACTTAAGTATTCTTGGACTTAGTTTTCTCATGTGTAAAACAAGGAAATTGTGCTAGGTGACATCTAAACCCTTTACAATTTTAAATCCTATAACCTGCAAAGGATACAGAGATATACAAAACACAATTCTTGGCCTCAAGGAACTTACAGTCTAATAGAAAAGGCAACGCATAGACAGAATTAAAAGAAACTAAAAGCATCACTGAAGTTTGTTTTAAATCCATGAAATAAAATAGAAGGAGAGACAGAGCCAAGACGGCAGAGTAGAAATGTCCACATACTCTAGCTCTTCCCCCACAACCCCTAAAATACCTATAAAAATATGACTCTAAACAAATTCAAGAGCAGCAGAAGTCACAAAACAACAGAGTGAAAGAGATTTCCAGACCAAGGTAACCTAAAAGACTGACAGGAAAGATCTATGGCACAGGGTGCAGAGCAGAGCACAGTCCATGTAGTGCAGCCTAGCCTTGGCCATGCAGCACCAGCAGGAACAGGACTAGAACAGTCCTTGGGGGCAGAATCCCCGGCAGCAGCTGCAGTTCTCAGATCCCTCAACCCATAAACACCAAAGAAAGTTTCAAAAGTCAATAAGAAAGCTTTTTCATCTGGGTGAGAAGGGAGTAGGGTCCTCCCCTAACCCCAACCCCTGGTGGTGGTGGCACTACAGAAGCAGTAGTGTCCATTTTTGGAGCCCTCCACCTAAAGTCCCTGGGGGAATTGACCCACTGATCTGGGTCTCAATCCTGAGTGGCAGCCCGGGGCTGAGGAAGAGTGCTGACTGGTGTGGTGGAGCTGGTGGAGGCTCTGGAATTTGCAGATGCTGGGCAAAAAAGTTTTGGTAGCTCCCAGACAAGAGCACAGTCCAGGAGAGGAGTAAACTCCTCTCCCTTGATTGTGCCATCCTGGAGGAACTGAGAACTTACAAGTCCCCAGAGTATACCCCTCTCTTGACAAAGGGCTCAAAAACCAAGTAACTGGCTGGGAAAATGCCCAAAAAAAGGAAAAAAAATAAGACTATAGAAGGTTACTTTCTTTTTATTTATTTATTTATTTAACTTTTAACATTCATTTTCACAAAATTTGGGGTTCCAAATTTTCTCCCCATTTCTCCCCTCCCCCTACCCCAAAACGCCAAGCATTCTAATTGTCCCTATTACCAATCTGCCCTCTCTTCTAACATCCCTCCCTTCCCTTCTCTCCATCTTCTCTTTTGTCCTGTAGGGCCAGACAACTTTCTATACCCCATTACCTGTATTTCCTATTTCCTAGTAGCAAGAACAATACTCAATAGTTGTTCCTAAAACTTTGACTTCCAACTTCTCTTCATCCTTCCCTCCCCACCCATTCCCTTTGGGAAGGGAAGCAATTCAATATACGCCATATCTGTGTAGTTTTGCAAATGACTTCTGTAATAGTCGTGTTGTGTAAGACTAACTATATTTCCCTTCATCCTATCCTGCCCCCCATTGCTTCTATTCTCTCTTTTGATCCTGTCCCTCCCCAAGAGTGTTGACTTCAAATTGCTCCCTTCTCCCACTGTCCTCCCTTCCATCGTCCCCCCACCCTGCTTATCCCCTTCTCCCCCACTTTCCTGTATTGTAAGATAGGTTTTCATACCAAAATGAGTGTGCATTTTATTCCTTCCTTTAATCGAATGTGATGAGAGTAAGCTTCATGTTTTTCTCTCTCCTCCCCTCTTTTTCCCTCGACTGAAAAGTCTTTTGCTTGCCTCTTTTATCAGAGATAATTTGCCCCATTCCATTTCTCCCTTTCTCCTCCCAATATATTTCTCTCTCACGGCTTAATTTCATTTTTTAAAGATATGATCCCATCCTATTCAATTCACTCTGTTCTCTGTCTGTGTGTGCGTTTGTAATCCTACCAACTACCCAGATACTGAAAAGTTTCAAGAGTTACAAATAGTGTCTTTCCATATAGGAATGTAAACAGTTCAGCTTTAGTAAGTCCCTTATGACTTCTCTTTGCTGTTTAGCTTTTCATGCTTCTCTTCATTCTTATGTTTGAAAGTCAAATTTTCTTTTCAGCTCTGGTATTTTCATCAAGAATGCTTGAAAGTCCTCTATTTCATTGAAAGACCAATTTTTCCCCTGAAGTATTATACTCAGTTTTGCTGGGTAGGTGATTCTTGGTTTTAGTTCTAGTTCCTTTGACTTCTGGAATATCCTATTCCACGCCCTTCAATCCCTTAATGTAGAAGCTGCTAGATCTTGTGTTATCTTGATTGTATTTCCACAATACTTGAATTGTTTCTTTCTAGCTGCTTGCAATATTTTCTCCTTGACAAGGAACTCTGGAATTTGGCTACACTCATCCTAGGAGTTTCTCTTTTTGGATCTCTTTCAGGTGGTGATCAGTGGATTCTTTCAATATTTATTTTGCCCTCTGGTTCTAGAATATCAGGGCAGTTTTCCTTGATAATTTCATGAAAGATGATGTCTAGGCTCTTTTTTTGATCATGGCTTTCAGGTAGTCCCATAATTTTAAAATTGTCTCTCCTGGATCTATTTTCCAGGTCAGTTGTTTTTCCAATGAGATATTTCACATTTTCTTCCATTTTTTCATTCTTTTGGGTTTTGTTTTGTGATTTCTTGGTTTCTCATAAAGTCATTAGCCTCCATCTGTTCCATTCTAATTTTTAAAGAACTGTTTTCTTCAGTGAGCTTTTGGTCCTTTTCCATTTGGCTAATTCTGCTTTTTAAAGTATTCTTCTCCTCATTGGCTTTTTGAACCTCTTTTCCCAATTGAGTTAGCCTATTTTTCAAGGTGTTATTTTCTTCAGCATTTTTTTGGGTCTCCTTTAGCAAGGCATTGACCTGCTTTTCATACTTTTCTTGCATGTCTCTCATTTCTCTTCCCAGTTTTTCCTCCACCTCTCTAACTTGATTTTCAAAATCCTTTTTGAGCTCTTCCATGGCCTGAGCCCATTGAATATTTATTTTGGATGTTTGGGATACAGAAGCCTTGACTTCTATGTCTTTCCCTGATGGTAAGCATTGTTCTTCCTCATCTGAAAGGATGGGAGGAGATATCTGTTCACCAAGAAAGTAACCTTCTATGGTCTTATTTTTTTTTCCCTTTTTGGGGCATTTTCCCAACCAGTTACTTGACTTTTGGGTCCTTTGTCAAGAGTACGGTATACTCTGAGAATCTGTGAGATCTCAGTTCCTCCAAAGTGGCACAGTCAAGCGTGTACTGGTCTGGATGCAGAGAGGGATTTTTATGTCCAGAATCTTAGCAATTACCTCTCCACAGCCACCTAGCCTCCGGTTCCGCCAAGTCAGCACTGGGGGTTGATTTTCAGATAAGCTAGATGGGCAGGGCCGCCATTCAGTGTGAAACAAAGATCAGCTCCACCAGGTCTTCCACCCAGGGCTTAGGTAAGACTCAGCTCTTCAGTGTCACCAGGGGTTTTTACGCTCCAACAATGAGTAGTCTGTACGGGCTGCTGTGCACCCTCTGTGGCTGCTGCCTGCTGCCTGCTGCTGGAGCTATGGGAAGGCCCTTCTCCCTTCCTGGCTAGCTGATAAAACCCGTCACTGACCTTTGGCGCCTGTGGGTTGAGGGATCTGAGGCCCCGCTGTTGCAACTGGAGATTCCACCCCTGAGGTGTCCTCCTCCCAGAGTCTCATTGAGTGTCACTGTGGCCAATGCTGGGCTAGGCTCTGTGCTCCACTCCACGTCTGGCACAACCAGCATTTCCATGGGCCTTTTATGTCACTGTGGGCTGGAAATCTCCTCCACTCTGTTGTTCTCCACTTCTGCTGCTCCAGAATTTGTTGAGAGTCCCTGTCTACAGGTATTTTGTGGGCTGCATGGGGAGACCCTACATAAGTCTGTCTTTCTAGTCTGCCATCTTGGCTCCTTCTCCAAGAAGGTTACTTTCTTGGTGAACAGGTATTTTCTTCCATCCTTTCAGATGAGGAAGAAAAATACTTACCATTAGACTCC
Source organism: Notamacropus eugenii (assembly GCF_028372415.1). NCBI lineage: Eukaryota > Metazoa > Chordata > Mammalia > Diprotodontia > Macropodidae > Notamacropus > Notamacropus eugenii. The sequence continues at coordinate 737,280,346 of NC_092872.1, forward strand.
TCCAAAATGAATATGCAGTGGTCTCAGGCCATGGAAGAGCTCAAAAAGGATTTTGAAAATCAAGTAAGAGAGGTGGAGGAAAAATTGGGAAGAGAAATGAGTGAGATGCAAGAAAATCATGAAAAGCAAGTCAACAGCTTGCTAAAGGAGATTGAAAAAATACTGAAGAAAATAATACCTTTAAAAATAGGCTAACTCAACTGGAAAAAGAGGTCCAAAAAGCCAATGAGGAGAAGAATACTTTAAAAAGCAGAATTAGCCAAATGGAAAAGAAGGCTCAAAAGTTCACTGAAGAAAATAGTTCTTTAAAAATTAGAATGGAGCAGATGAAAGCTAATGACTTTATGAGAAACCAGGAAATTACAAAACAAAACTAAAAGAATGAAAAAAATGGAAGATAATGTGAAATATCTCATTGGAAAAACAACTGACCTGGAAAATAGATCCAGGAGAGACAATTTTAAAATTATGGGACTACCTGAAAGCCATGATCAAAAAAAGAGCCTAGACATCATCTTTCATGAAATTATCAAGGAAAACTGCCCTGATATTCTAGAACCAGAGGGCAAAATAAATATTGAAAGAATCCACTGATCACCACCTGAAAGAGATCCAAAAAGAGAAACTCCTAGGAAGAGTGTAGCCAAATTCCAGAGTTCCTTGGTCAAGGAGAAAATATTGCAAGCAGCTAGAAAGAAACAATTCAAGCATTGTGGAAATACAATCAAGATAACATAGGATCTAGCAGCTTCTACATTAAGAGATCAAAGGGCTTGGAATATGATATTACAGAAATCAAAAGAACTAGTATTAAAACCAAGAATCACCTACCCAGCAAAACTGAGTATAATACTTCAGGGGAAAAATTGGTCTTTCAATGAAATAGAGGACTTTCAAGCATTCTTGATGAAAATACCAGAGCTGAAAAGAAAATTTGACTTTCAAACACAAGAATCAAGAAAAGTATGAAAAGGTAAACAGGGAAGAAAAATCATAAAGGACTTACTAAAGTTGAACTCTTCCATTCCTACATGGAAAGATAATATTTGTAACTCTTGAAACTTTTCTGAGTATTTAGAGTTAGAGGAATTGTACACACACACATACACACACACACACACAAATATATATATAGAGAGAGAGTGACAGAGAGCACAGGGTGAGTTGAATAGGAAGGGATGATATCTAAAAAAATAAAATTAAGGGGTGAGAGAAGAATATATTGGGAGGAGAAAGGAAGGAATGGAATGGGGCAAATTATCTCTCATTAAAGAGGAAAGAAAAAGCTTTTTCAATGGAGGGGAAAAGGGAGGAGGTGAGAGGGAAAAAGTGAAGCTTACTCTCATCACATTTGGCTTAAGGAAGGAATAACATGAACACTCAATTTGGTATGAAAATCGATCTTACACTACAGGAACATAGGGGAGAAGAAGATAAGCAGGGTAGGGGGGATTATGGAAGGGAGGGCAAATGGGAGGAGGGAGCAATTAGAAGTAAACATTTTGGGGGAGGGACAAGGTTAAAAGAGAGAATAGAATAAATGGGTGGCAGGATAGAATGGAAGGAAATATAGTTAGCCTTACACAACATGACTATTATGGAAGTTATTTGCAAACCTACACATATATAACTTATATTGAATTGCTTGCCTTCTCAGTGGGGATGGGTAGAGAGGGAGGAAGAGAGAGAAGTTGGAACTCAAAGTTTTAGGAATGAATGTTGAGAATTGTTTTTGCATACAACTGGGAATAAGAAATGGTAATGAGGTATAGAAATTTATCTTGCCCTACAAGATAAGAGAGAAGATGGGGATAAGGGAAGGGATGAGTGTGATGGAAGGGAGGGCAGATTGGGGGAAAGGGTAATCAGAATGCACGGTGTTTTGGAGTGGGGGGAGAGGAAAGGGGGAGAAAATTTGGAACTCAAAATGTTATGGAAACGAATGTTGAAAACTAAAAATAAATAAATAAACATTTTAAAAGAAAGAAAGAAAAAATCCCCTTCAACATTTTGTACTTCAATTAAAGTCTTATTATGCTTGGTTCTTTTTCTAATTCACCTCCAGATTCTTTTAATGACTATTGTTCATATTAGATTAAGGCTAAATGAACAAAGGCCACTTTAACAAGCAACAGAATTTACGTTAACACTACTATAAAATAATTCAGCCTCAGTAATATATTAATTTGCTTATTAGAACTTCCTTCACCACAAAGCATCTCAACAGGTTAGACTTCATGCTGGGAAAGATTCACTAGACATTTCCAATCATTTAGAGTTGCAATGTTTTTTTTTAATAATTGGATTTTAATGTGTTGTTCATTATTTCAATAATTATTTCACCAAAATTATATTTATGGATTTTCCCAAATAAATTAGAGTTTATTTCCATTTTAAAATAAAATAAAATAGAAGGAAGGCCAGGAGGAATCAGACATAAGTAGTTCGACTTTGAAAGTTACATATTGATTCTGGGTCATGTGGGCAACAAGATGGCATACTAGACATTTTCTCCTACCCCCACAAACCCTTAAACCTCCCCAAAATAGAAATTATGTGTCAAGGATAAAGCAACTTCAGCTGTTTCCATGATCTAAGACACCAAGAATCCAAAAGAGGCTTAAAAAAACCCCACACCTGAGAACTGATGCTCGCTGACCCTGAGTTCATTCAGTAGCCTTCTTACACTTTCTACTCTACCCCCAGTGAGGCTACACTACAAAAAAGGCCTGCATAAAAGCCCATCCCTATACCCCAGTCTCCCCTTACTCCTTCCAGAGCCTTAAGGACTCCACCTTGAGGCTGTGGAAAGTTTCTCAAGTCTCAAAAGCCAACTTGGTTAAAGCCTTTCAGGATCAAAAAGCTACTGAGAGATGCAACCCAGTAATACCCAATGTGCAAAGCTCTGAACTTCTAGGGAAAGCAGGCTCTCAACTATCAGTGCATAGACATAGTAACTATGTATTGAAATAGACAGTTACACAATAGTGGCAGGAAACTCTAATATCCCTCTATCAGTTTTAGATAAGTCTAACAAAAAGATTTTCCAAAAGGCAAACTGTAAAACTGAATACATTTCTAGATAAACTAAAAGTCTTATGGCATCTTCTAAATACTACTGCAAAAGAACATACATATTTCTATGTGTCACATGGAACTTTTACAAAAATTGACATGTATTAGGACACAGAGAAATTGTCAACAAATATAAAAAGGCAGAAATAATTAAAACATCATTCTTATACCATAATGCAATAAGAACAGAAATTGGTTCAGGGATCACAAATGAAAGCTACATTTTGACTTTTATTATATGCTTTAAAAAAAAAAAGCAAGCTGGATATAATAGATATTTGCAAATTTATGTACAATCCTATTTTGCTATTGTCTATGGAAGACAATTATACTTTTTGTTAAGTTCAGAAAAAAATTAGTTAATACAATTAATTTAAAAGGTAGCAAAAAAATGTACCATGTGGTTAATATTATGAAATTTCCAAGAAAGAAATGATTACTTCTGCCTACGGTTATCTGAGAAGGTCTTCAGGGAAACCTGGGCCTTGAATGTTAAGAGGCACAAATGGTGGCAAAGTCATTTCTTCAAGTAGAATAAGCTATTTAACTAGAGTACAAAAGAAAAATGAGCCAGGTAGTAGATATCTTTATATATCAGACTATATCAGACTAAGTGATTTGGATTTTATTCTGTAGGTCATGAGAAGCTATAAAAGGCATTTGAGGCAGGTAATACACCAATCTGGGGTGTGGGAGGTATTCAAGGGAGGACTCATACCTCTGGTGTGAGGACATGCCAAACCCATTTCAGGGCTGTTCATCCAATTTTGCCATCCACCTATCACCCAGCTCTCACCTGTGGCTCCAAGAAGGTGCAACATGTGCAATGGCCACACCTCAGCACAACTGTCTTGGCAGATTGGCTAAACCAGGTTGACGATAACCAACAAGTCTCGAATTTGTCAGTGAGTTAGGAGGGTCTACCCCAAGTATGTGACGACTTTCCCTGACAGAATGGGTGAATGAGAACAATTTGTTCCAAAGGCTGTATAGCACTTAGAGTTTGGTCAGGAATCAAAGATGCCAAAGTCATCCATTGTATCCTGGGCCATTGCCAGTCATCTTGACTTTTGTTCTGCCATTGGACTTTGATGACTCAGGGAGAGTGAGCCTGACAATTTTGTGTAATTCTGCTTCACTTAAATCCAGTTCATATACAAGTCATCACCACTGATGTCACTGGTCTTCTTCCAAAATGAAGGATGAATGACAACATACCAATCTAAGATGACTCTGACAGGAAAGTGTAGGATGAGCCCAGAGTCAGAGAAACCCATTAAGAGGCTACCGCTTGAGGAAATGAAGAGTTTAAGTGAGATGCTGTTCGAGGGAATGTCAAGGAAGGAACGGATTCAAGGAATACTGGAAAGGAAGAAAATGTCAGACTCAAGGGAATATGGGACATGATGGAGAGGAAGGAGCCAAAGATGATTCCCAGGCTTCAGCTGAAGGTGGCTGAGGCAATGGTAGTGCAAGAGATTTCCAAGTCAGGAAAGGTTATGGGCTTGTGATGGAAGACAATGAATTCAGGTATAGACAATTGGGTTGAGGACCAACTGTTCTGCTGTACCTCATCAGCAAATCCCAAGACCCTCTCTGCTAGTTGTTTATTGGTACCACCTCTCCTCTTGACCTTGCATGCAGTAGGTGGTTAATAAATCACTATTATATTTAATTAAATGGAATTGAACTTCCCCACTCTTTTCTCTGTGGTCTGTCCTGGCTAGACCCCATCTGAAGTTTTGAGTTGGGTACTAGGCACAACAGCTTAAGAAATACATTGACAAGCTGGAGAGCATCCTGAAGAGGGCAAAGGATGGCAAAGGGCTTTGGGATCATGACATATAAGAATCTCTTAAGGGAACTGAGGGTTTTGGCCTTGAAAAGAAAAGAACTTGAGCTTTTCATGAGGCTTCATGACCACTGCTATCAAGGACATCCTCGAATAGCCATCCTCTGGAAGAGGGATCTGATGTGTGCTTGGCAGAAATGGGAACACCAGAGTGAGAAGAGTGTTGTCACATTTGTTGTAGATGTCATCCTAGAGGAGGTCCAGGTTGCATTTGATGGCTGCTGTGGTTTATTCCATCCACAAAATCCTATGATTCTGAGTTCCTACCAGTCAGCTTGGAACGTGGGAGACTTTCCTTCTCCTTTGCCTTCTTCTTTAAAAGTAGCCAAAATACCTCCTTTAAGGCTTTTATTACTTTTTTGGAACAAGGAAACTTCTTCTTCCCCTCCCCTCCCAAACTGTTTCATCAGTCTATCAGTAACTTCCAGTGTGGAAAATCCTTCTGCAAACACAAATCGGCAACTCATTGGCAACCTAGAGGCTTAGAGAACTGCTGGGGATAATGGCATCATGTCACATGTGGAACAACTGAGGCATATGCAATGATTTAGTTAAGAACAGAGAAAATTGGAGTAGGGGTACAACCACTGTCTCTAAATCTTTGGAGGTCTGGTATGTGGAAGGAATAAATGTATCTGGTGTTTCTCTAGAAAGCAGAGCAAAGACCAATGGATTTTGGAGAAGGGAAGATTTTTCACATAGTATAAGGAAAAATTTTCTAACAGAATAGTTGACCAAGGAGTGGTTTACTTTTAAAAGTAATTTCCTGTCACTGGAAGTATTTAAGCCTGCCGGAGCTTCTTTAGAGAAGGTTCTTTTTAAAAATTGAAACATGAATTGTTATTATTTTTTATTGTCATTAAACTTTGCTATCTGTTCATGGTGTATTGACATTTTTTAAATTAAATTTTTTTTTCATCAACAAAAATCTGCCTTTTCTTTCTCCTCCCTTCCTTCCCCCCACATTGAGAAAGAACAAAATCCCTGTTACAAACATGTATAGTCAAGCAAAATGAATTTTTGCATAGGCCAGCTCCAAAAAGAATAAAATTCAATCTGTACAGTCAGAAGGTGGGCACATGTACAAAAATATTTATAGCAGCTCTTTTGTGGTGGCAAAGAATTGGAAATTGAGGGGATGCCTATCCATCAGGGAATGACCGAACAAGTTGTAGTCTATGAATGTAATGGAATACTATTGTGTTATAAGAAATGATGAGCATGCAGATTTCAGGAAAACCTGGAAAGACTTATATGAACTGATGCTGAGTGAAGTAAGCAGAACCAGAACATCATACAGAGTAACAGCCACATTGTGCAATGGCCAGTTTTGAAAGTCTTAACTCTTCTCAGCAACACAATGATCTAAGACAATTCCAAAAGACTCATGATGAAAAATGTCATCCACATCTGGAGAAAGAACTATGGAGTCTGAATGCAGATCGAAGCATACTATTTTCTTTTTTTTCTTTCTTGTGGTTTTCCTCTTTTGTTCTGATTCTTCTTTCACAGCATGACTAATGTGGAAATATGTTTAATATGTTTGTACATGTATAACCTTTATCAGATTGTTTACTGTCTTGGGGAGAGGGGAGGGAAGGAAGGGAAGGAAAAACTTTGGAACTCAAAATCTTACAAAAATGAATGTTGAAAACTATCTTTACATGTAATTGGAAAAAATAAAATACTATTAAGTGGAGTAGGGGAAGAAGGTGGGCAGCATGTTTCAACATGTCACTGCATTGACTAGTTCTAAAGTCTTTTAAAGTTGATCGATTTTACCATGTTCTTGTCATTGTAGAAACCGTTTTCCAGGTTCTGTTCCCTTTCCTTTTCATCAGCTCATGCAAGTCTTCCCAAGTTTTCCTGAAACCATCCCCTTCACCATTTTCCCATTACTTTCAAAAAACAAACCACAATTTTTTCAGTCATTTCCCAATTGGTGGGCAGCCTCTCAGTTACTACCAAAACAAAGGATTGCTGGAAAAAGAAAATTTGTCCAGATGGGTTCATTTCTTTGTAGAGGGAATTCTTGGGAGGTTAGAGTAGATGATCCTTAAGGTTTAGATGATCTTCTGAATCTCAGTGCCTACTTTTCCAAATCTAGGAATTGTTTGATTATAATTAAATAACTAATAGGCACTGGGGGAACAGACAAATGATGAGTGCTGCCCACTGAGTGTGCTCCCTGATAGGAGAAACAAGGCAGGCAGGCATATTTTCTTTTTTTTTTCTTTTTTTTTTATATAATTATTTTATTTGTTTTCAGTGTTCTATAATCACTTCCACACATCTTAGATTTTTTCCTGTCCCTCCCCCTCCTTACTCCCTCCCTCCCCATTCCCTCCTCGAGACAGCTTGCAATCTTATATAGGTTCTATACATACATTCCCATTAAATACAATTTCAGCACAGTCATGTTGAATAGAAGAATTAAAATGAATGGGAGAAATCATAAAACAAAACAAAACACAACACGAAATAAAATGGTCTGCTTCATTTTGCAATCCAATTCCACAGTTCTTTCTCTGAATGTGGAAGGCATTTTGCCTCTAAAGTCCATTGGAAATTTTTCAGATCCTTGCATTGCTATGAAGGACTAAGTCTATCAGAAAAATTCCTCACAGACTGTGGTTGTTGCTGTGTACAAAGTTCTCCTGGTTCTGCTCCTTTCACTCAGCATCAGTTCATATAACTCTTTCCAGGCCTCTCTGAAGTCTTCTTGTTCATCATTTCTTATAGCACAATAGCATTCCATTACATTCTTATACCACAGCTTGATCAGCCATTCCCCAATTGATTGATATCCCCTTGATTTCCAGTTCTTGGCCACCACAAAGAGTGCTGCTATAAATATTTTTGTGCATGTGGGACCCTTTCCCATTTTTATGATCTCTTAGAGATACAGTCCTAGAAGTGATACTGCTGGGTCAAAGAGTATGCACATTTTTGTAACCTTTTGGGTACAGTTCCAAATTGCTCTTCAGAATGGTCACAACTCCACCAACAATGAATTAGTGTTCCAACTTTCCCACACCTTCTCCAACATTTATCACCTTCCTCTTTGTCATGTTAGCCAATCTGATAGGTGTGATGTGGTACCTCAGAGTTATTTTGATTTGCATCTCTCTAATCAATAGTGATTTAGAGCATTTTCTCATATGACTATAGATAGCTTTAATTTCTTCCTCTGAAAACTCAAGCAGGCATATTTTCAATAGAACTATGCACACATGCAAAAACGCAGTAATTACTCAAGTGTTCTGAGTGAGAGGTCTGAGTCAGGGAATGTACTGACAGGCTGGAGAGCAGGAAAAGCTGATTAGGAAATGTTTTCTAAAGAAGGTATTCTGAAGCTTTAATGTGAGGGGGGGGCTTACATGGCACGGTTAGTGGGAAGATATGGCCTGTGCCAGCAAGGTTCTTCCCAGGGGTAGCTTTGAGTTGACAGAATGATGATCATATGAGAAATATCATAGAAAGCCTGGTTTGAGTGTCAGTAAGAAAGCAAACTGTCAGACCACAGGGAGTAAGAGGTGCGACTGTAACACCTTAAGGAAGCTGTTAAGTCACATGCATTGGGTTTCCACTGGTGGTGTTTGCTGTTGTTCAGTCTGGCACTCTCCCTGCCCTCTGAACCCTTAATAAATGCTTATTGATCGATTGATCTAGCCCTAGCCTGTTTGACCCCTGACCTTCAACTCTATTATCAGCAACAGTAATAACAACACTAGCCGTAATGACAGCTAACATTTATGTGTTTCAAGGTTTGCAGAGCACTTTACACATATTATCTCATTTGCTCCTCACCACCACAGCTCTGTGAAATAGGGGCTGCTATTATTCCCATTTTATAGATGAGGAAACTGAGGCACTTCCAGGTTAAATGACTTGCCCATGGTCACACAGCTAGTGATGTCAGAGGTCAGGTCTGACTTCAGGTAATCCTCACCCCAGGTTCAGCACTCTGTTTGTCATATACCTTGGTGTGTTGTATCACCACTATCCATTAGACAGTTCCAACTGGATGACTTCTAGGCATCTCAAACTTCCTATGTCCAGCACAGAACTCATTGTTTTTCCCCTCGGACCCATCTTCCTGCTGAACTTCCCTGTTTCTGTCTAGACCACTAACATCATTCCAATTATCCAGATTTACAAACTCAGACTCATCCTTGGATCTTCATTCTCACTCACCATACACATACAGTCAGTTGCCAATCTTGTCAATTATACCTTTGCAACAGCTCTTGCATCCATCCCCTTCTCTCTACTCACATTGGCTGCCATCTTAGTTCACGCTCTCTTCACTTTTCACCTGGATCATTGCCATATCATCCTAATTGGCCTCCCTTCTTCCAATCTTTCCCATCTCCAATCCAGCCTCTACACAATGGCCAAAGGGATATTAATAAATCATAGATTTGATGATGTCACTTCCTTTTCAAGAAGCTCCAGGGACTCCCTCTTACCTCTGGATAAATTACAGGAAAGCAAACTGTACATAGAAAAGTTTGCAGGATTGTGCTCTCCTGTTCTACTCTATATATGGAAATATATTTCATTTTATTTGTTGTTTTTTTAAAGTTCAGAATAATAAATCAATGAAACTGGAAAAGCCACAAATTCCCCTGGCATTTAAAGCTTGTCACAATCTGGGCCAAGTCTGCCCTTCCAGACTTATTATTCCTAGTTCAGCCAAATTGGCTCACTTGCTATCTATCCCTTACTCAGGCCATTTTGCTGCCTACCAATGGACCTTAACTAGTCTGTTTCCCACACCTGGAATTCCCTCTCTCCTAACTTCTGGTTTTCTCATATCTCTAGTCTCTTCCTGTTAACATCAGACCAGATAGGGCTCATTGCTTAGGGTATAGGTGACTAGAGATAGTAAATAAAGTCATTCCTGCCCTTTATTCCCTAACTTCCTTTTGTGTCTTGAAATTTAATGAGCCATCCTAACTCTAATAAATTACATATGTAAGTCATTTTAAGCCTAGGGCCATCGCAATAGCCCCTAAGGTTCACGTGGTTCTCTCCTATTTTGCTTTAGGGAGTTTATGTTAAACAAAAATTTAGAGGTACAATCAAGGTTGCTCAGAGCCCTCAGAAAAATTCCTGTTGTTTAAATAGAAGTTTGATTCTCTCTTAGGAAGCTAGGTGGTGCAGTGATCAGATTGCCAGGCCTTGGAGTCGCAAGCCTCAAACACTTCCTAGCTGTGTGACCCTGGACAAGTCACTTAACCCTGTTTGTCTCATTTTCCTCATCTAGAAAATGAGCTGGAGAAGGAAATGGCCAACCACTCCAGTTCTTTTTGGTCCAGAAAACCCCAAATGGGATCACAAATAGTCACACATGACTGAAAACAAATGAACAGCAACAACAATAATTTGGCTCTCTGCCTCAATTTCAGTTTGTCTTTATTGCTGGCTCATCCTTGACCTCTTTGTGCTTGAGGAAAATTCAGATTACCAGCAACATTGGGGTAAAAGAATCAAACACAGCATGTTACAGTGTTTATTAACAGGCAGAAAGGGGAAATTGGGGAAGGATAAGAACTTTTTCTTAGGGCTTCCCTCAGTCTCTGATCTGAAAGGGACTCTCCTTGACTCCTTCCTTCTCTGGGTCTCAGTTTCCTCCTCTACAAAATGGGTGTTTTGGTCCTGTTTTTTGCTTTGGTCTCACAGCTCAGTCTTTCTTTTTTTCTTTTTCCTTTCATCTCTTGTCCCTGTGCTACTAATTCTTTCTAACCCAGCTCTTAAAGCCCCTATGCCTCTCTCTGGGCTACCAGATTCTCAGATTTCCACATTTGGAACTGATGTTCTATGTAATACAAATCCCACAGGGCTTAGCCAAATCTCCCCAGCTAAAACCTCCACACTTCCCTCTGTGGCATCATTAGTCTGGGACTTTGCACATCTAGTATAAAGCCTTTGAAGTGTTGGGGTCTTACCGCCCTTAGACTTCAAAGCTCAGCTCAAATGCTGCCTTCTTCTTTCCTGATCCCTCAGGTCTTAGTACCCCTTCCCCCTCAGCTTGCATTCACTTTGTACATGTTTTGTGTTCTTTCCCATGACAGGATGTAGTCTACTCTGTTAGACAGTGAGCTCGTTGAGGACCAGGACTGTCTTTTGCTTCTTTTTGTCTCCTCCTTGGAGCTTTATACAGTCCCTGGAACACAGTAGGTGCTTAATAAATGTTTATTTACTGATTGACGACTGAAGGACAGGAACTTTTTCTTTTTTTTCTTTTTTTGTATATTCAGCACCTAGATCATAATAGGTACTTAACAAATGTTTGTTGATTGGTTGAATGATTCCAGAGAGAGGCCAAGGAAAAAAAAACCCAACAACAATTTTTACCCTCAAGGAATTTATATTTGAAAGGTTTAGACTGATAGACAAAGTATTTGTTAAGGCTTCCTAAGGGCCAGGCTCTGTGCTAAGGATTCTAAAGGGGAAATACACCACACAAAGGGGAACTGGAAAGGGGGAGGGGAATGCTAGATGTACGATGATGTCATCGACCTCAGATGGAGGTCTAGATGTGGGCTCAGGGTGGTTTTAGGTGGAGAAGAGGCTGAGATGTTGTTGGAGGGGTGGAGACATGCATGAAGGTGGCAGGGCTATGAGTGCTGGACAAATACTTGGTGGCCAGGGAAAGATAACCTGTGGCCTACGGTTGGGAGCAGAGTCAGTCTGTGGCTAGGTCTATGGGCCAGCATGTGGCTAGTAAAGGGAGGGAAGCCAAAAGCTCTCACTTCTTAGCCAAGTGCTGTTGGAAGAGGCCTAGCTTCAATTTTCCATTTTAGACCTCATGCATAGTGACTGCCCAGCTACAAAGAACATTTAGCTGGCCCTCCACCCAGATTTCCAGAGAGCGAGAATCTGCTCCCCAGCAAAAGCTAGAAAGAAACTCAGAGGTTCTTTTCCAATAGTGCAGGAAGGTGACCATACGGGCCAATAAAAGCAGCTTCCAGCAGCTAGATGCAAAGGAAGGCAGGCTGGGCTAATTGTTTTTACCAGTGGAAATGTCATTAAAGCTGCTTTATAGAATATTGTTGCACAATAAGAGATGGTGAAAGAGACTTTTCCAGAGAAATTTGGACCCAACCCATGCAGTCTGAAGTGTGTATAATTGGGAGGAAGTTTTATACAGAAATAACAACGTTTCAAAGAAAATCACCTTGGAAGGAATTCTGATCAATGCAGCAACCAACCTTGGCTCTGGAAGAATGATGAAGTATGATAGATCAACCCATGGATGCTGGCTTTGTTTACCTACACTCATTTGTGCTCAAGGATTTGAGGGAGAGGTGAGGAGAGAGAAGCTATAGACAGAGTTCCCCCACCACCACCAAAAAAAAAAAGGAAGAAAGAAAAGAGGGTCTTTGAAGCATTTTTAAAACAGCCTAGAAAAGAGCAGAAGGAAATTCAGAAGCAAAGACACACAAGGACCACAGATATGTATGTATATGTATATGTATATGTATATGTATACATATATGTGTATATATATATAGGGAGAGACAGAGACAGAGAGAGACAGAGACAGAGAGCATTCTCCTTGGCTATGTGAACCCGAACTAAAGGTGAGGCTTGCTGGGTGTCAGCTGACATCTAAAGTAAGACAGTAAGTGGCAATTCAGCTCACCCACCGTTACTGGCCTGATCGCAGTCACCCCCAAGAGTGCCTTACCAGAAAAGAGCAGGACAGAAAGTCTTAAAACGTCCTTGAATGTTTCAAAGGACCCATTGTCTGGGTATAGGATAGTGAGGTTAGCTCTGGAAGGGACCTTAAAGGTTATTCGATGCAAACATTTATTTTGTAGACGAGGTAACTGAGACCTAAATAGGCAAAGTGATGACACCCATCCAACAAGTCTTCTGTAAATTCTGCCTCTGGCCACTTCTACAAGGGTGTTATTCCCCTCAGATTTGCCCAGCACTTTGCCTGGTGCAAAAGAGGGCTACAGAAGAAGTAAAATACAGTCCCTATAGAGCTGCCTCATATCCTGGGTTCGAGATCTGCCTATGATACATCTTGGCTGTGTGACCTTGGGCAAGTCACCTAAACTCTTAGAACTTGGCCTTGCAGGCCTTGAGGTAGCTTGCTTTCACCTAGATACTAAGCTTCCAAGAGGCTATCTGTCATCACTAGTAGAGGGAGTTCCCTCCTTTGGGAGCTACCTGTACTAAAGAAATTCAAGGTCCAGTCCCTACCCCCTGCCTTAAGGAGCTTCCTGACTCCGAGGGATGAGCCCAGTACATATGAGACTGAAGAGGCACCTCATGGGAAGGGACCATAAGAGGAGCCCTGGAAAGGGGGTGGATTTGGGGGCTAAAACATCAGGGTTCAAATCCTAGAGCTGCCACTTCTTACCTGTGTGACTTTTGGAAAACCACTTTACCTCTCTGGGCCTCAGTTTCCTAATCTGTTAAATGAGGGGGTTTAGACTGGATACCCTCTGAGGGTCTCTTCTGGTTCAAGCTTCAGGAAGATAGTGAAATTCAAAGGCGTGAGAGAGCAGTGTTATTCCGAGTGTCCACAGAAGCCCTTGTGGTGTCACAGTCTGGGGCTGTCATCAGTTCAGCTATTTAATTAGATGGATATTACAAGGGCACACTGTTTTTGGCATCTTCTAATTGTGCTGTGAGGATTGACTTTCCCCCCTCGTCATATTCAAAGAAGGTAGAAGTAGAAAGGAAGCCTTCTGAAAATTTAAAAACAAAAGCTACAAAGGATCCCCTGTGTGAGTAAAATTGGCTCAGGGATGCAGCATGTGTTTTCCAAGGGAGAGAGGAAGAGAAACAGATAGAAAGGGGGGGAAGGGAGAGACAGAGGAAGGGAGAGAGAGGGGAAAGGAAGAGAGACCTACAGAGGGAAAGAAATCTAGCCAAAGATAAATGAGATGAAGACAGAGGGAGAGAGAAGGATGGAAGGAGGGGAAGAAAGGGAGACAGAGGGAGGGAGGAAAAGGCAGACAGAGAAGGAGGAAGGGAAGGAAAGGGGGAGGGAGCAGGAGGGAGAGATGGGAAGGAGGGGTGAAAGGAAGACAGAGGGAGAGAGAGGTAAAGAGAGAGGAAAGGAACAAGGAAAGCCGAGAAAGGAAGTGTGGGAGAGAATTGAAAAGACAAAATGAGAGGCAGAGATAAAGACAGAAGATAGGGAGGGATAAAGTAAAGAGGAGGAATAGAGAGAGAAAAGAGGGAGGGGGAAGGAGGAAAAGTATACAGCACATAGTGGTAGCATTTGGTCTATGTACTATGTCTAAGCCTTCCATCTCCCCCTGCACCCATACCCCAACTCAGCAATACCAATGTTGGGGGCCATGATGAGAGCCCAACTTAGATTCAATATATCTGTACAGCAGAACTCTGAATTTCTTGTAGTCTCCACAGAGGAAAAGAGGAAGAGGAGGAAGGGGTCCCTGAGCCATGGAGCAATCCTGCCTCCTCCTAGGCATCACAAACAATTCACACGCTGAAGTGGTCAGACTGACCTGTACTTGGGGGCAAAGTGGCAGGCTGGCTATGAGAACTGAGTCTGGCCTGGGGCTACAGGGCGGACAATCTATTCTTAGCCCTGTCACACATGCTCTATCTGGCCTAGGGGCAGTTTCTCCTTCTCACTTTATGTGTGGAAGTCATAAATGAGATCCCTGCCCAGCTCCAAGACAGTGGGGAAGCAAAGTTCTGGTTCAGGATAGAAAAATCATAATAAGGATTTTCCCAAACAGAAAAGTGGGACACGCAGCTGCCATTTCACTTGCTCCCAAGTCTCAAGATCCTCTTCCCCACTTCCTGCCGTCCTATGATTGTCCCTCCATCTCCATGGCTGAAGCTCACTCTTGAGATAGACAGCTTGGCCAAATTTGAAAGTCCTCTGTGGTGTGCCAGGCCTGTTCTGCTGACAGCTCTAACTGCTGTGTCTTTATGACTAGTGAAGAGGAGAGGTATCAGAAGATGCCAAGCTGGGTTTATCCCAGGTGCTGTGCAATTGGAAACTGGCTGCCTCAGCCACTAAGGTCAGTGAGGGATTTTCCATTACAACAGGAGTAAATTTGGAACTTAAAGGTGTCCTCACAATATTGGTTCTCTGGTATTTAACGTTGGTCCCATGGAGTTGAAGTACTAAGGCATTCGCGTTCTCATCCACTCAAGGGGCTCCTGTGCTACAGAACCAAGTATTTTGTTTAGACTAGGCTCAACCTTGAGGAGAAGGAGAAGGGGCCCCCTGTTCTTACCCTCATTGGCTCACTTACCTCCCACCCTGGCATCCTCAGGGATGATTTTATTTATGAATCATGTCTAGGATCTTCTCCAACATGAGAGGAATAAGAAAAATACTCAATGTATAATGTGAGTCAGGTATGGGATAGGTAATTTATTCCTGTACACAAAAGAAACACTAACCACAGGAGGGTCATAAATGGCATTTGACTAGACAAGCTCAGGACAGGATTTGGTAACTTAAATTCTAACTACTGTTACAATCTATCAGAAGGTTGATACTTAAACTTCATCAGCACATGAAGTAGTCTGCAGGATGTCAGTTACACATTTTACATTTCACCTTGGTGCTACACTGTCCAAATCATTCCTGGCACACACCTGCTGGTAAAACTCGGACTAATCCTCTTTTTAGAGGTTGCCCTGTCTAAGGCAGAAGCTTTCCCTGCCACTTTCCTGCTCCTGTCACTGCCTCATTGTACCCAGGACCTCTAGACCTCTTGAATTCACAACATTGCCTCCAATCCTCGACACATCTATAAATTACATGAGCTACATTGGTCAAGAGAGTTCTCACACTAACAGAATCGCATATAACCAATATATTGACATACTAAAGGTAGCATAGATATTATAGACAAAAAATTAGGCTTATGAAACAGATCATTTAGTAATCAACTAGTAATTAGTATGCTTTTCAAATATACTTACTGTAGGGTTTTTTTATCAGCTACTTGAGAAATGTTACTTGAACATCTACTAATAGTAAAGACACTATGTAGGCAACTAGGGTTTGGGATAGGGATATGACATGCCTACATGAGAAGAGAAGTAACAGCCCAAGGAGATGATAAGGGCCCTTGCTGAGTGAACGGCTGAGGACTCTGGGCTCTTTCAAGGGCCTTTTTTCTCTAATCCCTAGATAAACTTATGTCCCTAACTCCCCTTCAAAGATAAGTCTTCTGTACCTATAGAATGATGTATCTGATTATTTTCTTCTACCCTTGTTGTGTAAAACATAATTTCCTCAAGGGGTGAGATTGTTAATTTTGTTCTTGTGTCCCTGTTGTTCCCTGTATGAATAAAATTATAGGTCCATTCCATATCCCTATTCAGGGTCATGTGTATTTTAGATTGTTGGTTTTTCTCTGACCACACACATAATTTCATTGGTACATGGTAGAGGTCAAACATGATGTCAGTCAGCTGCACTATGGCCCCTGTGGCTGGAACTAGATTAAAATGTAAAAATTGGGAAATATTTAACAGAGGAAATAAAAATGCAATAGGACATAGTTAATGTTAATATGTGGTTTTCTAAGGCAGTATGCAGCTGCCACAGAAACTTCTGTCAGGTTTGTTGGTTTATTCTATTTGAGTTTGATACCACTGGTATAGAGAACTCCCAATGAAGAAACTCCCTCTACTAGTGCATACTGGCACCTGATTAGCAATTTATGGACAGCTCAGAGAGTGAAAAGCTCTCCGAATCCCACACTCAATATGTGTTGAAGGTGAGATTTGAATCCAGCTCCAGAGTCAGTTCTCTATCCACCATGCCATACCATAGTAAGTGCTTAATAAAATATCTATCAAATTGGATTGACCTGGACTTCCTTCTGCAATATTCTCATTAAGTGGTCACTCAAGTCTTTTCTTGAAAACCTCTAGAGAGGGGAAGCCCTCAGGGGGTCCTTCCACTTTGGAATAGCACTATATCTTAGAAAATCAGGAGCCTAACGTGGCCACCCTGAAAGTTCTGCCCTTTGGATACCCAGGTCTGCCCTCTGGGACCAAGCAGAACACACCAAAACTCCATGAGCCCTTTCCAAACTCTTATGTCTGCATGTGAGCCTTCTTTAAACTAAAAATAATGGTTTGGAACTTGGGGTCCATGAACTTGATTTTAAAAACTATTTTGATCATGGTGATTCAATGTAATTGGTTTCCTTTGTAATCTTATACATTTTATTTTATGCATTTAAGAACATGATTCTGAGAAGGGGTCCAGAGGCTTCTCCAGGACCAGGTTAAGAACCATCTCAGCTGCTAAAATAAACACCTCCAGATCCTTCAACTGATCCATAGATGGATTAGACTGCAGCCCCTTCAGTATTCTCTCGTCACCCATCTCTGACTACTAGTCAACTCATCAATGTTCTCCCTCCCTCCCTAGATTCCTTCCTTCTTAGTCCTTCCTTCCTTCCTCCTTCCATCCAAATCCTTCCTTCCTTCCTTCCTTCTTTCCTTCCTAGTCCTTCCTTCCTTTCTAGTCCTTCCTTCCTCCTTCCCTCCCTCCCTTCTGCTCCCTTTCTTGTCTTTCTTTCCTTCCTAGTCCATCCTTTCTTCCTTCCCCTCTTCCTTCCCAGAATTTTCCCAAGGACTGTGCATACTTGCACCTGCTCCTGTGTGCTCCATTTCTCTCTTGTGATTCTCTCCTTCTACATAGTTCCCCCATCTGTGCACTCCTCAGGTCCTGGCAGTGGGAAAGGAGTACATATCCAAAGGCTATAGGTATGGATTATAGAGGCACTCCAAAAAGACTAAGGACAGTGTCAAGCTATTAAAGCTTAAATCAAATATTAAAGCTTAAAACTTCACTAAGACACAAAATTATGTCACATTCAAAGTACACTAGCCACATGCAAGTAAATAATGGTAATAACAATAATAAATCTGTATCATCTACCTACCTACCTATCTAAATATCTATCAATCAATCTATCTATCTCTTTATTGCTTTGAGGACTGCATAGTGCTTTGCACAGATTATCTCAGCTGATCCCTACAACAGGCTTATGTGAAAAGGTCTAAATTATTCCCATTCTACAGATGAAGAAATTGAGGGTGGGAGAGCTTATTGCCCTGGGTCATACATCTGGTGACTGGAAATCAGTCCCTCTGGACTCCAGGTCTAGCTTTCTATGCATTATGCAATTATACAGCATCATACTGGATCTGGGGAATTGGGGGGGGGGGGGGCGAGGAGGGGGTTGGGCAAGCATCACCATCTATTCCCTAAAGCATGTGCTGAGCTGTCCTATCAACTCTGTTGGGTTTGGAGCTTGAGGCTCCTGAGGGATCTTTTGTTCTCCTCCAAGTTCCTACAGGGGTAAGAAGGGTGCATCAGAGCAGAAAGGATTGACTGCTGACTCCTAGCACAGTGCTTAGACATAGTAAGAACTCCAATCCACATTGAATGATTGGATCCATCTTCTCCTCTGTCTTGCTCCTGTTCCTGATCATATCTCACACTTGTTGGTCTGAAGTATGGTCACTTCACATAAAACTGGTTTTGATCCTAAGGATGTCAAAAACAGAAAGAAAGGTTCCATATTCGCCCAAATATTTGTAGGAGAATTTTTGTGTGTCTTAGCAATGAACTGGAAACAAAGTAGATGCCCTTCTGTAAGAGAATGGCTAAACAAATTGTAGTATGTGAATACGACAGAAAATTGTTGTGATCCAAGAAACAGTGAATCTTGAAAAGTAGCGTTGTATAGTGGACAGAGAGCTGGCCGCAAAGCCAGGAAGACCTGCTTCTGACACATAACATGACACCTACTGACCATGTGACTCTGGGTAAGTCATATGACTTTTCTTTAAGTGTTCAGCAAGAGCATAAGTTGCAGGGAAAAAATGTCAAACTACAAAGGTAGAGGGAATTCCCTGTGTTTATTTTTTGATCAGTCGTTTTCAGTCATGTCCAAATCATGACCTCATTTGAGGTTTTCTTGGCAGAGATGCTGGTTTGCCATTTCCTTCTACAGCTCATTTTACAGATGAGGAAACTGAAATAAATAGAGTGAAGTGAATTGATCTGAACTCAGGAAGATGAGTCCTACTGACTCCAAGCCTGGGAGGTTCAGTCCATGTCTCTATTCTATATGCCTAGCACCTGTACTAAGTTCTAGGGATATAATGGAGGACATATAAACTGATACAGAGTAAAGAAAGCAGAACCAGGAAAACAGTGTACAGAATGACCATAATAATATAAATGGAAACAACAACCACGACAAATCAAAACTAAACGCTCTGAAGTTATAATGATCCAACTTGGCCCTAAAGTGTTAGAAGAAAAACCCTTCCTCTCCTTCCCTTCCTTCTCCCTGCTAGCACCCTGCCTTTTACGTAGGGACTGGGGACTTAGGGACTGCTCATGACATCAGACTAGGCTGAGATGTTGATTATTGTTGCCACACTTTTCCCCCTCTTTGTTGTAAATGATGACTTTAGGAAAGAGGAAGAAAGTGTTAGAAAGTGAAAGTGATGTAAAAATAAAAAAGTATCAAGTAAAATATGAAGAAAAACAACCTCCTTCTTGGTCCAAACTAGCTCCTGTTGTTCCCCCAAGTCTCTAGGGATTGGACTCCAGTTACTGTTTATCAGAACCTGGAATTAAGAGCTACGAGGGACTTTATAGACCTCTTATTTTTACAAATGGACAAATTGAGGCCCAGGGATGTCAGGTAATTTGTCCATGGTCACACAGCTAATACGAGAATCCCCACCCATTCTTAGCCTACATGTGTAGCAAACCTACAGCTCTATCCCCCTTATCTTCCTCCAATAAAGGGTTCATTTCTGGAGCATTGTGTGGTGACTCCACGCTGGGTCCCAGAGAAAACCTCTGGGAATGGCCAGGGTTTGGACACTAGCTGCGGTTCCTCAGAGGACATTCTGAATCACTGCTTTGCAGAGACCCATCAAGAATGTCCCTGAGCTTCTAAAATTCCCATCCTGTGACACTGGGCTTTATAATCCTTCTCACCATTCAACTGAAAGGGGGAAAAAAAGAATCTAGCAACTGTACTAGTGAGGTTCAAATAAATGCAACTGACAAATATCCTGCTATCTGAAGCGTGGAGCTTGGGGTCCAGGAGGAGCCTGCAGGGCCAGCAGTAGCCTCAGCAATGTCATCATGCCCAAAATAGTGCCAGGAAAAGGTTCTTTATTCTCCTAGCAGAAAGGTGGATTAAGTTATTAAGCAAGAGACTGATAAACAGGAAAGAGGGAATATCGAAGCCTGGAAAGGCCTTGCATCTGAACAGTGTAGGTGATAAAAAGCAACGATGTCAGAGTCACCTTGATTCTAACAAAAAGAGAGACTACAAAGAAAGATCCTTGTGAATTGATGGAGAGTTATTTACATTGGATGACAGTGAACTGGAGTAGAGTGAATTCCATAACAGTATCCCAAGTCATCAATCATATAATGGTGCACGAATGGAAACCCTGCTAAGGATGCTGCATGGGTATTCCTGGCATTGGGAAAACAAAATGTCTGAGACCCTGAAGGGAAGGGATGATGATCTGAAGAAATGGCCAAGTATTAGAATGAGAAAACTGTGCCACTCATGGCACTTCTGACAAGGATACGAAGAATGGTGTCTTATAAGAAGAGGAAGGAGAGAGCCAGGCACCTTCCACTGTTGGATAGCTCCCAGTGTCAGGATGGCTTTCCTGGCATGGAGCCTCTATCTGCCTCTTTGTAACTCCCCTCCACCCTTCCCCTGTTGCTCCTCCACAACAGTTCTTAAAACCCTCCTTTATCCCATTTTGGGGGCAGGTGTAGACTCCTTTCCTTCACATTTGTGGACGCTTCAGTAACCCTGATGATGGCACAGTGCTCTTTCCCATGACTAACATCCTGACAAACCTGACTCTTTAATTATTATAACACCCTTCTATTAGGAAGCAGAAAAAAAGTATGTGGAGTTGAACAGTAACAGGGATCCCACCATATTAATCAATGCCTTTGCAAGCAAAGAGACTGGAGAAATGAGTAAGAAGCCCAAATGCCTTGTGTTACGAATGCCTCTGTTGCTTGGTTAGTCTTTCTTTAAAGTGAGGTTATAAATGAATTCAAATTGGCTTCCCTTGGCTGTGGATGATCCTCTGGTTTCCCATAATAAACTTAGATAGATCTTCCTGTAGAAAGCTCTTTTAAAATGGAAGAAAGCCCCAATACGCCTAGTTCTCTTTCCAAGGGGTCTTCTTAAACTCTACGCTCCTCACTCCTCACCACACACATAATCCAATGATGCCAGCTTCTTAGTTCCTCTTCAAACAAGATATTCCATCCACCACCTCTGGCATTTTCAATGGGAGCTGGTCTCTCATGGACCTCATCCCCACCTCCTGGCTTCCCTAACTTCTGACAAGGCCCAGTGAAAATTCTGCTTTTACTGGAAGCTTCTCCTGACCCCTGTAACTGCTCGTGCCTTCAATCTATTCTGTATAAAGCTAATTTGTACCTAGTTATTTATATACTGTCTCTCAGAATGGTGCCCAGTACATGGCAAGGGCTTGATAAATGCTTCTTGACTGACCTTTTTGACAATTCTGAATCTTTCCCTGGGTGGTCACAGTGGGGTCAGTCACTGGTTAATTATGGTCTCACCTGGGAAGCATCTCTGATGCATCTTTCTGGTATAACTGAAGGAAATAAACTCAATGTGAACTTGACGGGAAAACTGGGTTCAAATCCTTTGACACTTAGGAGCTGTGTGACCCTGGGCAAATCACTCAACCTCTCTGAGTGTCAAGCAACTTCCTGCTAACTAGCTAGGTATCTCAGTGACTTGAGTAGTTAGGAAGACCAGGGTTCAAATCTTGCCCTAGATCACTAGCTGTGTGATCCTGGGCAAAATCACTTAACTTCTGTTGCCTTAGTTTCCTCAACTGTAAAATGAGGATTAGGACAGGCATAGAGTGCCAAGCCTGGAGTCAGGAAGACCTGAGTTCAAATCCAGCCTCAGACACTGGAGCATGACCCTGGTTAAGGCATTTAATCCTCCTTGCCTTAGTTCCTCATCTGTTAAATGGGTTGGAGAAGGAAATGGCAAACCATTCTAGCATCTTTACCAGGAAAACCCCAAATGGGGTCACAAAAAGCTGGACAAGACTGAGAAACTACTGAACAAGCCATCGATTGTAGTAGCCCCTGCTTTATAGGGCTGTTGGGAGGTTTCAATGAGATATTTGTAAATTCTTTTGCAGTCCTCAAAGTGATATATCAGTAATAGCTAGGGACTTATAGAGTTGTAGCCACCTTTAATGGGTGAACGAATCATTTGTCTACTGTGTGCTAGGAACTGTGCTAAATGCTTGGGTGAAACAGGCCCTGCCTCATGGAACTGACATTAGAATGAGGGAGACAGAGTGTATACATTTGGGTTTGAACAATAATTCAGCCAGAGCAGAGGAAGGGAGCCTCCGAGGGGAGGTACTGGGCAGTTGGGAGGTCCAGGAGAGACACCTCACTCAGCAGCTAGATCTTCAGCACTAAAGATGATAAAGGGAGATGGTGGTACCAGAGGGTGACTGACTCACAGCAGCTAGTTCATGCATCAACCCTTAATTAATTGACTATTTTGTGCAAGGTACTGGACTAGGTAAGCAGGGGCACCAGGGCAGCCCTAAAGGCATATCTTGCCACATCTGACTCACAAAGAATTACAGTGCACTCATAGCCTGCCCTAGGCAAGACCTTGCTCCAGAACTCTCTTCTCTCTCCTTTCTCCTGCTTCTTCGCATAGGGAGAGTCCTTTTACTTCCAGCGACTAAGGGTTTACCTCATAAGGACTCAACACATTTTTCCTTCTAGAAAAATCTTCAGTAACCAATAACCAACCAATCAACAACCAAAGGAATGAAGCTGTAAAGGTGGACTTGGTGGTATCCTACAGGATGTTGAGGGAAATATTTTGCAGGCAGGCAGCCTGCCTAGTCCCTCTAAAAATCACACAGTGCCTGGCCCATTTTGTTGTGGAGTCATTTCAGTTGTGCCTGACTTTTCATGACCCCAGTGGAGATTTTCTTGGCAAAGATACCGGAGTGGTTTGCCATTTCCTTCTCCAGCTCATTTTCCACATGAGAAAACTGAGACAAACAGGATGACGTGACTTGCCCAAGGTCACACAGCTGGTGTCTGAAGCTGAATTTGAACTCAGGAAGATGAATCTTCCTAACTCCAGATCCTGTACTCTATTCACTGGTATCTAGCTTGCCCTGCCTGGCACACAATGGGCACTTAATTGACTGATTGACTTTTAAAGATTGAAATGTCTTCTCTCATTCCCTTCACCTGCTAAATTCTCACCCATCTTTTAAGGACCACCTCAAACATTCCCTCCTCTATAAAGTTTTCTCTGACCTCCCTTCTGGGTAATAATGAGACTGTCCTCCCTTCGGACTTTCCTTCAGACTTTGCTTTGCACCTCTCTGAAATGTCCATGCATTATTCTGTGTTACAGTAATCATTGCATGATCTCTCCCACTGATTACGAAGGCAATGGTGGCTTTGGCTTCTTGTGTGTCTCCCTTCGCTAGCATGGAGCCTTCCCATTCAAAGGCTTCATATTTGAGTCCCAGTGATCCTAGATCTAGACTTGGAATGGACCTCTAAGACCATCTTGTCCAACCCTGTCATTTTGTAGTTACAGAATCTGAAGCTTGGGGAGATCAGGGTCACACAGGTAGTAAGTGTCGAGGTGGGATTAGAATCCAAGTGCTCTCACTAAAGTCAGTGATTTAACCAACCTGAATCCATCCTCCAAGATGCCACTTGGGAAAAATTGATTGATAGGCTCTTCCCTTAAGTAAAGGATTGAAAAAATTCTCTGGAGATTCTTTGCCATCCTTGTCTTTGTCCTAACTGTGATAGGTCAGGTGGGACAACCTCTTTAAAGTAGGACGAGTCAATGTCCGCGAGGTAGATGACTCTGAAGAGTTTTCCTTAGGGCCCTTCTGACCAACCTTCTGGGAAAGGGCTATAGGTTGCTCACAAATTGGCCTGAGAGTCTCCTGGCTCAGCTAAAACCTAAAGAGACCCTTTGCTTTCTGCAGGTAGGGGTGAGGCTGTCCAGAGATGTTTCTGGGTCTCCCTCTTTATACATAGGGGCTTTGTTTTTGTGCTCTGGGAATTGTAGAAGGCACTAAACATCCTGTTGTCCCTGTTGCTAAAGCTCCAACCTCCTCTATTTATCCTTGTAACCAAGGCAGTGACAGAGGAGCACCACTGATGGAAGGGAGTGGAGGCTGCCTGTGCAAGCCCAGCAGAGAAGTTTCTTTGATTTTCCATCTTGGAGCTGGGAGGAGACCATTTACTCATTTTACCCATGGGTCATCAGAAAGGAACCATAAAGGTCTTTATTGGGTCCAGTGACACACCCTGAAAGTTCCCTCATCCTTGGCTTGAGGCTGAACTTCTGGCTGAGTTCTCCCAGCAACAATACAAGCAAGAGAGCATTGCCCTCCACCTCCCTCCCAGGTCCCCGCCTTAGGGGTGGGGGATTGCAGAATCAGGTGGTGGGCAAAGCATAGGCTTTAGAGTTAGAGGTCCTGGGTTCAACCCTAGCTCTGCTGCTTACTCCTCAGGAGCCCCCTGGGCTCAGAGACCCTTATATGAGGAGTGGACTCCAAGGCCTCTTGACTTGACCCAGGAATCTCCTGGTCTGGCCTGCAGGAAAGGCCTGACGGAATGACTTTTATCTCTGGTTCTCTTCTCCCTCATCTGGGAAAGGATGAAACTCGGTCAGACCTTTTCCCCACTAATTAGCCCACGGGACCCTCTGGCATGGAAAATGCTAATGGGTGATAGCTATTCGTGGGTGACAATTAGGATCTGCAAGGACATGAACACCTTGAGAAATAGGAAGGGAAATGATTATTATCTCACTTCACAGATGAGATCACCAAAGTGCTGCAGGGATATTGGATGCCCAAGGAATCCCTTCAGCCAGTCCAGACTCAAAGCCCAAACCCAGCACTCTGCTCCAAATGAAAACTACGTCCCACCTTGCAAAGGAAGGAGCCCATACATGGAGCTTGTGCACTAGAGATGACCCCCACAGTCTGGTGGTATGAGGATGGTGGGAGTGGGATGGATGAGTAAGCTGATTCTCACAGGGAAACTCACCTGTGTTGAAAATATTTGTAGCACTGAGTTTCATGTGAGAAGCAGCCTGGCATGGCAGATAGAGAGCCAGGTTGGAAGCTTTCAAGTCAAGTCAAGAAGCATTTATTAAGGGGCACTTAGATAGCAAGTGGACAGAGCACTGGCCCTGGAGTCAGGAGGACCTGAGTTCAAATTCAGTTGCAGATACTTACTAGCTGTGTGACCCTAGGCAAGTCACTTAACCCCAAACACCTTCCCCCTCAAAAAGAAGCATTTATTAAGTGCTTACTCTGTGCCAGGCATTGCTCTAAGTGAGCACTGGACAGACAAGAACACAGTTCCTGTTCTCAAGGAGCTCACCATGTAATTGCTAAGCCTTGGTTTCAAGTCCTGCCTCTGACGTACTGACTGTGGCACCCTGGGGATGGGGCTTTATATAATGCTGTAAGGTACAGAGAAGGTACTGACTTACATTTGTAAAAGGAAGTTTCTTTTGCCAAGTTTTACCAATGAAATCATTGGTCCAGTCCCTAGCCTGTAGTCTCTTATTTAATAATTTAGAGGGAAGACCATCAGTAGCATTCAAATATTCCCACAAAACTCCTATTCACAGGATGCTGAACACCAGGTTCCCTTAGAACAGAATCTTTGACAGAACTCTGAACTCTGAGTCAAGGAGACCTGGGAGACCTGGGTTCAAATCCTTCTTCTGACATCAGCTGAGGGACCCTGATCAAGTTACTTATCTCTCAGAGCCTCAGTCTCCCTATGTGTAAAACGATACCTTAGAGGGTTGCCATACCCAAAAGAGGATTATACATGAGACCACACGTTGCCTTCTTACATTCCTAAATTATTATTTTCCTCTGGACCTGAGGAAAGAAAAGAGACTGGCAAAGCAATTTCTGATGACCCTGACAATAAGATGGGGCAGATTACTTGTCCCACTCAGTAGGAATCTTGGGAATCTTGGACTGGAGGCAGCAGAAAGCTGGGTACCAGACAGAAAATGTGAGCAAGAGGTACAGCAGTCTATTTGGCCTTGGTAGGTCATGCCATTGTCTTTACTTCAGACATGCCTTCAGTGTGTGCCCCTCATTGCAAACAGTCTCTGGCCAAGCGTCTTATAATGGGGGATGGTCCTGACCTCAGGGAGACATTGAGAGTCACTGGCGAAGCTCTTGCCCGGGAAGGGTTTCAACACCAGGGCGATTTGTACACTGGTGTGCTAATCATGCTGGGCAGCTGTGGAGGGCTGACACACGCTCTTTATGGCTCTGCATTTTGAAAGAGAACCAAAAAAGCAGGAGTGGCCCCTACCCAGAGATCTTGGAGGGAGAAGCAGATAGTTCCTCCCTTATGGAGCTCCACACATAATAAGTAGAGCTGGCATAAAGCCCAGCACAGGAACTAAGGCCAGGCCAGGTTACTACATTGTTGCATGACTTTGGGCAATTCATTTTCCTTCTGTTTCTGAAAAATGAGGGCGTTAAACTAGAATACCTAGGACAACTATAATTTATACAGCAGCTTCACATCTGGCAAACCCTTCCCATGTGTCATTTGATCTTTACAACAACCCAGATAGGTAGGTGCTATTATTATCCCCATTTTACAGATGAGGAAACTGAGGCAAGCAGAATTTAAGGGATTTGCCCAGAGTCACACAGCTACTATGCATTTGAGGCCAGATTCAAACTCAGGTCTTGTCCATCATTCTGTCCACTATAACTTCTAGGAAGATATCGGTCAATATGCTTCACTAAGAACTTACTCTGTGCCAAGGACATGTTGAATTATGGTGATGCAAAACCAAAATGGAAACAGCCTCTGCCTGGCCCAAAGGGGCTTATAGTGGATACAGCCTCTAAGTATTTATGTATGTTTGCCGTATATATACCAAATGTACATGAGACAGTTTGGGAAGGTACAAGTAATTGGGGGTGAGTAACAGGAAAGGTCTTTTGTAGAAGATGGTCCTTAGGCTCAGGCTTGAAGGAAAGCAACCATTCCAAGACACTGGATGATCTCTGCTATCCCCTCTAGCACTGACCCAGGAGTCTCTGATGCCTGAGCTGGAGTCCTTAGCAGGCCTCTTTCCACCCAGAGCTCTATCTAGTCATGGAGCTGATCTCTCTCTGTGCAGCTGAGATCAGAGCCTTTCCTACAGACAGACTCTACCCTGTCTGGGTTGGCCTCTCCCCACACGAGCTCTTCAGGTGCCTGCCAACAGCACATGTTACCATATAGCTCATGGGGGAGGGAGCAGTCCCAGTACACACAGTTCTAGTCTCAGCTTACCTCATGATCTTCTCAGTAACCTTGGGAAACTCTCTTCTGGCCTCCTGGCCACAGACTTGCCACCTGGAACACAGGACTGTTTATCTGGACCCATCCTCTGGTTAAATGAGTGTAGAGTCAGGAAGTGAAGGATTTAAAATGTTCAAATAAAAGCTGTCATCAGGAGAGGAAGGTTATTGGATATGCTGATTTTTCCCCTCTTTCGTCTCTTTGTCTCATCGGGGAGGTTCCAGGATCCAGGAACTTAACCACCTTCCACGCTGCTGATTTTTCCCCCCAGGGCTCTCCTCCTTTCAGAATTTGCCCATCCCTGGAACAAAGAAATAAATGGAGTGTCAACCTTTCCATCTGACCTCCTTTTCTCTGAGTGCAGTCATAGAAAGAGCACTAGTTTGGAATGAGAAGACTTTGGCCCCTTGTTGCTGGGTAAATCTTGGGCTAACTTCTAGGCCTTGGTTTCCTCCTTTGTAAAGTGAGTGGGTTGGCTCAGGTAACTTCTAAGGCACTTCAGGGGCTAAGGGTCACATTTTATGAATCGTGAATGTGCCCAGCTTTGGTGATCTCACAGCGCATCACTTCCCAGAGTTGGCATAGGCAGAGATGGGGAGAGGGAGCGAGGGCAAGGAATGCTCCCAGCACATTGTAGGCACTAAGCAAATACTTGATTGATTGAGAAGAGGGGCAGGGGCATTTCATCCTGTGTTTATTCTCCACCCTGTATTCTCCAGCCTGTATTTATTCTCTGAGAGGTCAGTCATTCTTGTCCAAGATCATTACAGGAGAAAAGTAGGGGGAAGGGAAAGGGAGACAGTAGGAAGGGGAGAACCTGGTTTCATTTAGAAGGCAGACTGCTGCTGGACTTCATTAGGAGAGGGCAGAAAATATAACCAACTATAGAAAATCAAAACAACGGTGCAGGCCCTTGCTCTGGCCTGTGTCTTTGGAAAGTACAACCTCAGTCTGGCAGATGGGAATTAGGGCTTCAGGCATTGAATTAAAAGTAGACAGATGGGTTCCAACAGGGCTGTGGCCCATTCTAGCCAGCTGCTTTGGGGCAGATACTGGGATCTCCTGAACCTCAGTTTCCCCATTTGCAAACTGACAATAATACTCCCACTACCTTCTGCTTGAGGGTAGGGTCTATTTTTTTTTAAGGAGAGTTTTTAATCTAAAGGTAACACATGAATATGAATCATTATTAATATGCTGTGACATGTTTCCCCTTACAACACTGGAATATGTTCCAAAGAGCAGATAAGCTGCTGAAGGATTGATCCATCCATCTCATCCATCTTGCCAGCAGCCCTCACCCTCCAGCTGCACTCCTCGCCCCTACCTGAAATTGCCCCCCTAGCACCTAGAATCCAGAGAGGAGCTAGGAGTGTGCTCATTTCAGGGCTTCCAGACCCCAAGACTGAACTGTACAGACAGGCCAGGGCTCAGCCACCTTATCCCGGTACCCAGACCTACCCACGTGTGCAGATATATCCCCCAGCCTACCCTCCCACTTTCCACCTTTTGCTCAGGGAACAGGGAACAAAGCAGCATTGCCATTGCTTCTGGAAGGAGTATGACCTTGGCCTGCCTTCTTCTACGAAGCCACTTACCATCCCTGGGACTCCTCAGCCCAAACGTCTCTTCTCTGGCCACCGATTCCTTATGGGACTTGTTTCTCCCATTAGAATATAAGTACCTTGAGGGCAGGGACTATATCTGTCTAATTTTTGTATTCACTGTGCTTGGCATGTAGTAGCAGCTCAATAAATGCTTTTTCCAATCACACTTTCCATTGGAAAGCCACATTGATCCCTTGCTCCTTTCCAAGCCAATACTTTGGAAAGCCTTGGCTTCCTTTCCCTCCCCACCCATTCCACCCTTTCCATCTCTTCTCCAGTGTATTCTAATTCCCCTTCAATTCTGTCATTTCATTTAGAACCAAGAAGGAAGTGAATGGCTAACAATTTATGGACAAGAGTTAGAAGAAGCACACCTGCTCGGAAGTTTCTTCTTCTCCATGATCTCTGTGCAAAGCAAGTCTGAAGAACAATAGACATCAGAGAAAGTGACAGAGAAAAGGGACTTTTAAAGGCTTTCTTGTCTCCAGGGATTCAGTCTGGGTAGGCCGAATGCATTTATGAAGCACCTAATACATTCCTGGCACTAGGAAAGTGAAATCGCCCCTGCCCTCAGGAAGCTTTTTTTCAGGCAAGATACCACATACAATGTATCTAGGCACATACAAATAAAATTCTTTTTTTGGGGGGGGAGGGTAAGGGAGGCATAAATAGCTAGGAAGACCAGGAAACATCTCATGTAAGGGCTCAAACTGGCTATGTGAATGGAGAGAAGGTGATGGATGGGAGAGATGGTGGAGGTAAAAACAAGATTTGGCAACTTAAATATGATAGCTGACATTGATGTAGCAGATACTATGTGGCAGGAACTTTGTTAAACACCTTTCTATTACTGTATCATTTGATCCTCACAACCCTGGGAGGCAGGATCCTCCAATTTTACAGCTGGGGAAACTGAGGCAGAGGTGAACTTGCCCAGGGTCACACAGTTAATAAATGTCTGAGACCAGATTTGAACTCAGTCTTCCTGACTCCAAGCCTGGCACTTGATCTGCTGTACCACCTATCGCCCCCTTCTTGGGTATGTGGGGTGAGAAAGTAAAGGATCAAGGATGACAGCCAGGTTGTGAACCCAGGTGGTAAGAAGGTGGCCCAGTGGGTGGAGTGTGAGACCCAGAGTATCTGGGCCCAGGCAGTCACTTGTGGTCTCTTTAACCTCTGTCTGCCTCAGTTTCTTCATCTGTAAAATGGGGATACTAATGGCACTTACCTCCCAGGGTTGTTGTGAAGATCAAATGGAAAAACATTTGTAAAACGTGTAGATAAATGTTAGCTATTATTCTTGGGATTATCATTATTACTACTCGAGAGAAATAGGGAAGTCTGAAGTAGGTTTGTCTTGGCAAAAGATAATGATTTCCATTTTGGACATGTGTTTTACATGCCTCATGGATGTCCACTTTGAGATGTCCTGCAGGCAGTTAGTGATGAAAGACACAGGAGGGGCAGCTAGGTGGTACTGTGGATAGAGCAACCAGACCTAGAGTCAGGGGACCTGAGTTCAAATCTGGCCTTATCAGCCGTGTGACTCAAGGCAAGTCTTTTAACCCCCAATTGCCTCCCCCCAAAAAAAGACTAGAGTACAGGAGATATAGATTTCTGAGTCATCCATACAGAGATAATTTAACCCACGGGACTTTATGAAGCCATCAAGAGAATACAGAGAGGGGAGAAAAAGGGGCCCAGGACAGAGTCTTGGGTATACCCACAATTGAGGATGATTATCTAGTTAAGGTGACTGAGAAGGCATAGTTAGAAAGGCAGAAGGGAGAGAAAAGGGTCCTAAAATCCCAGTAATGGGACAGAATCCAAGCAGAAAGCATTTTCAACCCTGTCAAATGCTGCAAAGAGGCCCAGCAGAGTGAAGGCTGAGAAAAAGCCATCAAATCTGGCACTTCCAAGGTCACTGGAGACTTTGGAGAGAGCATTTTCAGTGGAATAGAGAAGTCAGAAGACAGTGGGAGGAAATGAGGGGGGACCATCAATTGCAGATGGTCCTCTCCAGGTGTTTCACCACAAAGGGGAGGAGAGACACAGAGTGTCAACCAATAGAGATGGTTGGGTCAAAGCAGGGATTTTTTTTTTTTTGGATGGGGGAGACATGGGCATGTGCACAGACAGCAGGAAGGCAACCAGTAAGGAGACAGGGAGAGAGTGAAGATTACTGAGAGGGAGGGGAGAATCTGTTGGAGAAGGTGGGATGGAGTGAGCTCACTGGTGCAGACAGAAGGCTTAGCCCTAGGAAGGAGAGGGACCACTTCATTACATGAGGAGTGAAGGAGGAGGGAGTGGAAGAAGGCATGGGAGTGATGAAGATGAGGAGGAAGGAAGAAGAAGCCACTAACAGTGAATGGTCTCAATTTTCTGAGCGATACAGGATTGGGGGAGGGTGAATTAATTAGGGAGGTGCAAAAAAATTACCTTGCACCAATGGAGATTTCTCAATATAAATTATGCAATATAATAATAGCACAGGGTTGTGGTGAGATCAAATGGGATAATATATGTAAAGTGCTGGATAAATTCTAGTTATCATCATCATGGACAGATTTATTTCTTCTGGACAGCAATCGTTATTTTTGAGGGCTCATTAGGTTGAAGCATATTGAAATAAATATTTCTTCAGTCTAAAATCCTTTCCAAACCTGAATGAAGGAAACCTTATTAATTCTTAATCAGATTTCTAGGAAACAATTTCCTTTACTAAAAATCTCCCCTTCCAGTGGATAGAATGAAGGAAGACTCAGTTTCCTGAATTCAAATCCAGTCTCAGACATCTACTAGCTGTGTGGTCTTGGGCAAGTCAATTAACTCTATTTGCCTCAGTTTCCTCAAAAAAACCCAAAATGAGGTCACAAAGAGGTGGATATGACCGAAACTAAACAATCTCCATTTTTCTATAAGGGGAATTTGTAAAAGGGGGGTAACCAGATTTAGAGGAGAAATGCCTTGATCTAGGGAAGTTTATTGCCTGCCTCCACCAATGACTCAGGTGTGTGGCAAGGTCAGTGAAGCGCTAGACTTGGAAACAGAAGTCACGAATTCAAAGAATTCAAAGAAAAGTCATTAACTCTCCTTCCTCTGTGAAATGGTGATGATGATGATCATAGTACCTACTTCAGAGGATCTTAAATCGGTACATAAACACTAGCTGTATCACTATCATTAATCATATAGAATAGCATAGGACATCATTCTCTAGGCTTTGCTGACATTTTTGACTTATTCTGTCTGATGAAAGCAAATTCAACCAAAATTTTGAACCTCTGCTCAATCCTGACTGTGAAATCCTTCAGGAATGCTATAAACTGTAACTTTGAAATAGCTTATATTAAAGGGATTTTCAGAGGCACGAAGGGGCCTTGCCGGTATGGATTTTAAGCAAAAAAAAAAAAAGGCTTGGATTAGAATAATTACAACGAATAAATGTGTTTCTGGAAGATTTGTGTCCAAAATGTAGAGAAAACCCTTCCTCCCACGAGGGTAGATGCCCTGACACTGCCCCCTCGCCCTCTTCTCCACTTGCACACACACAGCCCGCTGCTCGCAGGCCAACAAGACTGAAGACCGAAGAAGGCAGCTGAAGTCAGACTCCACGCAGGAATGGCTGTCTCGGGTGGAATGGGCATGCTTTAAGACTCGGCTTTTCACAGTCAGGCGGCACGGAGGTTCCGTGCGTAGAGCACTGGACCGACATCCTGCTTCGGACACCTCCAGGCTGGTGGCCCTAGGCACGTCTGCCTCAGTTTCCCCCCCAGTAAAATGGGTGGTAAGAGCCCCCGTTCGCAGGGAGGAACCCATGAGGTCACGTTGGAACGGAGGGCTATTATATAAAGGCTCCAGGGGAAGCACCAGCGCCAGCGGCTCCGGCTCCGGGGAGGGGGGCAGGGGCTCGGGGGAGAGGCGTCCCCGGGGGCCGCCCCGCCAGGGAGGCCGGCCTCGGACGTGGCAGGCGGCGGCAGGGGCGGGGCCGTGTCAGTTACCAGGGCCACGCGCCCGCCAGGCTCCCGGGGCTCCGCAGCGCGATCCCCCCTCCCTCCCCGGGGGCTCGAGCTGCTCTCCCCGCCTTCTTCTCCCACCTATCAGGCTTCCCGCGCTCGGCCCGTCCCCGCCTCCGATTGGCCGGCAGGCGCGGAGGGGGCGGGCCCCGCAGCGGCTCGCGGAGCCGGCGGCGTCGCTAGCTCAGTCTCTCCGGGTCTCCGCCTGGGGTGGGTGGAAGGGTGTGAAGGGCCCGGCGCGGGGCGCGAAGATGCCCCAGGACGGCGC